>NW_027397081.1:5667615-6120592 GCF_003265705.2 Callorhinus ursinus | reverse complement strand
GGTGGCTCAGTCCGTTGAGCGTCTGCCTTCGGCTCAGGTCATGATCCCAGGGTCCTGGGATTGAGCCCCGTCTAGGGCTCCCTGCTTAGGCTGACACGTGGCTGGATCCCAGGACCCCAGGATCGTCAGGCTCAGCAGGGAGCCTGCTTCTCCCTCTTCTTCAGCTGCTGCTCCCCCTGCTTATGCTCTCTCTCTTTCTCTGTCAAATAAATAAGTAAAATCTTAAAAAAGAAAGAAAGAAAAAAAAAGGATGGTTATGATTCATGATCAGTTAAAGGTCTCCACCTTGAAGTGCTGTTTTAGGGTGCTCCACCATCACACCAGGATTCCATCTGGCACTTTGGGGATGATGGTTTGATACTCTTGTCTCAAAAACATTTTTATATCTCCTGAAACTCCATCCTAATACCTGTGATTTTGCTCTTGGGAATGTCCTTCTTGCCCACTGCACTTTTCTTTATTACCATTCTCTTCTAAGTCAGTCTCATCAAACTCATCTCCAGGCAACTCAGCCTTATTTCTCTAACTTCTTTACTCATGACTTATGAAATCCTTATTAACTTTACCAAAATTTTCTTTTTTTTTCAAGTTTTTTTTTTAATTCCATGTAGTTAACATATAGTGTAATACTAGTTTCAGGGATAGAATGTATCACTTCCATTTAACAGCTGGTGCTCATCACAGCAAGTACCCTCCTTAATGCCCATCACCCATGTAACCCATTCCCCCTGTCTACCTTCCCTCCAGCAACGCTCAGTTTGTTCTCTGTAGTTCAGAGTCTGTTTTCTGGTTTGCCTCCCTCCCTCCCCCCACCAGCCCCCAAGTTCATCTGTTTCATTTCTTAAATTTCGTACATGAGTAAGATCATATGATATTTGTCTTACTCTGATGGACTTATTTCCGATAGCATTATACCCTCTAGCTCCATCCATGTCATTGCAAATGGCAAGATTTTATTCTTTACCCAGATTTTCTCTCTCTCTCTTTTTTAAAAAGATTTTGTTTATTTGAGAGAGAGAGAGAGAGAGAGAGAGAGAGCATGAGTGGGGAGGGAGAGGAGCAGAGGGAGAGGGAGAAGCAGACTCTGCACTGAGCAGGGAGCCCGATATGGGGCTCGATCCCAGGACCCTGGGATCGTGACCTGAGCCGAAGGCAGATGCTTGACTGACTGAGTCACCCAGGCACCCTACCCAGATTTTCTATACTGTTACAGACCTTTGCTGAATGTTCCTTCTCCCTTTCACCAAAAACTAATATTGTCCTCATGACCCAGATTTCGTCCTTGACCAAAGATGGTGGCCATTTCTTGAGTTGCCTTCTTCCCATTGACCCTGGAGTCTCAGGACCCTCAGGTAAGGGCGTTCTCCTTGGCCTCCACATCCACCTCCAGACCATTTTCCTGGCTGCCTTTGGTCAGTATCCTCTTCTTTAAAAGTCATCTTCTGGACGTTCCTGTTGCTATCACATCTTCTAATCTATGAACGAGGACACTTGCTTGTAGAAAACAGACTGGGGTCCAGACCTCCTCAGTAGGAAACTCTATCTAAGTTCTAATTATAATAATAATATACATAAAACAAACACAGAAAATACCAAAAGATTGGGTAGAGTAATAAAGAAAGAATTATCTGAGAGGAAAATAGTTTCTCTTTTATCAATAAAAACATTTTTAGACCTTCCCTCAATTAGGCAAAAATTACCACCTACCTCCCAAAATTACTCTAAAATAGACCAATTGCCATCCAAACATCTTCTTTTCTGTCCTGGACCGCTAGATGTATCTCCAATATGTACTTACTTAGGCATACCAGCCTGTTGCGCCTCCCCAGTATCATTCCAGAATCCCAGTCATCTTTTTCCTTCAATCTCTGAAATCTGCACCGGCTATTTCTAGAAACAGACTTTCTTTTTTTTTTCCGAGTCAATCCATAAGGAAGTCTTGCTCCTGAGGGTTATTAGGTGTTATTAGGAATGGTTCTTTTCACCCGCAGGTGAAGGTATTTGTTCTAGCATTCAGAGTCATGCAGAACAAATGGGCCGTAAGTCAGAACAGAGCGGCTGTGCCTTGTGAGAGTTCACAGCTGGACTAAACTTCAGCTTCACGGTTTGAGAAGACTGAGTTAACAACGACATTATGTTTGATACACTGAGTTTATATTTGGAATATTCCCTAGACTACTGGGGTGAAGATGGGAAGATTTGTAATTTAGTCAACATTGACAATTTTTTAAAAAAATTCATGTAACAGAACATTAAGTATTTTAAAGTGAACAATTCAGTAGCATTGAGTACACACAATGTGTTCAACTATCACCTCTGTCTAGTTTCCAAACATTTTCAGCACCCCAAAAGAAACCATGCCCCTTAAAATACGATTTTGAAACCAACCTGGGAAATGATATATGACTGTTACAGTATTTGCAGTAGGCATTGGGTTTCTGTGGTCTTTTCTCATCCTCCTGGGGTCTTACAACCTAGCTTATGTTAAAGACAGTTTCAGTGAAGTGGGGGTCCAAGGATGACAGTAAGTTACATGAAAGAAAAGCTGTCTAGCCCAGGTGAGCTGCCTTTCTGGAAAATTTCTAGGTAATGTAGTTCTCTACAGAATACACTCTTCAAAAAGAGGTGTAGGGTGTGGGGGAAGATAACTGCTTAAAATGACCATGCTAGGAATTTGGAGGAAACAAAACTAAAAAGAGAAACTAGAATAGAAAGGTGAAGAACAGTGCCTGGCACAATACATAATATAAGTTTTGTTGAATAAATGAGTGAATGAATGAATGAACAAAAATAACCTTCAGTGAATTAACGAAATAACCCAAAATGAACATGTGGGTGCATGCACTGGAAATGGGCACAGGATACAAGGAGTCGTAGTATAAGCGAGCGATTTGATAACCCATGACGGGAGCACATCAAGTGGCTACTGTGTCACAGGAGTTAGACCAGTCTTTTTTTTTTTTTAAGATTTTATTTATTTATTTGAGAGACAGAATGAGATAGAGAGAGAGAGCACGAGAGGGGGGAGTCAGAGGGAGAAGCAGACTCCCTGCTGAGCAGGGAGCCCGATGCGGGACTCGATCCCGGGACTCCAGGATCATGACCTGAGCCGAAGGCAGTCGCTTAACCAACTGAGCCACCCAGGCTCCCAGAGTTAGACCAGTCCAAAAAAAAATAGGAAAGAGATGTGAAGAATCCATCATTTCGCATTCAAATATTTACACTTCCAGCAAAAAGACGAAGCTTCCACAGCTTTTGCTATTTATCATTTTTAAAGATTTGAAATTACGGGAACTCTTTATACCGAGGGGAAACGCTGTTGAGAAAAAAAAATACTGGTTGAATTCCAGAACTGAAAATTTTTTTAAAAGGCCCCAGAGGGAGAAGGGCATCTGTCATTATATAAATTGTTGTTTATAAGCTTGGATTGCTCCCCGTGTGATCATAAATTTACATGGCCATTTCTTAGTCAGTCTCGGGGATACTCTTCTACTTTGCATTTCTTTGGATGTTAAGTACATTTTCTTTCCTGTGACTATTGGTTGAAGTATGCTCTTCATTCTTAAATTGTCTATTTTAGTAAACCCCTTGACTAGAAGAATGTCTAATAAGATAGATGTCATCATGTGATTATCGGTTGTGTTTATTATCATCATGTGATTATTATAGTGTTTATTAAAGCACCGGCATATTTTTATCCACACAATAATTAGTTTAATAGGATTTAGCAAGACCTAGAAGTTACTCCACTTCAAGAGAGTATTGATTTCTGCGCAATTATACTTAAGTTAGACATTCTAACTCAGGGGCAACAAGCAAATATGGCATATTTTTACCTTCGGGAAGACTATTCTGTTAATTGCAGGAAGTCACTCTATGACAGATCATTCTTTCCCATCCTACAGGCTTTGCTGGAGGATTTAGCGTGTTTCTGAATGCAGAACAACAACTTTCTGTGTTCTTTCAATTGCTCATATTTAGAAGCTTATGGATCATTATCCTGCATGACATCACTTGATGTCATTGTACTTGTCATCCAACATGGTACGTCACAATTGTCTTAGCATGTTTGGGCTGCTATAACAAAATACCATAGACTAGGTGGCCTCGAAACAGTAGGAATTTATTTCTCACGGTTCTATAGGCTGGGTGGTCCAGGATCAAGGTGCCATCAGATTCAGGGTCTGGTGAGAAACACTTCCTGGTTTGTAGACAGCCATCTTCTTGCAGTGTCCTTGCAAGGTGGAAGGCCTAGGGAGCTCTCTGGGGTCTCTTTCCCCCCAGAGCACTAATCCCATTCGTAAGGGCTCAACCTTCATGACCTAATCACCTCCCAAAGGCCCCATTTCCCTATGCCATCACATTGAGGTCTAGGTTTCAACCTACAAATTTTGTGGGGACACAAACATTCGGTTTATAGCAACAATAAACCTCTGACTACACAAAATAGCAAATATAACCAAAGAAAATAATCAGTTGCCCTGGCAAAGGTAATGGCTCAAGTCCTGACATTTGGGTGGTTTAAGCACTGTTTGAAGCATGCCCCATAAATTAGAATAAATGACTAGGAGAAGCAATGAAAAACCAAAAAATACTTAGAATACACCCAAATTAAGTTATGGAGGTTAAGTTAGGGAGAACTTGATTAGTTAGCTCTGCATAAACTCTTCCAGTCAGACACTAGCTTGGTCCTGGAAATGAATTTAGAAAGAAGAAACGAAATAATCAAATTCCATTTAATGGAAATTTGCCCACTTAAATCACAATACAAGTTTTGAAGAATTACGGTCTTGGTACTTTGCTAGTCACGTGAAACAGATAACAATTTTATCTAGTTTAAAACATGGGTTTTTTTAATCAAAAAGAAAAAATTCCAAATATATTAATAAACTCTTTAACATGCACAGATTTTTTTAAAATTAGGTTTAGATTTTAGATTTTAATTCTAGTGTAGTTAACATACAGTGTCATATTTGTTTCAGGTGCACAATATAGTGATTCAACAACTCTATACATTACTCAGCGCTCATCATGATAAATGGACCCTTAATTCTCTTAATTCACCTATTTCACCCATCCCCCACCTACCCCCCTCTGGTGACCATCCATCTGTTCTCTATAGTTAAGAGTCTGTTTCTTAGTTTGTCTCTCTCTCTTGTTTTTTCCTTTGCTCATTTGCTTTGTTTTTAAATTCCACATAAGAACGAAATTATATGGTATTTGGCTTTTGCTGACTTATTTCACTTAGCATAATACTCTCTAGTTCCATCCATGTTGTTGGAAATGGCAAGATTTCGTTCCTTTTTATAACTGAGTGATATTCGAATATATATATATGGAGAGAGAGAGAGAGAGAGAGAAAGAAAATAAAGAAATAAATATATATATGCCACATTTTCTTTATTCATTCATCTGTTGATGGACCCTTGGCGGCGTCCATACTTTGGCTATTGTAAATAATGCTGCTATAAACACAAAGGTACATGTTTCCCTTTGAATTAGTGTTTTTGTATTTTGGGTGTAAATACCTAGTAGTGCCATTAATGGATCATAAGGTAGTGCTATTTTTAACTTCTAGAGGAACCCCCAGACTGTTTTCCACAGGGGCTGCAGCAGCTGGCATTCTTCCCACCAACAGTGCACGAGGGTTCCCCTTTCTCCACATCCTCACCAACTTTTGTTTCTTTTGTTCTTCATTTCAGCCATTCTGACAGGTGTCATTGTGGTTTTGATTAGCATTTCCCTGATGATGATGTTGAGCATCTTTTCATGTGTCTGTTGGCCATCTGGATGTCTTCTTTGGAAAAATGTTCATGTCTTCTGCCCATTTTTTTAATTGGACTACTCAGTTTTTGGATGTTGAATTGTCGAAGTTCTTTACATATTTTAGATACTAACCCTTTATTGGCTATGTCATTTGCAAATATCTTCTCCCATTCAGTAGGTTGTCTTTTAGTTTTATGGTTGTTTCCTTTGCTGTGCAGAAGCTTTTATTTTGGTGTAGTTCCAATAGTTTATTTTTGCTTTTGTTTCCCTCGCCTCAGGAGACATATCTAGAAGGAAGTTGCTACAATCAATGTCAGAGAAATTATTGCCTGTGTTCTCTTCTAGGACCTTTATGGTTTCAAATCTCACATTTAGGTCCTTAATCCATTTTGAATTTACTTTTGTGTATGGTGTAAGAGAGTGGTCCAGTTTCATTCTTTTGTGTGTCGCTCTCCAGTTTTCCCAACACCATTTGTTGAAGAGACTGTCCTTTTCCATTGGACATTCATTCCTCCTTTGTCGAAGGAATCGACCATATAATTGTGGGTTTATTTGTAGGCTTTCTATTCTGTTCCAAAAAATGCACAGATTTTGAAAAAGCTTCCAGTTTAGTCTGAGTCACCATTTGATTTGATATAAGTAGTATATTAATTAACCATAATGGTCCATGTAATTAGAGGTTGCAAAGAGGCTATTATGCACCAGTGGATAGGGAAAAGGAAATTTAGTTTTCGATCTCACTCATTTCATTCTGATGGACATTTCTTTGAAGCTTGGAAGACACCAAGATCAGTCTTCCGTATTAGAATTTTCCCTCACTCTTCCTACCCCACGTTCCCCCACTTCTCCATGCAGTATAGCAGGGGACATATAGGAGGGGTCTTCTCTTCTCACCTCGTCTTTTTTCCCACGTTCCCCAGATAGCAATCCCCTGGACACAAAGAGTAAAATCAAGTTTGATGGATTAGTACTATGGAAGCAAACAAATAAAAGCCTTTGATTTTGAAGAAGTGATTCACTAGCATTTTTAAAAACTTCTGAGAGGAGTGTCTAGGTGGTGCAGTTGGTTGAGCATCCAACTCTCGATTTTGGCTCAGGTTGTGGTCTCAGGGTCATGGGATGGAGCCCCACATCTGGCTTCCTGCTCAGCACAGGGTCTGCTTGGGTTTCTCTCTCCCTCTCCCTCTCCCTCTGTCCCTCCCCCCTCCCCATTCCTTCTCTGTCTCTCAGATAAATAAATCTTTAATAAAATAAAATGAAATCTACTGAGAGTTGGGATAGCATGCTTTCCCCTGAGGTTGGCAGTAGTTATCAAAGTGTCCCTCCCATAATCTTTGTGAGTGCTCTCACTTACCCTGCTTCCTCTATGGGTAAGAAGATTCCCCAACAACAAATGAAAATATTTCTTTTCCAGATGTCCCTTGATGTGTACTTAGAAATTGTTATGGGAAGGGCACCTTCCTCTGAAAGGAAAAGCAACCACAGTGGAGGTAGGGAGAGTTGTTGTAAGAATTTCCAAAGAATGAATACTGAAAACTGCTCCCACTGGTTACTGAGGTATTACAAGTAACATCAATCATCTTTTTTTCCATAAAACACTTTAAAGTTCTCAAAGAATCTTCAAGTTATTTTTTGATCCCACTAGATTGTGAAATCATCTCCTATAGAGGTCTTTCAGTAACAATATTAAAAGCCTTTATCAAAATGTTCACTGTGATTATAATCGAGGAATACATATGCGTGTGTGTGTGTGTACAGTTGTGATTATAACTCTATCTTCACACACCCACACACACCCACGGGCAAGAACTTTAGGATGATATTCAAACGTGAAAAAATACCTCTTGAATTAGGATGACAGGATTATGAGTATCTTTTTTCTCTCATCATGCTATATTTCTAATTTAAAACTATTTTAATCCTTATGTCTCAAATGATTTGAGGTGAGTTCTGTCCACATGTAAGACTTCCTCCATCTGGGAAGCAGAGAGAGAAGAGATAGTATCTGGAAATTTCTTATCCCAGAAGTTGGCCAGGTGTGAGGAGGCAAGAGCAGACTCCAACCAGCCACCTGGCTGGGGAGGACACTCTGTGTCTGTCTCTATTTCCGCCTCTCCCTGTCTCTGTCTCCCACACAGCATGCTATGTGCTAAGCACTTTACATACATTATCACGTTTAATTCCACAGCCTTACGAGGTGGGTACAATTATTACTCTCACTTCACAGATAAGGAAGTGTTACATAACCACCCAGGGTCACACAACTAGTAAATTGTGTAAACAGAGCTTGAACTAAGGACTCCGGACTCCTGACCCCCAGCCCAATTTCTTTGAATAAGATCTAAAGTCCCTTGTCTTGGCCTGACTTGCTTATATTATCAGGCCAACCTTCCCTCCCCTCCTTACACTCCCATTTACCACGATGTCCAGAGACATCAGGCCAGAGTGTCAATCTCTCTCCCGCCTCAGCATCTTTGCCCTTGGCCTCTTTGCCGGGCTCGCGTCGAGGCTGGATTCACGACACCCTTCAGATCTCCAATTACCCGTCAGTGTCCAGGGTGGCCCTCTTGACTGCCCCATGGAAGGCAGTCGTCTTCTCCCCAGAGTTGCTCTCCCTCACCTCACTCTTAATTTTTTTCATAGCACTTATCATACTTGGTAAATCTTCTGTTTATTGACTTATATACTGTCTCTTCCCTCGGGAATGCAAACTCCACGAGGACTGAGACCTTGTTTGTCTTTGTACCTCTGTGCTTCCAGCACCTGGCACGTGGCTGGCCACACAGCAGGCTGAGCAAATACTAAGTGCCCTTAGCCGCAGAGCCACAGAGCCACATTGCCTGGAGCAGAGAACTCAAGGGATTATTTCTTGCGTCAGGGTGAGGTAGGTTCAAAACATTTTATAAATAGCTAGATAAGTCTATGTTTTACCCAAATTTTGTTCAAGTTTAAGCCCTTTGTGGACATACGTATATTTATCTTCCCAGTTCTTCACCTGTCTGGCTTCTGAGACTTCCGGTTTCAGCTCACATGGCACCTCACCGAAGCCTTTGCCAGAGCCATGACCCCCTCCACCCTTCCCACCCACCACACTGTTATTTTGGTTCACTTATCACACCCTAAATTCATGTTGACTTGTTTCTTATTTTTCCCTCTGCCCATTAGAATGTAATGTTCTTGAAGGCAGACACTTTATCCTAACACTGTGTATGTAATGTATAAAACATTACCGAACACATACTAGACAGTCCATAAATATCTGTGGAATGAATCAGTACACTGACCACTTATATGTATTCTCTTTTTAGTTCTAGTAGTTTTTAAATGGATTTCCTTGGGAATTTTGTAAGGAGATGGTCACCATCTATGGTCAGTTTTTTTTCTTTTCAGAGTGTTACACCCATTCCTTTTTCTTTCTTTATTATACCAACTAGAACTACCGGAACAATGTTGTATGATGCAGGAAATAACAGGTATGTTTGATTTGTTTCCACTCAATTGACTTACCGTTAATTATGATATTGGTATTGCCAGGTACAGACATTCCTTCACCAAGACACACCAGGGAAATGAGCTTCTAATCCTAAAAAACTAGGGCTTAAAATTTAACTTATTTTAATTTAGTTCTAGCCAAAGGTGGTCTCGAATTTCATCAAAGAGTTTTACTGACATGATATTCTTCTTTTGAAAATATGTTAATATTAAAATCTGCTCACATTTCTGGAATAAACTCTACTTTGTCATTTTGAATGCATCCTATCTTTGATATACTGGCATTTTTCTTGGGATTTTTTTCCCTACATCTATAGCCACAAGGGAAAGTGTACTGTGTTTTTAGATTTGTGTGTTTATTTATTGATCTAGCTTTCTCAAGTGTGGCTGTCAGGATAACAGTGGATTCGTATAATGCCTTGGGAAATGTTTTACCTCTTGAGTTTTGGAGTAGAGTCTAGGGTGTTTGTATAAATCTCAGAGTCCCCTGCTTCCCTTCTTCATCCTTCAGGTAGAATAGGAACCCTGATAGCCCCTTACAGCAGAGGATGTGGAGGGAGGGGGGAGGCAGAATTGAATGTCTGAAACTAGGATGAATAGTAAGTGTGTATTGCTTCGTTCCTTGATTTGGTCAGATTTTTGGGTTTTGCGGGGCAGATTTTGAGAGCTAGACCTTGCACATATTGACTTCCGACATGAGAGAGCACAAGGCCCTTCTCGCCTTGCCTTATATGATACTCTAAGTTTTAGAACCATACTTATGCTATCTGTCACATCAGAGCTCAGTGACTTGCTTAAACCCTCCAGAAGTCTTTTCTTTTTTTAATGATTTTATTTATTGATTTGAGAGAGAGCACAAGTGGAGGGGGAGGGGCAGGGAGAGAGGGAGAAGCAGACTCCCCTCTGAGCAGGGAGCCTGACTTGGGGCCTGATCGCAGGACCCCGAGATCATGACCTGAGCTGAGGGCAGACGCTTAACCAACTGAGCCACCCAGGTGCTCCAACCCTCCAGAAGTCTTTATGAATTCTGCCTAATGCTTCTATCACTCAAAGGGTCATGATACCTCCTTATCCTAGGGAATCTATGCAGCCATGAAAAGGGACATTATAGAAAACTATTTAATATAATGTCATTCTTTTTTTTTTTAAAGATTTTATTATTTATTTGAGAGAGAGAGAATGAGAGATAGAGAGCACGAGAGGGAAGAGGGTCAGAGGGAGAAGCAGACTCCCCGCAGAGCAGGGAGCCCGACGTGGGACTTGATCCCGGGACTCCAGGATCATGACCTGAGCTGAAGGCAGTTGCCCAATCAACTGAGCCACCCAGGCGCCCAATATAATGTCATTCTTTGGATATATTTGGAAAAGGGGAGTATGTAAAGATGCAAATAAAAATATTAAAAATCCAACTAGTCTTTGGATTATAGATAATTGATACTTTCTTCCCTTTTTTCCATATCCTTACATTTTTATATAATGAGCAACCATTGCCTCATTCTTCTGTGAGGGGACTTCTGTGACTGGAGTGAGTTCCCAGCCTCTCTCCCTGATCCTTACTTACTCCTTAGGGTAGAGGAGGAGTAAGTCATCCAACTGGAGGGTGGTAAGGGTAGGAAACTCCTTGACCCATGCTTTTGGACTAGAACTAATCTATCAGAAAGCTTGAAGCACTTGGTGGCATTCTTCTATCACCTTCCTATCACTAATTAGATCTACTCCCCACATCCTGATCTCCCTCCGGTGCTCTGCCCCAAGGTGTAGCTATGGAAGGCTAGGTAGTAGTGCGTCCATTTCACTGCAGAACCAAGTCATATTCTTTTGTTAACTTACCTGTAATAAAGCTGAGATTTTTTTTTAAGATTTTATTTATTTATTTACTTATTTGAGAGAGAGAGTGAGTGCGCGCGCGCAAGCAGGGGGGGAGGGACAGTGGGAAAGAAAGAATCTCCCAACTGAACAGGGAGCCTGATGCAGGGTTCAGTCTCATGACCCTGAGATCATGACTTGAGCCGAAATCAAGAGTCAGACACTCAACTGACTGAGCCACCCAGGTGCCCCAAAGCTGAGATTTTTTATCTCCATCTGTTTGACTCTTGCATTTTATTTTTCAGTTTTCCCCAAACTTTAATAAAGTCATACTTTTGTAGTCAGAGAAAAATATTACTTTTAAAATTGTAGGCTGCTCGGTGTGCATATAATATTATGAAGAGCTACTACTTACTGAGCACTGACCTTGCTAACTGTCTGACATGCGTCATCTCAGTGAATTTCTATAATAGCCTTACAAAGTGGGTTCTACTGCTAGCCCTGCTTTTATAGACAAACAAAAACAAACAAAAAACTAAGGTTCAGAGAATTGAAGCTGCTGTTCTCCCTAGAATCTTGATTCTGTCACTGCGGGTTCAGAACTGATGCCTCAGGTATAACAAAAAAAAAAAAAAGTTTTCTACCTGGATTTGCAAAGCTGTTCCCTGAACAATTAGAATAGTGAGAACGAAGAGGAACATCTGTGGGCACTCCCTTTTCAGAATTTCACATCTCTTGTTTACTAACGAAGGCCTGTTACCAACACCTGACATTCAAGCCGACTTGTATTTGCTTGTTTAACTGAGAGCTAGCACCCAAACTAACCCCGTAGCCTGCTGTGGGAAGGGCAGAAACGACCCCCAGCCTACAGAGATGATTTTCAATGGTGTCCTGGAGTCACAGGTGACTTTAGCGGACAACAATTTCAGACATTCCGTCAAGTATGTGATAGATGAGCAGTTCTCTTGGCTGCGTCAACGGTTGGGGAAGAAAACCAGCCAAGCCTTCTTGCTGGGGATTTGGCTAACAGACTGGAGAAGACAGGAGATTTCTAAAGATTATCATCACTACCTATCCAGCTGTTGCTATTAAAAACCAAACTGATGAGTATCTCTCCGGTTGCAAGATGGGGAGGGAGGTTGCCAGGGTTACCAAATACTAAGGTGGAAAATGGCCGCTTGGAGCTGACAGAATGAGCCCATGAAACAACACTTTGAAAACTATTCTGACTTTAAAGGCACTAAGTTTATAGCCCCACAGATCCAGGGCGACCCCTAATGCCTTGCAAATGTCTCAATATAGACCCTCAGTATAAACATTCCTCAATCACACACCCCCTTGTGCTATAGTACAGGGCAGAAGCAAGGCCCGGTGCTGACATCCAGTGCGGTCATTCAAGGTTCTGGACTCAGCCTCTCCTCTCAGTTTACCCTCTGCTCTGGCCATCTCATCCAGACGCAGGATTTTGGCAATCATGTGTGAGCAGATGACTTCCAAATCTACTTCTTCATCCCTGTTTCAAGAATCCCCAGTCCCAAATTTCTCACTTTGACTGAGTATCCCCATGTGGACAAATTGCAGGTTACCTCAGACTATTTTTTTTTTAAAGATTTCATTTATCTATCAAAGAGAGAGAGAGAGAGAGAGCCCAGAGGGAGAGGGAGAAGCAGGCTTCCCGCTGAGCAGGGAGCCCGATGTAGGACTCCATCCCAGGACCCTGGGGTCATGACCTGAGCCGAAGGCAGACGTTTAACCCGCTGAGCCACCCAGGCGCCCCTCTCAAACTCTTTATGTGTGAAACTGAACTGATAGTTTTACAAACCTTATGCTTCTCCTCATCAAAGAGACTACTCTCCTTCCAGACACTTCTCTTGAAACCTTGCATCATCTTTGTGACTCCTTCTTTCTTCACCCTCATATCTAACGAGTTTCCAAGTCCAGTCAATGTCTTTGGTATTTTTTTGAACATTTTATTTTTAAGTAATTTCTACACCCAACATGAGGCTCAAACAACCCTGAGATCAAGAGTCACATGCCTTCCTCACTGAGCCAGCCCGGCATGTCTTTAGATTCCAACCCTCTGGTATTCCCACGTCCACTGCTGTGGTTCAGGGTCTCTTCCCCTCTCTCCTACACCAACGTTCTGGCACCATGGGGTGGTGCCATCGTCCTCATCTGCTGCTACCAGAGTACTCTCCCCCAGCGTTCAGTTTCAACTATACCGTTGTCATCCTCAAAACCTATCTTGACGTCTCATGGCCTACACCATGGAGTCCAGATTCCTGAGCATGACATTCATAGTCGAGTCACAGCCTTATTTACTCTCTATATAAGTCCTATGTGCTAGCCGAATGTTTTTCAACCCGTTCCTCATTATGGTGCCCCCAATATCACCCCGATGTAGAATGCCTACTCTAGCCAAAACAGATCATTTACCAATCCCCGAATAGGCCCCTGTATTTTCCAGCTCCCAAATTTTTGCTCACTTTGCCATTTGTCAGAGGAGTTGAGGGATTATGAGCAGATTCCTGGATAGCAGTACTTCTGCTGTTCGGTGCCCTGTTCCCCTGGCCTAGATTAGATACACATCTCCTCCCACTGTCCTCCATTTCTTCCTATTGAAATCTGACCCTTCATGTTACAACCCAAATACCATGTCCTCTCCCTGAGCCACTCAGCTGGAACTAACTTCCTTCTGTGATCTACCAGAACTTTCTTGATACATTTACTATGTTTGCCTTTTTCTGTGTCATCTCCCCCACTGGATCATATACTTCCCAAGGACAAGGAGAATCTTTTTCATAGTGTACAAGGCCCTCATACAGGAGGTACCAGTACATGGTAGTTGAAATCAATTCACTGATAAAGCAGGAACAGGATAAAACCCTACCAGTGCCCACATAAAGAAATCCCACATGTATGTGGAAGAAACGAACACATTAACGAGTAGAAAAAATGGACATCATATATGAGCCACAATCCTAATCCACCATCATTAACACAGAGACTATTTTAAAAGACGTTCCATGGGTTGTACAACATTGGTGAACCGAATTGTTTCCTGCTTCAGAGAAATAACAAACAGCCACCCACAGAAAGTTACTCTTTGAATGGTGACCTGCCCAGACATGTCTTAAATAACAATGATCAAAGTGAGGAGAGGACCCAGAGGCCAAGACGTAAATAGTCATTTTTGACATTATGTTTTTGTTACAGATACAAAATCTTTATGGGGTTAATTTGTCATGAAAGGAGATGATACATGTGGAAGTACACTTTAAATGTCAGCAATGCTCACCACGGCATAAGGAGCGACCAAAAATTAACGGCTATGGGGCAGACAAATTGATCTGACAAAGTTACTTTTGTGCTGAAAGTTAAGACCGAAGAAACACGTCTTCTACCAAAGGCTTGATGCTGAAAGAGGAACTTCAACCACCTCCATTCTTAGTGTCTGTACTTTCTGATTAAGCTCTTTCCAGTTTTCCTCTTAACTCAGGTGAAAGACCCTGAGGGCAAAGCATGGGACCTAAACTACCCTCTCCAAGCAGTGAGGACTGCCCTGAGCCAGCAAGACCCCACATGACTGACCCCAAGACCGTGACCAACCTGACCTTGACTGCCCACTTGCATGTACGCACTGATCTTTCTTCCACATTTTTCTTGTCTAAACCCAGAAATATTTTCAGTACTTTGGAGGCAGTCTTTTTTTTTTTAATTTTTTATTGTTATGTTAATCACCATACATTACATCATTAGTTTTGGATGTAGTGTTCCATGATTCATTGTTTGTGCATAACACCCAGTGCTCCACGCAGAACGTGCCCTCTTTAATACCCATCACCAGGCTAACCCATCCCCCCACCCCCCCCCAGAACCCTCAGTTTGTTTTTCAGAGTCCATCGTCTCTCATGGTTCGTCTCCCCCTCCGACTTACTCCCCTTCATTCTTCCCCTCCTGCTATCTTCTTCTTTTTCTTTTTTCTTAACATATGTTGCATTATTTGTTTCAGAGGTACAGGTCTGTGATTCAACAGTCTTGCACAATTCACAGCGCTCACCATAGCACATACCCTCCCCAATGTCTGTCACCCAGCCACCCTGTCCCTCCCACCCCCCCACCACTCCAGCAACTGGAAGCAGTCTTTGAGATGCTAGTGCACTGTCTACCCAGTGTTGCCCTCACCAGAGTAAGTCCCTTTTTTGTTTCACTGCAGCTCATTTCTCTGCCTTTGGAATTTTTAAGTGGCAAGTGGCAAAATCTGGGCTGTTTGGGACCTCTGGAGCCAGGCACTCCTGCACCCCAGGGCCCCCACTACAATACTTTTTAAAAAGCATATATATGAATACCTTTTGAAACTCCCACCCTATCTCAGAAGAATACTTTCCAGGAAAGCTATTTCTGGTGGTTTCACAGGATTACATTTTGCTTTAGTCAGAGGATTAGGTGTTTGAAAGTGGCACTTGAATTACTTCTCTGAAATTATTAAGAAGATTATCAAATCTTAGAGAAAACTACAAACAGGTGATTTGCATCATCCCTTGCCCTTGGGGCTGTCTTCTCCTAAGATACCATAAACCATCTTGTGGTTTTTAAAAAGTTTTTGTTTTTTTTCCCCTAAAGCTCGATAATGACTTTTGTAGGAGAATGTGCTGGGGGCCTCTGCAGGATGGGAGGCTTGGCAAAGAACTCATTTCCAGGGATACATTAAATTTAGCCCCTGGGCTTGGTCAGGCCATAGTCATCTGTGCATCAAGTTCAGCCCTTCTTGGTCTTTCCACTGGGGTAACTCTTGTGCCAGATCTAAAGCTCCCACTGCAATTCTCCTTCCCATGGGCTGCTCTTTACTGAAAAGGAGGATTAGCTGTGGATCTCCTTCCTTTTCACTCCTTCCACGAGTCCAGCTGGACTTCTGAGAGCAAACAGCAACGGCAAAAGCAAATACTACGTTGGCGCCAACCTTTAAGCTCGGCCCTCATTTAGGTGCCGAAATACTTAGGATTGTTACTTTAACAAGTTTGACAGGCGGTGGAGGGGGAAAGGGGAGGGAGGAGACGAGGAAGGGCCCGCCCCTTTGGAATTCGATTGGTTCCCTCTCTCGGTGGAGCCGTCCATTTCGCATCTCGGTTGGATAGGTTGACAGAAACATGTCATTAAGGTGTTGTCGAAATGAGCCCTGTAGGTGTGGGCCGTTCCCTAAGTTTGTGGTTTTCGATTTTCAAAGGGGCGGACTTCTTATTGGCTATGGGATCAAGTTCCTGAAACTGGTCTTCTATACCTTGAAAAATGTCTTCGTAACAGGAGGCGCCAAGGAGCTTAAGTGTAATTCACACACAGTAGAGAATATGACGAAGGTTCCTCGGGGGTTTGATTTCAGTTTCTTAAACGACGAAGAGGCCAGGAAGATCCTTCAGGTGCTGGAAAGAAACGAGGAGCTACAGAGGTCAGAGAGGGACAGGATCAGGTACAGAACAAATTCCTTTCTCTTCTCCAGGGGCCTGGCTCCCGCAGGAGCCCCCCCACCCCGTCCTCGCCCCCGACCCGGGCGCACGCGGAGGGAGGTGCGGCGCCTTCGCGGCGCACCTGTCGGGGCCTCGGGACGCGCAGCATCCGCGCGGGAGAGCTGCGCTCGGCTGCTCTCTTGAGGACGGTGGGATGCCTGGCTGGCTGGCGCTTTGCCCGCGCGCGGCATCCCGGACGGGCCACAGCCTGCGGGTCCCTGGTGCCGCAGGGCGGTGAGCGACCCTGCCCTCGCCGTGCTGGCGGGTTCTTTGCAGCGTTTCTCTCCGAGTGGGTCCCGCCGAGCTGCCGCGCGCCGCGGGCAGGGACACGTGGGCGGCGGTGGGCCGCAGGGGGTCCAGGCAGCGTGGGGGCAGTGCGACGACACGGCGCCGCGCTCAGGTGCCCTGCGGGCGGTGGCGGGCCGTAGGCCGGGTGCGCCCGAGAAATGGGCTGGGGGCGCTGCGCCGGGCGGAATCGTGGCGCGCGCGCGCCCACGTGCTTCCCTGCGCCGGTCCTCCAGGCGGTCCGCCCCGACCCAGCACGCTCTCCCGCGGCCCCAGAGACGCCCCCCACCCCACGCTGACCGGCAGCGGCTCCCAGGAGAGATGGCATCTCACTGGCGGCGAAGTGGCCCCACCCAAAAGGCCACGCAGTTCCAGGAACTTACCACATTGTGTGGAGTGAACCGGCCTCGGACTGGGACGCGCCGAGTGGCTAGATGGGTGGGTCTCCTTGCGTGTGGCGCTGCCGGGGAGAAGCTGCTGCGAGATTTCACCCCTGACCTTACTCTACAGTCTTACAGGGGGGGATTTGGATACCAGAGACTGATATTGACAGGTAATTGCCTGGGATGTAAATTAACCAGTTTTTCTGCTGGGAAAGTGTGGGATAGGTCCTGGAAGGAATACGAGGACTTGCTCACCGATTCTAGAAAAGACTCGTTCAAGGCCTTCTCCAGTTGACTCTGGAAGGGGATTCGGGGCATCACTCTCAGACCGAAAAGTTCATCCTTGATTGGAATTCAGAAAACCATTTTGTTTGCGAGCAACTTCTTGGTGATGTCGGTTCTAGGTTTCCACCTCCTTCCAAAGATTCCACTGGCCACCCCCCCCCCAAAAAAAACTCCGAAGATACTTTTCACATGGGAAAACCCTAGTTGGTCTTCACGGAAGCAGTTAGAATACACTGGGCCCAAAGGCCTGTCTTTACTCTTCCCCAGCGGATACAGATCTTGTGGGGAGAGACGAATATTCGAGGGGTGAGAATGTGCATTTCACCCATCATACTCTGCTTTTAGAAAAATAGGCTCCATCACTTCCTCACTGTGTGAGCACAGCGTGTCCACACCCACACGCATCCACGTGCATGTACCCACACATATGCATGTGCCCTACACACAGGCACACCCAGCCTTGGGAAGGAGAACTTTAGAATAGTATGTAGTTTGTTTTCAACACATTTTCCAAAAGGACTAAGAAACTGGTGGCTCTCAGTGTGTGTCCTTGGAGGCGTTTGTTGTCTCTAGAGAGGATGGGGCTTCTTAAGTGATCCAGTATATATATTTGGGGAAGTTGAGGGGAGAGTTAGGAAATAACAGAAGAAAGCTTCCACTTAGGATGTTACTATCCGTGTGGCTTCTCATGAACTATGGTCCTAGAAATAGTAAGATTATTTAGTTTAATTTTCATTCAAGGGAATTTTGACTTTTTATATCTGAACTCTGCTTGCCTTGTTGTGTTTCCTCAATAGCAGCTCATGGTGCCAGGACAGCCGCCTTTGGGGGTTCTGGAACTCCACGTAGGGGGCAAGGCCATTGGGCTGGGCCTCAGAAGGAAGGCTGAAACACCCTTTCTGATTGCATGGCACTAGCATTGTAACTGGGACATCAACAGAAAAAGGCATAATGCTAAGACAAGATCAATACTGCTAATGATTAAACTATTAAAAATAATTACCCCAATAATTTAAAAAATGTCACCATTAAAATATTAAAATAATTTAAGGACAGCAGACACTTGGGCCAAATGCTGAAGGCAATTATTTCTAGTACTTTGTTCCCCCCTGGCTAATTCCTGAATCCCACTGTCAGATACCCATCGCTGGATAGCTGTGTCCTGGCCTGCATACCAGCTCACGTGCATGGGTTTCAGTAGCAGATACTGACGTGTAGAGAAGGCCTGAGATAACATGTCAGCTTGGCTGCCACTGCTCATTTTCTTGGTATGTGTGATCACATTTTCCAAATCAAAAGTCAGACCATGTGACTTCTCATACAAGAGTATTATTTAGGAGACAGTACAACAGGCCTATGTGAGAGACTGGGAGGGCTTTTTCCTACGTAGGTTTCCCCCATTATCCAAAAATAAAGCATTTCCTATGAAAGCTTCATAAGCCCGCATGGCAGAAAGGAAAGAAACGATTGCCATGAATTTATGTGGAAAAATTTCTGAGCACTCCCAGGCACCAAAGACAACCTCTTTTCGGCTTTCCTAAAACCTTAGGATGCGTCTTGATAAATCATGCACAAAATAAATCAAGATAAAGCATAGATGTTCACAAACACAGTTCAAAACTACGGCGGCCTCAGGACGCCTGAGCAGTTCAGTGGGTGGAGCGTCTGACTCTTGATTTCGGCTCAGGGTCTGATCTCAGGGTCATCAGATCGAGCCCCTTGTGAGGCTCGGCACACGGCATACAGTCGGCTTGAGAGTCTCTCTCTCTCCCTCTGCCCCTCCCCCCTGCACTCTCCCTCTCTCTCTCTAAATAAATAAAATCTTTTTCTTATTTATTTTAAAAAAATAAATCATTTAAAAAAAAGCTACTGCGGCTTGGTGCTGAGATGCTGAGTGTGGCTCCTCGGGGAAGGAGCTTGGCAATATACCACTCTTTGCCGCTTAGGCTGTGTGCTGCCTCCCTGCAAAACATGTGTTACACTCTATTTTTGCTTTTTGCCTTTTCTCATAAAAACAAAAATCCTCTTCGGATTCCATTTGGTTGGCAAAAACAGGGACTAATGGAGGTCGTTCATAAAAGTGAAGTGGCCTAAGGCAAGCTTTGGAAAACGGGGTGGGAGGGGGGAGTACTTGTGATGAGAAGCAGTCTCAGGATCTCTTGGCTAGGACATTAAGGGACTAAATGGAGGAGTTTGGAAAGGTTTCTCACTGGGGGACAACCGAGGAGTTCAGTTGGGTCTATGGTGGGCTTGAAGTGTCTACAAGACAACTAAGGACTATCCTATAGTTAGAAACCTAGAAGGGCAGTGTCATGCAGGGCTGGAGATGCCCAGAGATTGATGAGGGAGTAGTTGAGTTCACCGTGCAAGAGTCCAGAGCCCCAATTAGAAATGCTCCTGAACACACAGATCTACCCCTGGTCTTCCTGCACTGGTACCAGACCTCCCTGGCTCCAGCTTACCGGGAAAGTGTTTGCATTAAATATTACTGTATTCCTGATATATAAAGACTTTATTCAAATACTGAAGAAAAACACCAAGATTCAAACTGATAAACAGCCAAAAGAGAAATAAGGTGTTCATGCTAGAAGATATCCCAACAGTAAACAAAATGTTATGGGAAAATGTTCACCCTCACAGTAATAAAGAAATGAAAATTGAACTCTTTAAAAATGACAGGAAAAAAAAAAAACCTGTTGGTGAGGATGGGTGTGAAATGGATAGATTCAGCATACTGTTAGTGGTATGCAATCCTTTTGGTGAACAATGCGGCGCTACCTATAAACGTATGCCTTACCCTTGATCCAGTCTCCAATTCTTGGATATTTCTCATGAGTACGAGTCTGAGGTGGGAGCGGATGGCCACCACACCAGCAATTGTTAAGTGCTGCCTTTTTATGTAGTAATAGTAATTACTGTGATAATAACAGCTAACATTTATCGATCCCCTACTGTGTACTCAGCACTGTACTAAACATGTTATATGTATTTAATTAATTGTCCCAATAACCTCATTATGTACGCACTTGAATTTCCATTTCATAGAGAAGGAAACACAGCTTAACAAAGGTTGAGTATCTTGTCCAAGTTAAGCAAAAGGGCCGGAATTTAAATCCAGATCTATCTCAAAATGATTTTACCCATCAGCATTGAATAATCGTCACCACTGTCTCTTGGGTTAAATAGTGTTGATGGCTTTGTACAGAAGGGAAACTGAAATAGCTCAATGTGAAGGAACTTGCCCAAGGTCACAGAGATCTTAAGCAACAGAGCTAGAATTTGAACCCAAATCTATCTATCTGGCTCTAAAACCTATATTCTTTCCACTCTGCTGTATTTTTCCCTGAGGAAAAAAAAAAGAATATATACCTGCAGATATTCATTGCAGTATTACAAAATAGCAAAATAGTGGGAAAATAATAGCAGAATAGTGGCAAGTTTCAAATCTAAATATCCAATAAAAGCAGTCATTATAATGGACAGTTACAGAGATAATTGTATCTTAACCAGTGTGATATTTGAATTTTACATTTTCTGACTACCTTGTTGTCAAGGTTGTATAGACACCTCAAGTTTACCATGAATACAGTTGCGGGACAATGCATGAGAGGCATTGTTCTGTAAAAAAGCAGAACACAAAATACCGCCTGTGTGTTGCTGCAGTTTCTTGAAAATAGGCAAAATAGGCAAAAATCTATGCTTCTCCTTTTGGTGAATCTCTGGGGTCTGACACAGCTCCTGGCACATGGCAAAGAGGCACCGAAAAGTTTCCTGGGCGGTCAGGGCTTGCTTCTTGCCCAACACTGCCAGGATGGGGAAGGGACCCACGGTAGGTTGGGCAGGAATGCTGGGCACATGCCGCCTCCTGAGGCTCTAGGAAGGCAGATGAGGGCAAAGGTACTGGGTTTCCTGGCTTAGCAGCAGAGACACCACAGACAGGCAAGGTGCCTGCCTGTAATAGGCCTCCAGAGAAGACTTGATGGGGGAATTCTGCACGGGCCAGAGTCAGAGGCTTCTGCCGCCTAGCGTCTCTCCTCACTTCTCCCTCTCCTCGTGTTTCCCCAGCGACCCTCTGCCCAGCCTGACAGGATTCCTCCCTCCTCTGAACCCCGTAAGGCACAACAGTCTGTGTTACATTGATCCGGTTCTGTCTTGTGAGTCTGGAATGTGTCCTACAGAAATACTTTGAGAGACAGTTCAAGAGGTAGAAATTACCACTGAAATTCCAATCTGACAGTTCCACTTCTTGTGGAAAGGGTTTTTCCTGGGGCTATTGACTTGGGAATGACTTCTCAGACCTTACACAGGCTGTGGTTCTAGCCTCGGTGAGAATAAATGGCTGAGAGTTTGAGTCACAGTTCATTGGCAGGTGGAAATTTTCCCCATACTTCTCTCACACCTTGGAGGAAATTTTGTCTGTGTGTGTGTGTGTGTGTGTGTGTGTGTGTGTGTGTACATATATATACCCAAATACACACACATATGTATCCTATATGTACATACATATTTAATATATAAAATCTGAAAAGCATCTTACTTTGTCACAAGTCTTTGAAAAACACAGCTACCTACTTATTACCCCTGACACGACCCCCAAGCCCGCCCACCCCTGTCTCATAAACGTAACTGAAATAGAGAGTACCAAGAGATTATATTAACCATGAGTTGATATCACAGAAGAGATATCAATAAATCAAGACTATTTGTTTTTCCTATTGCAGAAAACTTATAAAGTATAAGGCATCACAGCGCCTGATGTAATCAAATTGTAAAATGGCATGTCTAAATTTAGACTATCTGAGCTCAGCGGCAAGGCTGCGGCCCAGACCAGAGGGAGTGTATATTTCAAAATGGCCGAGTGCCCGTGGCTGTGGACGCTGGAGCAACCTGCAGAGATTAAAAGCCAGATACACAGTCTCCTGCCCCAGGCCTTCCGCCTGTCCTCTACTCTCCCAGCCAGTGAAGTCGGCCTCTGGCTAACAGAGAGACTTTCAGGAAGCACTGGGCTCCTGGTCATGGAATATCTACTATGCGCCAGACACTGGGTTGGCCCAGGAGAAAATAAAACCTAGACTCTGCCCCAGATGGCTTCGGTCTATGAATGTTCTTGGTTGGTGGTAAGTCCTGTAAGATGAAGTGTTTGTATAAATGTAGCTTGCCCTCCAGCAGCCCTATGTGGCCTCGGGAAAGGGACCACGAGAACCATCTAGAAGTCACAGGAGTGCCCTGTGGGCTTGTGTGTTCTGATCACCTAACAAGGTGTGGGATTCACATGAATCTCTCAGATGTCTGCAGCTTCCAGTAACACCCAATTTAGTTCATTCCTTTAATCCTAGGGGAGAGCTTTATCTCACACATCCTCTCCCGTCTAGTGACTGCCCTGGATTGGTCTCCCTGGGCAATACATGTAGAACTACTATCATATTACACTTTCATACCCCAAGGTTCGGGGACAGTGTCCTTTTTAGGCTGTGTGACATTATAACTCCTGTAGCTTTTTCCAAGTCTTTCCTATCTGTTTGTTTTTAGCTTCATCATAATCGATAGAGCAGGCACTTTTGCCTTTTTCAAAAGCTAATGGTAACCACAGTAGTTTAGCCCTTGCTGTGTGCTAAACTCTTTATGTGCATTTGCTCATTTAATTCCCACAACAGCCTGATGAGGGAAGGGATATTTTTTATCTCCTTTCTGCTGAGGAAGCTTAGGCAGGAGAAGGAACCTGGTTGAGGTACTACTGCAGGAAGTACTGGTTTTGTGAACTCCATGTGCATTTAATTACTGTGCAGCCCATCACAGCACGGAGATGTTTTCCCATTAAAACTCTTGTGTCCAGGAGGCCTGCATGGCTCAGTCGTTAAGCGTCTGCCTTCGGCTCAGGTCATGATCCCAGGGTCCTGGGATCGAGCCCCACGTCGGGCTCTCTGCTTTGCGGGAAAGCCTGCTTTTCCCTCTCCCACTCCCCCTGCTTGCGTTCCTGCTCTCGCTCTCTCTCTCTGTCAAATAAATAAATAAAATATTAAAACAAAAACAAAAACATTAGAGAACATACAATGCGAGGTTGCCATGTGTCCAACTAAAAGTTATTATTAAGGAAAAGGGCATACGGGATGCTAGGGTACCACTAGTGGAATCGGCCATATATAGGCAACATTGCAGGCAACCATTTATGTTTTAGAAAGCATGTGTGCATTCTGTAAGGATATGCTCCAAACCGTTAACGGCGACTATCTCTTGCGCATATTTAAAGGGACTCTAACCCTCTTACTATTATTTTATTTCTTATAATCATCATAGGTTAACTAAAAAATGGTGGCGGTTTCTTCTGATAATAAAGAAATACAAAATGTTTGGCTATGTTTTTTAACTTTGTAAGTATATCTTTTGAAATGATTTGTTTTTAAAAATACCCGGATTTTTTCCACCCTCTTCTTTATAATGTTTTATATATATTGTAATGTTAATGTATTCATAGGTCAGTTGCATTCTGTACATCAGTCTTGAGTTCTATGTGGCTGAGAATTGTCTTAGGGATGGAGAGCCTTACACACCTAGTAGGTAGGTGCTCCATTTCTAATTAAATGGACCTTAACTTACATCCGTGAAGGAATACAAAGGAAGGGAAGGAAAGATTTGGGGAAACCAAGGACACAGAAGGTCAGGTTAAGGTTAGTCAGAAAACATGTTTCTCTGTTTAGCAAACTTGAGTCTTAGAACAAGCCTGGCTAAGAGTCCCGCTGACTCAGTTCGGGTCTATTCTTCTGCAGTGAGTTCTGCGTAGGCTGCGATATTTGAGAGCTATAGCCTCACCTCACTCTCCTTCCCAAGAATGCTTCCTTATTGGCATTGCCAATGGCCCTATTTAAAGGTCATACTTAAATATCAGCGTGGCATACCACAGGGGCCAGCTTCCTCATCGCACTGTGTGTTACACTTTCTAATGATGACAGAGGGAATTGGGGTCAGCAGTGACCAAACTCCACACTTCCCAAAGAAAGGTTGTGGTGTTTTATATTTCTATCAGGACTGCTTTGGGTTCAACTTTGAAATAATGCATTTCGCAGCCGTTGAAGGGGGCAGGGGGCTGGGGGGAGGGGAACCTGGCAACCACAGCTCCATTCTCCAGGTGTGTCCAGAAGATGTGTTGTGCAGGTGTTGGGAGGGGCCGTGCTCCCTCTGAAGGCACCAGGCAAGGGTCTGTTCTGGGGCCCTCTCCTAGTTCTTGGTAGTTCCTTGGCGCATGGGCAGCATAACTTCAGTCTTCTCATGGTGCTCTCACCATGCACATGTCTATCTCTCTGTCCAAATTTTCTCCTTTCCGTAAGGACACCAGCCATATTGGATTAGAACACACCCTAATTGGGGCGCCTGGGTGGCTCAGTTGTTAAGTGTCTGCCTTCAGCTCAGGTCATGATCCCAGGGTCCTGGGATCGTGCCCCGCCTTGGGCTCCCTGCTCAGCAGGAAGCCTGCTTCTCCCTCTCCCACTCCCCCTGCTTGTGTTCCCTCTCTCACTGTCTCTCTCTGTCAAATAAATAAATAAATAAATCTTTAAAAAAAAAAAAGAACCCACCCTAATGACTTAATTTGAATTTGAATACCTCTGTAAAGCCCCTATCTCCAAATAAGGTCATATTCTGCGGTACTGGGGGGGGGGTTACGACTCTAATATATATATTTTTGGAGGATACAGTGTAACTCGTAATAGTAAGGCTGGTTTTGTATTTTGAAATAAATTACTGTGAACCCACCATACAACAGTCTAAAGAAGAAAAGCGTGATCACATTGATGCAGAAAAAGCATTTGACAAAGTTGAACATGCATTCATGATAAAAACTCTTTGCAAGAAAGAAATAGAACCTGATGAAAGGCATCTGCCAAAAAATTTATAGCTAACATCATACCTAATGGTGAAACACTGAATGCTTTTCCTCTAAGATATGGAACAAGGCAAGGATATATAATCTCACCAGTCTTAATTCTACATCATACTTAAGGTCCTAGCAAGTATCAGCCAAGGTAAAGAAATAAAAGACATACATATGAGAAAGGAAGAAATAAAACTATCCCTATTTGGAGATGATATGATTGTCTACAAAGAAAATCCCCCAAAAACATATACCAAAAAAAAAAAAAAGAAAGAAAGAAAGAAAGAAAATCCAGGAACTAAGAAGTAAATTTAGCAAGGTGGTAGGAAACAAGATCAACAGACAAAATTCTACTGAGTTTCCATATAGTAGGAAGGAATGATTAGAAAAGCAAGGGAATCGAATAGACAAAACAATTTTGAAAAAGAATGAAGTTGGAAGAATCACAGTACTTGATTTTGAGACTTACTATAAAGCCACTGTAATCAAGATAGCATAGTATGTGTGAAGGGAAAGACATAGATTAATTGAACAGAAGAGAGTCCAGAAATAGACCCCAAAATACAGCCAGTTGATTTTTTTTTTTTTTTTTTACAAAAGTGCAAAGGCAATTCAATGAAAGATAGTCTTTTCAAAAAATGGTGTTGGGATAATTGGGCACAAGGCTAGAAATGTTTTCATCACCCAAAATAAAACCCATTAATTATTCTTCATTTCTGCCCCTCCTCCCCCCACCACATCCCAGTTACTGGTAATTGCTTTCTGTCTCTATGGATTTACCTATTCTGGATATTTCTTGTAAATGGAATCATCCGATATGTAACTTTTTGTGTCTCTTTAGTTAGCACAATGTTTTCACAGGTTGATTCACATTGTAGCATTTATGTGTACTTTGTGCTTTTTAATAACTGAATGATATTCCATGGTATGTATATACCACAATTTGTTTATCCATTCTTCTGTTGATTAACATTTGGGTTGTTTCCACTTTTTGGCTATTGTGAATAGTGTTGTTATGAACATACATCTACAAGGATTTGGGTACCTGTTTGCAATTCTTTGAGGGTATATACCCAGGCGTGGAATTACCGTGATATTGGGTCATTCTATATTTAACTTTTTAGGCATCATCAAACCATTTTCACCCACATTGACTTTATACACTTGTGGTCATACTGTGCAAAATTTTTTTTTAAGATTCTTTTTTTCTTTAAGTAGGCTCCATGCCCAACGTGGGGCTTGAACTCACAACCCCGAGATTGAGAGTCACATGCTCTACTGACTGAGCCAGCCGGGTGCCCCTACACTGTGCATTTTTTTGCTTATTTATGTAACATCTAACATAAAAGCAACTCCTTCAAATTAAAGACTCATCGTCAGTGACAGTTTTTGTGACTGCCCACCAACCATTCTACTGTATATATTTTAGAATTTGATCATTATAATATTTTAGCCACTTGGATTTTTTCCTTATTTTTTTGTTTCCTACTGCTTAATAACACTGTGGGAAACCTTCATGATTACATCCTTAATTCAATTTAAATTGTCTCCCTAGGGTAAATTCCACAAAGTAGAATCCTTAGTTTATAATGTATTTTCTAAATTCTTATTACATGTTACCAAATTACTTTCCAAAAAATGTTCTACCAAATTTCACCTTGACTGGCAGTGTGGTAAGCCCCCTATTTTACCATATACTTCTCAGCACTGGGTAGTATTATTATTTAAAATAAATCTTTGCTAATTTTGCAGGCAAAAAAAATATTGACTTGATATCTAGCACTGGTTATAATGAACATTTTTTCACAGGTTTACGACTTATTTACATTTCATGATTTATGAATTGTCTATTCATATCTTTGCCCATTTTAATTTCAGGATTTGTATTCAGAATGCTTCTTGTCTTACATAACAGTTCTAACCATGGCTTTAACAAATTGGGGATATACTTTTCTGACATAACAAGGTCTCTGGAAGTAGACAAGCACTAGCTGGCGTAGTGGTTTAGGATGTCAGGATGGTGTCTTGCAACACAAAATGGCTACAACTGCTCTGAACATCACATTCCTGTCCAAGACAGGAAGAGGGGGATATGGTGGAGCCAATTATACTTGTCCTTTACCCTGGAAGTAAAAGCTCTTCCAGATGCCATCCCCGCCAATTCCTCCTCATGTCTCATTGACCAGAACCAGGTCATAAGGCCACCCTCGCTGCAAGGGAATTGGGAAATCAAGAAATGGGATTCAGATGTTAGGCTTAGACCAATCGTGATCCCTCCCCCGAAACTGAACACTTTGCTGCCCACAGCGAAACTAGAAAGGAGAGTAACTGGGGGGAATAGATTCTAGAAGGCAACCAACACTGTCTGACATAGAATCTCAGTGTGGTTTTTTTCTTACTGATTTATATGTTTCTCTATTAAGGAAATTGACTTTTGTCCTATTTATTACAATATATTCCCCAGTTTTCAGTTTGCACTTAACTTCTATTTATCTGAAAGCAGCAGGAACTTTTTCCATTAAAAAATATTCTCGTAAGATTTATGCATATATTTGAAAGGGAGAGAGCATCAGAGGGAGGGAGAACCTCAAGTAGACTCCATGCTGAGCATGGAGTCCGATGCGCGGCTCAATCTCACAACCGTGAGATCATGACCTGAGCCAAAATCAAGAGTCGGATGCTTAACTGACTGAGCCCCCCAGGTGCCCCTCCATTTTTATATAACAAAATGTACCAAGTTTTTAAAAATTTTCTTTTTAAGATTAGAAAGTTCTTCCATCTAGAGATTAGGTCAATATCCACCTCTACCTTTTCAAATCTTTTTTAAAAACTAACTTTTTTAACGATCCTATGTATATTTTATTTTTAAAGTAGGATAATCATATGGATCGATTTTTCCCCCTAAATGGCTAGCAGATTGTCCGGTACCATTTATCTCCATCTGCTTCTAAGGCCTATGACTATTCCTTTTAGCAGGAGGACCAGGGAGCAAACAAGCAACAACAGCAACAGAGTGTTGGTGAAGCGAATGCTGCTACAACTCCTTTCATGCCACTAAGAAGGGAGCTGGAGGGAAAAGGCTTTTGTACAGAGAAGTGTGATTGAGCACATATAGTAATACACATAGGTGATGGGTCATGTTTCACTTCCTTCATCTCCTCATTTCCTGTGCCAGGTGGCCAGCCCAACCCAGGGTAGACATTCATCCTGAGATCTGCATCGCGTGACCTGGTTGTCTTTTTTTTTTTTTTTTTAAGATTTTATTTATTTATTTGTCAGAGAGAGGGAGAGAAGAGAGCGCACAAGCAGGGGGAGGGGCAGAGGAAGAAGCACGCTTCGCACGGAGCAAGGAGCCTAATGTGGGACTTGATCCCAGGACCCTGGGATCATGACCTGAGCCAAAAGCAGATGTTTAACCCACTGAGCCATCCAGGCGTCCCCTGGTTGTCTCTTACATCTGGTTCTTTTGATAGTCAAACCAATACCCTGTTAGGGTGGCATAAGGTTTTCATTTATCACAAAATTAATTTGCTTTAAAAATTAATCACATGGATAAGTGATTAAAGGGATTACTAGACAAACAAGCAAACAAAATTAAAAACCTCACATGTTGTGAATTTAACGTTTGCTGCTCTCAGGGGAGCCGGTAAAACTCTTTAGGAGATCACTGTCTGCACATCAATCAGGGTCCCACCAGAAAAACAGAAATTACACCTTATTTAAAATAGAATATAGTGCAGTGAATTGGTTCCATGGTGAAGGAAAGAGGCGGAGAAACCCATCAGGGGACAATGACTGACTGCCCTGGGGTCAGGCAGCCAATCTGCAACACCTCCTGGGGAAAGTGTAGCGCCAGGGACTGGCCCCAGCAGGAAGCCTGGAGGCAGTGTTGTGCTGGTAACCGGCTCCCCTGGAGAAAAAGCCTTGATTTGTAGCACTGGCCAACTTTAAGCTAGCAATAGTTTAACAACCAGCTTGCAAAATCCCTGAGTATTTGGCCATCTGCCCTTGTGAGCCAGTACAAGCCAGCGCTGGTTCACCACTGGTTGGAGAGGAAAAGGGAGCAGGTGGTGTTACCCAAGCCTTGGCTAGGATCCCCCAAGAGACACTGCAACCGAGCGTGGCAGGCCTGTCTGGGGATTTGAAGATGTAGGGGAGGCAGTCACTTCCAAAAGTTTTGCACAAGGCAGAGGGCAGAGGAGAATACCCAGCGTTTTTCCTTCTCGCCCTCTAGCCTCCTGCAAGTGTCTGGCTGAAGCCAGCTGGAAGCAGCTGACAGTAGCTAGAGCCTGGAGCTGAAGCTTGCAGAGGTCATCCCCCAGAGCAGGGGAAGGACAGTTCCTCGCTCTTTTCTCTCCCGTTCCTGTTGTCCTCTTCTGTTGTCCTGCAGAGCCTGCATTTTCTCACTGCCCAGGCTTACATTGCTAAAGCTTTGCTTCCTGCCAGATGATCTGTGGGCATTTTCCTTCCCGTTATCCTGGACTACTGTCCATGCCCATCCTGTGTTCTTTTACGGTTTCTCTGGCTTCTGCACCTTTGGGGAGTTGCCCTCTTCTGCTCCCTGACTTTCTGGGTGTTCTTCCTCAGCCCTCCTCAGTGTCCATCACGCTCCGACTCAGGGTCTTTGGGTAGAAAGGAAGGGTGTCACTCAGGGCACCTAAGGTAGAACGGGCTTTGCAGAAAGGTTACACGTGGACTGAAGCTGGAATTTGAAGGACTCAGGGATCCAAGACGGCTCCAGGGACCGGCCGCACGCTCTGCTCACGTGTCACAGCCCACACTTTCTTCCTCCCAGGGTTCTTCGGCTGACTGCTGCTTTTCACATTCTCTGGTCCCGATCCTCATGCTCAGGACCTGCATGCCGCGTCACCTGACGCATCTCTGGCCAGCCTGTAGACCGACTACCCTGGGGTCAGGCATCCAATCTGCAGCACCTCCTGGGGGCAAGTGTAGCACCGGAGTCCTAAGCGGGGGCCACAGACCTTCTAGTCTGGCTACAAGTGATAGCATGTGGCTGTGGCAGGTGCCGAGGAGGGCCTTGCACTTCCTTTTGTATGTGCCTACCTGAGCACTAAGATATTTGCTATCTTCTTGGCTTCTGTGATGACAGGTCTTGGCCTGCAGGCTCTGCTAAGACAGAGGTTCTCAAACCTGGTCAAAATGACAGCTACCTGGGGAACTCTTCAAACTACCGAGGCCAGGCCCCACCCTGACATTCTGGCTTAATTGGTCTGCGATCAGGCTGGGCACGGGTATTGTTTAAAGCTCCTTAGATGGCTCTAATGTGCAGTAAGGGATCCGGGCCTGACAGCCCGGGCACTGGGCCCCGACTCTGCCTGGAGCACACGTCTTTCCTACACTCCCCTCCATTGCACAAGTTGAGGGAGTGTTGATTTTCAGGAAACCCTGTGGTTTGGGAGGGGAAGGCCTGGAGTCCCAGCAGAGGACAACTGAAAGGGCTGTGCCCGCCACAGATGTAATAAACCTTGTTTCTGGTGCTTTCCCACTTTAAAATTGCTTGGTAGGATCAAAGGGACCTCCTATCCCTGGAGCTGTTGAGTCTGGCAACGGGAAGAATTGCTTTTTACTTTTTGTTGTTTTGTTTTGTTTTACTGGCTACTAAGTGTGGGTTGCACACAAACACAAGTGTTGTAATATGCACAAGCAGCTTGGATCCTGTTCTTGTGAACGTGCTCTGGGGCTCTAGTCGTAGGCTCTTCACATCGGCTCCCGGGTGGTCGTGTTCGGGGTGAGGAAGTAGGAGAGAACAGCCAGAGAAGGCAACGTGGAAGCCTGAAGAGTTCCTGGAAGGGAAAAGCAGCCTGGTTTCAGTAGACATTGGCCAAAAGCAAGAGCAAGTAATTACGCACCTCTCTGTGCCAATTCCGTGATTATTCAGGAATACTCGACTTGAACATACGCTGCGCTTTAAAGCCTACCGTGTTCACCGGAGCCCCTTAAACATCCTTTAAAGTAGAAAGAACGAAGATTATCCCTATTCTCCCCAGATAATATATATATATTATATTATATTACAATCCTATTTCTCTCTTTTCTCAAAGTGTCTCAAGCCCAGAGTAATGTCCAGGGGTGGGCGTGGGCCTAGAATGCGGGACTCTGACCGTCCCCGAAGGTACTTGTGTGGTGTGTTCTGTGGCTCCGTGGGTGCGTGACCACCACGCGGGATGACAGAGGTGGGTGGAAAAGCAGAGCTTCCAAGGGCAGTTAATACCTTCGCTTTCAGGGAGTTAAACAGCAGTTGAGAGAACATGTGAGCAGACGTCATAGCAGCGGCGGGGGGGGGGGTCAGGTGGAGGGCCCCCATGGTCTCCGTCCGCCCCACCCCTGCAGCCGCACCAAACACGCTCGCTGGCCACGGGAGGCCCAAGAATGTTCTGGGGGTGCTGATGGGGCACAGACTCCAGTGGCTGAGGCCAGGGGCTCTGGAGACAGACTCATCAGATGCTCCCAGGTGACCTGAGGACCACCACGCTATGGGTCTATAGGAAGTCCCCTAAACAGCCAGCATCTTGATTTAAATCGTGTCATTGTTCAGATGGTGACCCAGGTTTTTCTTTTCATTTTTGGGCTTTTAAACTGCAGAACTTTTAACAGCCTATTTAAGAAAAAAAAAAAAAAAAGGCTGTCATGTATTTTGCATGTGGTTTTCTTTCTTTCTTCCAGATCCCGGCAAGGTATATAAAAATGGGGCGCCTGGGTGGCTCAGATGGTTAAGCGTCTGCCTTTGGTTCAGGTCATGATCCCGGGGTCCTGGGATCGAGTCCCATGTCGGGCTCCCTGCTCCTTGGGAGCCTGCTTCTCCCTCTGCCTCTCTCTCTCTCTCTCTCTCTGTCTTTCATGAATAAATAAATAAAATCTTTTAAAAAAAAAGTATATAAAATGACTCTTTGGACTTGTGCCTATTTGAGGGTAGGTCTCAGTTGCTGGCTGAATTACCGTGCATTTGCACGTGGGCTTGCACTTTACCGCTTCCAGTCAGGATGAGGGTCAGGATGAGCAGAGACTGCTCCTCCTCCCAGTGGACAAAGCGCCAGGGTGGTTTCTGAAGTGGCCTTCCCCATGGCGGGGGGGGCAAGTCAGGGAGGCCCCAGCCACCCTCCCATTCTCTCTCATCTGCTTCCTGGTGCCTCTTCCTCCCTAAGGACATCATTTTCTTCCCCTGTTCTCAGCAACTCCCCGCATCCCATCAAAATGCATCCTTATTTGTAGGTTATGATAGGACCAGCTCCACAGGAGACATCTGGAAAGGCCCATAAATTAGGTCATGTCTGTCCACAGCTGTTTAATTGCCTTGCCCCTGCCATCCAGGCAAAATTCTTTAAAAGGTGTATGAGTAACGTATTCCCCCCGGGGTAGCTGTCTCCACCTTCAAAGCCACACCGGACCCCACCCTCACCTTGCTCTACTGAGCATTTTGTGCCCTGGTTCTGCCCAGCTCTGACTCCGGACTCTGGCCCAACTGTTTTTCATTTCCTCCACATGGCAATTTTTCACAACTTTTCAGGGCCTTACAGATCCTTGAAGAGAGTTCATGGGAATACAAAGAAATATAAATGTAACTTTTTAGTATAAACATTTTGCATGTGTCTAAGAACTGACCAACAAGTGTAAATGGCACAATTTCCAAGCAGTGCTTGGAGCAATGATAGCTTTAGCATTAAAGTGATAAAAATGCTTTTCTGTTCTCAGCTCATCTGAGCTTCATCTCTGAGGCGCTCTGGGCCACTCACAGGTGGAAGCCCTAAACACAGAAGCTCCTACACCTCCAGGGGCCTGGGTCTCCTGGGGAGGTGGCCAGGTCCCCACTTCTCCTGCAGCGTGGGTCCACCTGCCTTCCTGGGACTCAGTAGTCAGCAGGACTCTTTTATAGCAGGTGGGTCAGCTGTCAACAGTAAGTGGCAGTAACACCACCATTTCTTGTCTTTCTGCTGAAGCTGCTGGCTGTGCCAAGCTCTCCCGCTTGCAGCATGAAGGTCTCTGTCTTTGGAGCCTGTCGCTGTCTCAGGACCCTTCTCGCATGCCTCACAGCTTCGGGGGGGGTGGTGCTCAGAGGCTGGGTACCTCTGTGTTCCTCTCTAGGGTAAGAGCCCCATAAGAGAGATTTTTTCCCCCATATCATGGATTCAACAACACTTCTGTTGAGTGGCGCTCATTTATTTAGCGGATACATGCTATCCTATTATGAACCTAGTACCGGAAACACAAAATGCTCTCCATAGTCTCTGGGTCCTCAGAGAGGGAGAAGGATTTAAAAACAAAGTATTTACTGTACTGTGGCAGACAATAAGCCGGCTATGCACAGGGACACATCCGTCAGTTCACCCCAGGTGAGGTGTCAGGGAGGACTTTGCTGGAGGAGGTGAGGTCCTAATTGAGTCTTGAATGGGGGTGTGTGGGGCGAATAGAAGTGGGAGGAGCATCCCGGATGGGGCAGACAGCACTAGGGAAGGTGCAGAGATGGGGAAGAGGCTGGGGAGTCGCAGGCATCAGCAGTAGGGGCATCACTAGAAGGCAAAGTGAGAGCCTAGGACCAGCAAGGAGGGCTGGCTACAAATGGGAGCCCCTGGGGAGCTGGGGGATTAGGAGAGATTAGGGGGCCCTGACTAAGGATGAGGAGAAGGGGAGAGGCTCAGGAAGTATTTGGAAAGTTAAATTAGCAGGACGTGGGGCTGACTGGCTGGAGAAGGGGAAGGGGAGTTCATGGGAACCCAGGTTTCTGGCTTTCAGTAGCTTTTGGCATTTGACCACCATTCACACTGAAACTGGTAGATTCAGGTGGACTCTACGCTCAGGGAGTCCAGGGGAAGTGATATATCTGAATACCAACGGCCAACAGTTCCTCCACCAGCTCTGAAACATGGAGATGCTTTGTCTCATGAGGTACTTTGTCTCAGCACTGAGGGTAAGGTGTTAGGCCTGTGACCGGGATGGGAAGTGAAGGGAGAAGTGGGCAGAATTTGGAGCAGAGTTATAGCAAGGGAGTCTGGCACGCGTTCGGTGGCTCCAGATGGCCCAGGAAAGGACTTCTGCATAGAAACCAGCAGCAGCCATCTGGCAGGTGAGGAGGGACTGACTGGCCCCCAGGAACCAGCGCCCAGGCAAGCGGAGGTGAACAGCCTGCCACACAGCAGGTGCCCGGGTAGCCAGAGGACAGTGCAGGTGCTTTCATTTCCTGCCTGTCAGCTTTGGACTTCTCTCAGGAGCTTTGGTGCTCTCCCATTCTAAGCAGAAAGAATTAAGGCTGACTGATAATTGAAATACCCTCCTCCCCTCCAAAAAAAGAAAAAAACAAACAAACAAAAAGAACCCAAGACACTTCAAGTGGCTGTTTCCCTTGGTAAAGTAGCAGCAAGTTGACTTTTCGGCAGTACCCTTCTCTCTGTGCGGGGTCAGCAGACGTGTAGTTCAGCTTCAGCAAGTGGGGAACCCCCTGTCTTCACTGTGCCATCTCCACCAGCCTAGGGCACTGGGGATCTTGGTTTCAAAGCTTGTGCAAAGTCATGAAGAGAGAGATAAAGCCGTCATTCTACCTTGCGCCGCCAAGCACCGACCAGGTAAGCTGCTATGTGCCAGGATGAAGCCCCGGCAGGTCATTTGGCCCTGGAATTCCAGAATGTGCTAGAATATATTGAACGTACATCTCTAGGTTCAAAGCAGCAAGGCGAGAATGGTATCATCAACGGGCATGACAAGAAAGGAAAGAGATGACTCTGCAAGTTTATCGTGATGGGAGTTTACTCCAATAAATCCCAGCATCTTTGGGGATCAAGATTAGTGATATTTCTATTTCATTCAAATAAGAGATACCTGACAGTATTTTGAGGACCTACTATTTATATGATTTATGCAGTCTGCTATGGTAAATGCAAAATGTAGAACCCAAGAAATTGATAATCTCTTTGGGCAGACAGGGCATGAAAATTTAAATACTAGGCTGCACATGACTAAGTACCTCATGAGTGGTCCAGACAGTAGGATTTGGGAGTGAGAGAAAGATGCGTGGGAGCTGAAATGATGAGGAGAGTGTCCCCAAAGAGACTGGCCTTGGACTGGTTAGAGGTGTGTGGGGAGAAGGACTCCCAGTTATGGCTTGTTAATGCCCGCACTGTTCCAGTTCATGTAACACACTACGTGAACTTTAATTAGCAGTTGGACACAAATCTTCATTTCAGAAAGGCCGTTTCAATATTGGGAACTAAAGTCCTAAAGAATAGGGCTAGTGTTTGTTTATTGTGGGGAACTGCTGGCTGCCAAGGGTGTTCCTCACTCCTGCACGCCTCCCGTTCCCTCCCCAGAAATCTACTCACCTTCAGTTACTTCTGCTATGTGTTCACTAATTGTTTTTTTAGCAGAAATTGCTAAAAATAATTTTTTAAACTGCACGTGGAGAATGAGATTTAGGTTAACCATTTATTATTATTATTATTCTGAATGATATTAGAGAAGCACAAAATCATTTCTGATAAAATACAAGTTAATTATGTGCTAAAGGGTTATGTGGTGCCTTTCTCCCTATCCCTAGCTTTTAGGTGAATCTGCTGAATCAGGGAGCAGCCACCCAGTGGGTTGGTTTGAATGACAGGCATGAGGCCACAAAAAGAAATCTTTAACTTCCCCTCCTAGCCCTGTTCTTTATATGAGAGCGTAAGAAGCCTCCGGAAGACCTGCATGGTCTGAGTATTGAACCTTCTCCTGTGTGTTTCTAACAAGGAATTGAGAGAATTTCAGAGTTTCTGAGATTCTCATTCATAGCCCAATGACATAGGACAGTATTAATATAGAAAATATTAATAGATAATGATTGACCTCCATGAGTAAGCTTGGATGATTTCTGTTAATGCAAGGCCAGCAAATAAAAACTTCTATGAACACGGAAACAAAATGAAAACAAGCAAAATCTACTCCTTCACTCCTACGCTCCTATTCTACTTCCTTTCCTCAGATTACTCTCTGTGAATGATGGTCTTCAACAATACCCCCTTCCTACACACGCACACACACACACACACACACACACACACACACACACACACACACAAACTATTTTCCAAATCATTCGATCATTCACTGAAGAAAGAGCATCACTCACAAGGAACAGTGGCAGATTCAGACTCTGCCCTAATGGGGCTTATACTCCAGTATATTTCCATCTTTCCTCTAAGACCCATCTTTCTTTTTCTTTTTCTTAAGATTTTATTTATTTATTTGACAGAGAGAGACACAGCGAGAGAGGGAACACAAGCAGGGGGAGTGGGAGAGGGAGAAGCAGGCTTCCCCCTGAGCAGGGAGCTGGACGCGGGGCTCGATCCCAGGACCCCGGGATCATGACCCGAGCCGAAGGCAGACGCTTAACCAACTGAACCTCCCAGACGTCCCAGCTGTTTTTCTTTTAAGGATCTAACATGTCCTGTGTTATAACACGGCTCTTTTGTGTATCTTTTCCCACTGTTAGAGCTTACATTTCCTAGTGTATGCCCAGCGTCTTTACAAATGTAAATGCTCATTATAGTTGAATTGTATTCATTTTATTTTTCACTCAAAAAACATTTTTCAATCCTTTAGTGAAGTACCAGCCTTGAGCTAGATCATGGGACCAAGAATACGTAAGGAAGGGCAAAGCAAGCAGAAGAGCAACTTGGGGAAAGGCCGGAGAGTATGGCAAGGAATTGGAAAAGTTGGCCCCTGGGACTAAGTGAGAGGATGATGGGAAACAAGTCTACACGGGTAAGCAGGGGGTCTGGTCGTGAAGAACTGAGTTGTACAGATGAGGACAATGAGACCCATAGATGTTACTTGATCAGCCCAAGTAACAAAGGGATCAGAACCGAGCATCTGACCGACCCTTCCATCCACCCTCACACACGCTCAGATGTGTGGGATGGGAAAAAGATGGGAAAAAGTGAAGATCGCGCTAGAGAGAGTCTATGACAATAGTGTCTGGGTCCTGGGGCCACGTTGTACCTCTCTTTGTATTTACCACCACAACCTGAACAGAGGCAAGAGTAACCGGAGGCAAACAACCAAGAAAATTCAGTTACCCATTCTGACATCCTTTTGGTCCTTTGCCTTGAGCTTCAAAGAACTGATATTTTCAATGACACTAGGGTTAAAATAACAAGCAAAGGTGTTGAGCAGAGAAGTCATAAAAAAAATGTATGCAGTTAACAACTGAAATAATAGTCAACCTCTCCAGTAACTGGATATTTTTTAATGAAAAAAAAAACCTTTTTATTGTGCTTATTAGATATCAGATCATCAAAAATTAATAAGAACAATAATAAGTCATGTCGGCAAGGGTATGGGGAAACTGGCCCTCATATGGGATCTGCTGGCTGGAGAACAATTTGGCATAACTTTTCTCCAGCGCAATTTGGTGATAGATTTCATAAGTCACTAAAACATGTACATCCTTTGGCTCCACCTCAAGGAAATTTATCCTGAGGAATTAACCATGAATGTTAGGTTTGAACTATGTGCATTTCAACATTATGGTTGTGAAAAATGAAAACTAGAGACACCTGGGTGGCTCAGTCAGTTAAGTGTCTGCCTTTGGCTCAGGTCATGATCCTGGGGTCCTGGGATGGAGTCCGGCTTTGGGCTCCCTGCTCAGAGGGGAGTCTGCTTCTCCCTCTGCCTGCCAATTCCTCCGCTTGTGCTCTCTCTCTGTATCTCTCTGACAAATAAAGAAATAAAATCTTAAAAAAGAAAACAATTCCTATATCCAACAATAAGAGACTAGGTATATATACTATGGAACAGAGATACAATGATAAGAAAATACTGACGTAGCGCAGCATTCTTAATATAATGCTAAGTGGGAATTAGTGACTACAAAACAGTATTTATAGTATAAAGGCATTTTTTAAAAAACGCATAATGTGTATGTGGCATGCTGGGCAAGCCCGGCCCCTGGGATATATTATCAGAAAGCATCTGTAGTTTGGCCCTTTTAATGCTCCTGGATAAAAATGTGAGTAGTCCCATTATTTTTCTGCTCACTGTTAGGTAACAGAAATCCTTTGGCCACTTGAAGACACAAAACACAGTCTCAATTCGATATATAGTGATTAGACTATCTGGTCCCTGATTAAGTCTGACCTCATTCAGAGCAGTGGCCCATTCCACGGCGAGAAGCCTGTAACAGTGAGGAGGGATTTGACCCTCCCTTCCACCTCCCACCAAAGCCTCTACCCCTTGATGGAGCGGAGGGTGGATGGGCCAAGAGGTAGAAGTTTGGGTAGGGGTATGGGGGGGACGGATGCCGAAAGCTCTCGCTTGACTGGGTTGGCTGTGGGATGGCTTCCACACTCTCTGGGTGGACAGATGTTTACATTTGTCTCTCGTCTCACATGCTCCTGGGGGGCTTTTAGGCTCTGTTCTCCTGCAACTTCCTTGAAGATAGGGTGTGCTGTCCCCTGTTCTCTGCCAACCTCACTATGTCCCTAGGAACCCAGTGATTCATCCACAGCCTCTTTCCACTAAGGTCTTTTTCCCTCATGAGCTAGCTCTAGTGGATATGAACTAAGAGAGCCCCATGCCTCCTCAGCCTCTTCAGGGGCTCGTGTCTTGTCCATGGGACACACACACACAGCGTTTCTGCCTGGAAACCCCGGAAGTGAGACCGGTTGCCCCCTGAACAAACTCCCTTCAGCCTCCCTTTACTCTGAGCTGGCTGGCACCAGCTTCTCCAGCTTACTTACTCTTCTTGCACAAGAATTGGACACCAGGCAGCCCTTCCCCCAGACTCTAAGCGACCTAGATGGAGGTCTTCTGGTGGCACTGTTGACGCCCCTCTCTCTAAACTCCTCCGTCTGCCTCCACTCTTCTGACCCAGTGGGGGTAAGGGGCCTTGTAACCTTAACAAGAGGTCTTTGGATCTTTTTTTTTTTTTTTGGTCAGAACACTTAACATGAGCTCTACCCTCTTAACAGAGTTTTCAGTGCATAATAAAGTGTTTTTATCTATTGGCGCAATGTTACTCAGCAGATCTGTAGAACTTACTCATTTATGCAGAACTGGAATTTTATATTTGTTGATTAGCAACTCCCCATTTCCCCCTCCCCCTAGTCCCTTACTACCACCATTCTATTCTTTGCTTCTGTGAGTTTAACTGTATTAGAAACCTCAAATAAGTGGAATCATTCAATATCTGTCCTTATGTGTCTGGCTCATTTCACTCAGCATAATGCCGTCATGGTTCACCCATGTTGTCACATTTGCAGACTTTCCTTCTTTTGAAAGGCTGTGTAATATTCCATTCTATGTTTATACCACATTTAAAAAATCCATTCGCTGATGGACATTTAGATTCTTTCTACATCTTGGCCATTGTGAATAATACTGCTATGAACATGGGAGGTACAGATATCTCCTAACCTAGTGTTTTCATTTCCTTCTGGTGTATTCCCAGGAGTAGAATTGCTGGATCATATGGTAGTTCTATTTTATTTTTCGAAGAACCTCCATACTGTTTTCCACAGTGGCTGCACCATTTTGCATTTCCATCGACAGCATACTAAAGGATTCCAATTTCTTCAGCCCTGCCAACACTTGTCTTTGTTTTTGTTTTTGTTTTTTTCCGTAATAGCCATTCTAACAGGTATGAGGTGATACCTCATTGTGGTTTTGATTTGCATTTTCCTGATGATTATTGATTTTGAGGATCTTTTCATATATCTCTTGGCCATTTGTATGCTTTCTTCGGAGAAATGTCTATTCAAGTCCCTAGTCCATTTTTTTAAAAAGATTTATTTATTTATTTGAGAAAGAGGGAGAGCACGAGAAGGAGTGGGGGGAGGGGCAGAGGGATATAATCCCCAAGGGACTCTGTGCTGAGCGTGGAGTCAGACACAGGGCTGAATCCCACAACCCATGAGATCATGACCTGAGCTGAAACCAAGAGCCGGACCCTCAACCGACTAAACCACCCAGGCACCCACCTCGCCCATTTTTGAATCAAGCTGTTAGTTTTTTGCTATTGAATTCTAAGAGTTACTTATATTTTGGGGAAATTAACCCTTCATCAGAGATACAGTTTGAACACATTTTGTCCTGTGCCATGGGTTGCCTTTTCACTCTAATGAGTGTTCCTTTGCTGTGCAGAAGATTCCTAGTTTGCTATAGTCCCACTTGTCTATTTTTGCCTGTGCTTTTGGGTCATATCCATGAAATCACACCAGACTTTCTAATTTCAAAATATACTACAAAGCTACAGTAATTAAAACGGTATGGTACTGGCATAAAGATAGATATATAGGCCAGTAGGACAGAGTAAAGAGCCCAGAAATAAATTTATACACATATGTCAGCTGACTTTTGATGAGGGTGCCAAGAATGCACAATAGAGAAAGGACAGTCTCTTCAACAAACGGTGTTGGGAAAACTGGACAGCCCCATGCAGAAGAAGGAAAGTGGACCCTTATCTTACACCACACACAAAAATCAACTCAAAGGGGGTCAAAGACTTACACATACGACTGGAAACTATAAAACCAGAAGAAAATATAGGGCGAAGAACTTTGGCTTTTTTGTTTTATTTTATTTTTTTAAAGATTTATTTATTTATTTGAGAGAGAGCAGATGAACAGGGGTAGGAATAGAGGGAGAGAGAGAATCTCAAGCAGACTCCCTGCTGAGCATGGAGCCCAATGCGGGGCTCAATCGCGCAAACCTGAGATGGCGATCTGAGCTGAAATCAAGAGCTGGATGCTCAACTGACTGAGTCACCCAAGTGCCCCTTCGTTTGTTTTAATAATCCTACAATCAAGTTCTGCTGACTGATCTTCTCACAATTCACTTGGATATGTGGAATCTCTTGCTTTCATGCCCCAGCTAAACCTGAGACAGCCTGGGTCCCAATGTAACAACCTGTTGTCCCTGCTTTAAAATGCTGGGCAGACACAGGTACACATAGCAGTGTCTCTGGTTGTGATGATTATGGGTGGCTTTTATTTACTTTAAACTTTCCCAAGTCTTCTTTATTGAGTGTAATTTTACTTTAATAATTAGAAAAAAGAAAGAACTTAACGCTTGTATAATGGCAGGCACCTGGGTGGCTCAGTCAGTTGGGCATCTGCCTTCAGCTCGGGTCATGGCCCCGGGGTCTCAGGATCGAGTCCCTCCTGGGACTCCCTGCTCAGCGGGGAGTCTGCTTCTCCCTCTGCCTCTCACCCCACTCCCGTGCTCTCTCTCCCTCAGTCTCTCTCAAATAAAAAAAATATATATAAAATCTTAAAAATCGTATAATGGCAAATCAAAGTCTATTTTATTGACATTTAGGACTTCCTGTCTCGACACTGAAGAATTCCCCTGTGAGCAGATTCCTACTTGTTGACCATGGCAGGCTGTCTTAGTTATGCTCTTGCAGGTGACAAGGATCATATGCTGGTTTACCTCGGTGGGTGGGTGGCACTTGACTGCAAGGCTATGACGGGGCAGTAAGGAAACACAAGGAACAGCCTCACCCTGCTCAGCCAGTCTTTGGAAATGGGGAGGTTGATCAGAACAGAGCAGCATCCTGGCGCCAGTCCCCGGGGCTGGTAATCGGCCGGACTGTGGCTCAGCCTCACTGTCTGCTTCTCCCGGTTCACTTCTGTTGCCACAGCAGAGTTTCTTTTTGCCACTTTCCTCTCTGTCCCATGGCTTCAGCCTGTTCACGACTCTGTTGCCTCGTGGCTTCTACGTACGGTACCGCGTAATATCTCCCCACGGGGTAACTCTCAGACTCAATGTGACTTGAGTTTTTCTTCCTTGTCATCGTGATTTCAAGACATGTTAGGAGGAAGCACATGATTGAGTTATTAATCACTGCCCAAAATAGAGCATATCAGCTGGGCGGCATTCCTTCCCTTGTTTAGCTTTTAGGTCAACCAATTCCTGGTTTGGTTGATTAGGACCAGGACAAAGTGAAAAATTTTGGATCATATGACCCAAAACACGACGCCCCATGCCCCCTTTTCTTTGAGTGGAACAGGTTCCCAGCACTTCCTGGGCTGCTTGTAAGCATGGCCCATGACTCTCAGACAGGAAAACCACCATGCTTAATTCATGACTGTTGAGTCCTATTTTGGAATATTAGCAATGAGAGTGGAGGTGTCAGAATGATTTAAAGGAAAACAAAACAGAACAAAACGTTGAGGGAATCAGACATCCAGTTTTCTTTTTCTATGCCAGACACTATTTTATCCTACCCAAAAGAAAACATTTTTGCTCATAGGCCTAAGTGATTCAAAGCCAAATAGATGATGACTTTTAAAATCCAAGGTCATTGTTAATAAAGAATAGTCCACACCTATACACATATACCAAGTAAACAGTTCTGTTCATTTCCACTTTTTTCCTATAAAATACAGCCCGCATTACTGCTTTATTACACTGACATTTCATTTTTGAGGAATGAGTTGGTTGTTAACAGGATGAGTACAATTCTGTAGCTGTTCTTGATGCCCTGAGACATATTCATTTAAAGTACACAATAGCCTCCAATGTTACATTATCATTTTTATTGTGTAATAAAGCTTTGTTTGGGCTTTTTCTCCAAAGACCCACTGAGATTTTATGTTAAAGCATTTAATACATCATGAAGAATAATCACAAATTTTGTTGATTATTGAGAAAGAAGAATTTAAATAGTAGAGTCTGAAAGTTAAAATGATGGCAAATAACATACAACAACAATATTACCAGTAAAATATCTTTTACACCAATATTAGGTTTCCTATAAATAAGTTACATAATTTGGAGTAGACACATGCATTTGTATGGCTAGCATTAACTTCCTTTTGCCCCAGGTACTGATTTTGTTACAGAATCATTCTGGGAGTACTTCTTTGGAGGATGTTTGAGTAAAGACAAAACATAATAAGCTCTTCTGGATGAGATGATACAATATGAAACATTATGTATGTTTGAAATAACTTATCAGCAGAGTCCTAACTCTAATGATAACATTTAGTTCAAGGATTCAGGAGGAATTTTTTAAAAGTAAAGCCTTTTGTAAGGTGCTTCTGCAGTAATTTCTGATGATGTGGAGTGTGGATTTATCAGGTTAATAGGTGGAGAAAAACAGTTTAAACCCAACCCATCATGAGACAGGTTTGCTTAAGTGAACTTGGAAAAAGCAGCAACCATTTGGATAAGGATTACTTCAAGGATTAACTCTTTTTGAAAATGTATTACAAACTGTGAGCCAAACCAATGAGCCTTAACATATGTCCACACCAACCTTTCTTTGACCCTGTCATTGAATCCTGCAGTGGATGATGATTTACAGGTCATGGACTTTCTGAACCTCCATGATCCCTGATGGGGACACAGGAGCACGACTTTCATGGTGGTGGCATTTAGGAAACCTCAGGGCATTTTCTTGCATTCTGTGTCCTGAAGCAAAGACGGAGTAGCTATTTGTAATGCCTCTTTTCTTTAGTCCTGGTTTGCATATTTGGTTGGTGTAGTAGGGTAGGGAGAGAGGGAATGCCATATTTCAGCATTAAGTTTCTTAAGGTTTTTTTTTTTTAAGACTTTATTTATTTTTTGACAGAGAGAGAAACAGAGAGGGAACACAAGCAGGGGGAGCGGGGGAAGAGAAGCAGGCTTCCCGCGGAGCAGGGAGCCCAGACTTGGGGCTTGATCCCAGGACCCTGGGGTCGTGACCTGAGCCGAAGGCAGACGCTTAATGACTGAGCCACCCAGGTGCCCCGTTTTAAGTTTCTTAAAGTTAAAGCTACTTCCAGAATGTTGGATTTCAGTTGGTTTTCTAAAATCGCTAAATTAGCATGGTCCAAAGAATGAATTAAATTGAATATGATAAATGTGGGTATTAATTACAGTGAAGGCAATGTAGTATTGTGACCTTTCTGCCTGGATCTGGAATAAAGTTATATGGGCATCACTTTCTTTCAACCTTGTGGAATTGCCTAGGCTCTTCTGAGACTGTTCTTTCTGTATTTTTTCCTTGATTAGACATGTTGCAAGAATTGGCATTAAATTGCCTGAATATGAGAAAAACATAACATGATCTGCATTCTTATTCATGAAAATGAAGGAAGGATGCAGTAGATAGACACAAGTACAGTTCTGTCTTGTTACCTGATTACATAACTAGCAGTACAAAGGGTGTGGCCAAAATTTAGGATGTAGTTGTCTCTGGAAGGAAGCCATGAATAGTACAATATGTAAGCAAATCCAAGACGTTGAGATCATGGACTTTATCTATGGATCAGAACTGATTGGCTCTAACCTGCCTTGCAGTTGTGCTAATAGCAGCCTCACAAGAGGGATTTCTGTCCATGCTTGCAGCTCCAAGCAGCTCCCCTACCGCACAGAATCCTAACATGGAATTGCATTAACCCTTGCCTTACAAGTTTCTATGGAAAGATGTCTGAGCATCTGTATAAAGAATGAGGTGGGGGCACTTGGGTGGCTCAGCCGGTTAGGTGTCCACCTCTTGATCTCGGCTCAGGTCTTGATCTCAGCTCAGGTCTTAATCTCATGGTTGTGAGTTCAAGCCCCATGTTGGGCTCCAAGAGCCCACTTTAAATAAAAATAAGTGGGAGGCAAAGGCTAAAAACTCTAGTTTTCAAATACTTCGTCACTGTTTGCTGTGGGTTCAGAAAGTCTGGTGCTCTGGTTAGGGAGCTGACACTCCAGTGGTGAGCACACCAGCATGTAAAAAAAGGGCAGAGACAGGCCAAGTGTTGAAGAATTCAGGCTCCAGACAATAATCTGTACTCATTCTGGAAATAATACATGTTAGCGTGCTGAGTAGTCGGGGTCTGAAGCCAGGCAGAAGCCTTGCTCTTTTCCTCACCATGGGATAACCACAGACGGTTTGTTTGTTTGTTTTTTTTTTGCATTTTGTGTTTTCAATTTTTTTTTACTGTATAATGAGTATAAGAGTACCTACCTCACTGGGCACATGTGGAAGCAGCCAGCACAGTGGCCTTGCTGACCGTGTAATCCCAGACCCGCTTCCTGCCTCCAGGAGGATGTGCCGTGTGCATGGTGCCCATAACGTTCAGCAGCATCACGAAGGTACCAGATGTTATCTTTTATTTTTTTTAAAGATTTCATTTATTTATTTGAGAGAGACAGAGCATGAGAGGGGGGAGGGTCAGAGGGAGAAGCAGACTCCCCCCTGAGCAGGGAGCCCGATGCGGGACTTGATCCCAGGACCCTGGGATTATGACCTGAGCCGAAGGCAGACGCTTAACCGACTGAGCCACCCAGGCGCCCAACCCCAGATGTTATCTTCATCTTCCATAAAAGTATTGTCAGTTTGAATCTGGAATTGTAAATTCTCTTCTAGTTGATTTGAATCATGTGCTGGATCCCGAGAGAAGCAGCTGGAAGAAAGGGCAGAGAGGGTACAAGGACAATGGGCCTGTGAGAACTGTGTGAAAGGGGGCACTTTTCAGCCACAGAGCTGAAATCTCTGAGGTCTCAGACAGACCTAAATAAGGATTTGTTAACCATGTCCTTTAAATATTAGGCTGTATCCCCTTGAAACATTAGCAAAAGCATGCTCAGAATCATTGCAAGTGGGGAAGTACCCTTGGGAGCTGCTAATTCAAACCCCTTATTTTATAGATGAACAAATGCAGGCCCAGAGAAAAGAGTTGCCCAGATTCATATTCGTTTGTTCACCAAGGGCTTACGGAGTCCACACTCTATGTCAGATAGACATCATTTCAGAAAATAGGACAAGCAAGGTCCTTGTTCTCATGGACTTTATTTCAGTGGGGCAAAGGGGAGATGATTGACAAAAAAAAAAAGCCAATAAATGCACGTGTTTCTATAAGAAGATTAATGAGATTAAGAAAAGTAGACCAAGTAATTTCATAGCAAGTGTGGTTGGGGGAAGGGATTATTTCTGTTGAAGGGTCCCAGAAGGCCTCTGTTAGGATGTGACATTTTAGCTAAGGCCTAAATGATACCAAGGAATGGCCATGTGATGGTGGAGGGGACAGTGAGTGCAAAGCCCACTGGGGACCTGATCGGCTTTCGAGAGGAGTAGGAAGGAGGCCAGCTGCCGATTGGAGTCGGGGGAGGTCTGATAAACGTGGTAGAAAAGACAGAGGGCCAGTGGCTGCACAGCCCCGTCAACCGTGGAGTTTGGAATTCTAAGTATGGTTGGAAGCTCCTGGAGAGATTTAAGCCTTTTCCTCCGGACTTCCCTCTGTGGTTTTAAAATACCGCTCCATCTGCCGTGTGGAGCCTGAATGAAGGAGAAGCTGGAGTGGAATCAGGGAGACAAGGAGGGGCTTCCTGCAGTCACCCAGGGGAGAGACAGTGATGGTTTGGGCCAAGGGGGTGGCCGTGGAAGAACCACCACTTGCTAGCTACAAACTCCAGGACGGCTAGGAGCTGTCTCTTTTGTGCACTAATTCCAAGCTTCTAGAACAGTGCCTGGCACATAGTGAGTGCTCAAAACAAAACAAAACAAAACAAAAAAAAACCTAGCTGAATCACATGTGTGAATACTTACTTTCTGAAGTTAGACTGGGATCCAGGATGCGATAAATAAACGTGTAAACTGTTCTCAGTTCAAGCACGCTTGCCTTAGGAGAATTTAGATAAGTAAATCTTTTAGACCTTGTACTAAAAATGGACAAAAATCTTAGCAGTCGTGGGCCCAAACCTTGGCATTAGCCAGTGCATTCAGTGTGGTGTGAGGTCCATTCCAGTGACTGGCAGCGAGCTTACCCCGTGGGCCCCCCTGTCTGAAGTCTTCATGGCAAATTAGTTTTTTATCAACTGTGCTGTTAAGTGTAATACGGAGGTCTGGGAGAAGGAGGGGGCCAGACCTAAACAGCTGATGCTTTTGAGTTTCTTTTCAGGAAAAGGAAAAGCTGAAGTCTGATTGTCTTTGCTGCCGTCCACCTCTGTTTTGCTGGGGAAGCTGATACACATTTCCATCCCCACTCCTCAGCCCCCAACTCATTTCACAGGTCCCATTAACTCAGCATTTCATGTTGCCAGGCCTGGGTGTATAGGCCTTTCATGCATTAACTCACTTAATCCTCACCCAAACCCCATGAGATATTTTTATTCCTACACCCACTTTGTAGATGAGAAAACTGAGACCCAGAGAAAATCACACAGTAAATAAAGAGCAGGCACGGCATTCAAACCAGGCAGCCCGACTTTGACACAGCCTCTCCGGGTTTTAATGTCCTCATCGGTCGAATGGAGTATTATTCACCTCAATTGAACGAATACACGTAATCGTGCCTAGCCTAGAGTAAGCGCTGTGTAAGTGTTAGCTGCGAGTCGCTTTCCCATATTATTCTTCAGGAAAAATCACCTTTTTACAAACATGATTTTAATTTGTGTGCAGAATCACATCTCTCATGTATGTCAAATATGGACTGAGTTGCTTCACAATGATGACATAACTGTGTAGAACTCATTCCTTACCCCAAAAGTTGAGCAAACATGTATTAATTCAACCATGAGTGAGGGACCATGCGAGGCCCTGGGGATACCAAGACAAATGAGACACAGCCCCTGGTCCCCAGTAAGCTGAAAGCCTGGTGGGCAGCCGGACAGGTACATGACAAGTAATTCATTCAGTATCATTTGGAAACTCTGAGGTGACAGTGGGTACCTTCCCAGGTGGTGTGGGTAAAAGGTATGAACGGATTAAAAATAGATAAGATTAGTTTAGGAAGACAAAGAAGCCTTGATGGCCGACTACATGAGGAATTGACCCTTAAACTCTTGAGTCTGACCTCAGAGTGGACAGCTAGCCTTCCTACAACACCTTCTTTAGGGTGACTAATTGGTAAGAGATCACTCACTGTGCTTTGACCCAGAAATGGGAATTACGCATCTCAGCGTTACCTAGATTGCTTAATTTTTCCTTCTGTTGTGACTTCGTGTCATATGAGAATAAACATCCAGGAAGGTTATCATGGCCCATTTAAGAAATACAGAAAAGGCTGTTATTGAGTCTCGACTGGGCAAATCTCAATCACAGCCATTCAAGGAATTTAAATGGGCTTTATTATCTAGCTTGGCTTGAAAGCTGGTGCCGTGATTTTGCGGCCACTCTTTAAGTTCTAAAGGTGTATTGTTTTTGTTGTTGTTGCTGCTTGCTTTAGTTTGTCCCTTTTCTTTATGGGAGGCTTCCTTCCTCCAGACTTCCCTCTGTGGTTTAACTTTACTGTCAGCAAAAGAACACATTTGCTGAGACACCTCTTGCTTTTTCTAATCCCTGCCCACCCCCCGAGTCTTGGCTGTGGACCGAGGCGAACAACAGGCTCTGATGTCTGAGACAAAGGCTCTCCAAAAACAATCTCTTCAGAAAAGCAGTCAGGAAAGAGGAGAGGCCAGGCCCTGGATTGTGAAGCTATGGGAACGGCCCCTGGACAAGGGCTTTTGCTCTCTCTACTCCACCTGTTCCTGGCTGAGAACTCATAATAGCTCTTCTAAAGCTTTCCGTCGCAGATGAATGATAAGAAATCTGTTCCTGGAAGTATCACCTTTCTGGAGCAGAAACACAAAGGGGCACACTTTCCTGAAATGAGTTTTCTGGGGGTTGCAGGGTTTGGAGAAGGTCTTTAGCTGGACAGACGAATCCAGCTTCCGTGATGTCATTAACCTGACACCCATGCTCTGACTCAGGCTACGGATCCTGCCCCGTGTACTCCATTTGTGCTTTTCCTGTGTGTTGTGCTTGCTGGGCAATACGAAACAAAAAGTATTTGGATTTCTGTGTGGGAGGGCAACTTTCACGCTGCTTTGATCTACAATTCAGGCAACAAATCCATTTTTATAGGATTCCGCTGAGCAGTTTGTTCTAGGGTTCGCTGATGAAGGAACCTGTGAGAGCGGGGGCCGGGGGGAGGTTGGGGAAATATTTTGGCAAGAGGTCTTTGAAGCCAAGAGGAGAGGGTTGATTGAGATCAGTCTGCCGAGCTGCCTGGAGAGCAGAACAAGGTGTAATAAGATGGCTCGCGTACAGGAAGGTCAGCTGTGAAAGAGAAAATGATGTGTTCGGATGCCAAGGAAATAAGGAAAGCAGAGAAAAATTGTGAGCAATGAGATGAAGAGGGGAATGAGCACAGCACGAAGACGAACTGATGCCCTCAGCAAGAGGAGCTCATACGGGAGCAATTCCGAGAAATACCTGAGGTCTTTCTGACAAGAAAATGAAAGGCATAGATCCTGTTTTCTGGCTTCAGGGACTTGCTTGCTCTCCACATCTGTCCAGCTGCTGTCTCCTCAGTCCTATTTGGATTATCATTACTGTCTTTTTTAAATGTCAAAAGTCACGTTGAGCGGCGCCTGGGTGGCTCTGTTGTTAAGCGTCTGCCTTCGGTTCAGGTCACGACCCCAGGGTCCTGGGATCCAGCCCGCATCGGGCTCCCTGGGAGCCTGCTTCTCCCTCTCCCTCTGCTTGTGCTCTCTCGCTCACGCCCTCTCTCAAAAAAATAAATAAAATCTAAAAAAAAAAAAAAGTCATGTTGAGCTTACTTTTATCAATTGCATTGTTTCCTAACGGAGTTAGTGGTACCCAGAGGCAGTGAGAGAGAAGGTTAGGTGGCCTGAGTTCTCATCCCAGGGCAAAGCCCCAGCCTGCGGGCGGGCTCAGTGGTGTGCCTGTAAACAAGGACATCGAATCCCAATGCAGCCATGTGAGGATTAGCAATAATGGCTGCAAAATCCTGTCAGGTAGGAGCTCAACACAGCATCTCTTGTTAGTACTGGTTATTATTATTTTACCTGAAGATGGAGAGACTGACAAGATTATCTTATAAGGCCCTCTTCAGATTTATAAGATTTCTTAATGATTTAATTCTGATGTAGGAATAATGAGCCTTTTCATTTCACCGTACATTTTAAAGCAGAAGATATCTTCAAAATAATCTCATCTGTGTTAAGTTCTGCATAACAAACCATCCTAAAGCTTAAAGCTCAGAAGGACTTCTGTTGATTAGCTCACAGTTCTGTGGGACAGCCATTTGGGCTGCGCTCAGCGGCGGGGGTGGGGGGCTCTCCTGGTCTCCCCTCAGGTCTCTGCATCCGGATGGGCTAAGGTGGCCACGCTCACTGGCCTGGCAGGTGGCGATGCGCCCCACTGGGGCCCGTCTGGTCTGTGCATGCTCTCATTCTCTGGGAGGCCAGCCCGGGCTTCCTTATGCGCCAGAATCAAGATTCCGGGAGGCAGAGGACAGAGGCTGCGAGGCTTCCCGAGGCCGGGGCTCAGAAGTCTGACAGTACCTCTTCTTCACTTTCAGTTGTTCTGAGCACAAGCCCAGCCGGGTGCGCGGGGCAGGCCGAGTGACAAAGTCACATCCCAAAGGAGCAGACGTTCAGGGATGTGAGGAGTTGTGGCGACTTGTTTTGTCAACAATCTGCGACCTCATCCAACCCCTTTCATAAATGAGGGAAATAAAGCCGAGAAAGTTAAATATTTGGCCAAGATCACCCAGTTAGAACCTGACCCTCTCCGGTGCTCTTGGTACTGTCTGAGCAGGCAAGGGAGGGCGGGGGAGGCAGAGGATGCTGAGCACACACTAAAGGTTAGTAGGTAGGTCGCCATGAAAATACGATGGTGACACAAACCTGCTGGGAGCAGAGGAGAACAAAGAAAATAAGGTTCTCTTTGCACAGGTCATCAGGGCCACCGTGGGGGAAGACCAAGAGGGGAGGAGAGATGGGTTCATTCCCTGAGGGTGGAAAATCAGTTTAAGGCCGGAGGCGGACCCTCAGAGGACACCCTCCTGCAGGTGCGCGAGTGGCATCAAAGCCACGGAAGCCCAAGACTCCTGTGTGTGAAGAAGGAGCAGAGGGCTGGCACTATGGCTCAGCAAGAAAAGACCTGATTTAGTTGAGTCAAGTTAATCAGCCCGGGGGTAGAACAAATTACCAGCGTAGACAACAGTTCGTCCTGATATGTTGAGTCAATATGGACTAGCAAAGCCAGCAAGGTGTGTTCTTGGATTTTATCTCGGTGTAGGTCGTCTGTAACCCTGTGGTTCTTCCTGGCGTAAAGCGGACTGTGTGCTCTAAATGGCTGCCTGAGTATGTAACAAACCAGCTTGGAGGAGGAAGAGCCCCGGGCAGGCTGCCTATTGACTTGGTTGATTGAATGCCACTTGCAAGCAAATGTTCTCTAAGCCTCCCAGCTGAGACTTACAATGCCGTCCTTTTAAGGTTCACATATCTTTATGTTAAGGTGTTTTGTTGGTTTTGCTAGTGTGGAGCTTTGATATATTTTTTAAGTACGTAGCTCAGTCTAAACCACTGGCTTTACCGTTGTGTTCTTTTTAGTACCAGAAGCTCAGTCAACCATTATAAAAGTACTGACTGTCTTTTACAGGACATAGGACTCTTTGGTGTAAAAGATTAAGGAGTTGAGTTACAGGTACCTGGGGAGTTTAGACTTGTGTGTCGTTCATAGCTTCCCTTCCTGGGTTGTCCTCACTTCAAAGGCCAGAACTATTTATGTCTTACTTCCTTTAGTAATAGGTAAACACAGTGCCATTATTTTTTACTGCCTGACCCTTGAATTTTCAGGCTCTGGGTTGTTCATATTCACCCACTTTCCTGACAACCTTGGGATATTCCTGCTTTAAAAGCCACTGAATTTCTTTTTTTTTTTTTTAAGTTTATTTATTTATTTATTTACTTATTTATTTTGAAGTAATTTCTACACCCGACATGCGGCTTGAACTCGCAACCCGAGATCAAGAGTCTCATGTTCCACTATCTGAGCCAGCCAGGGGCCCCCAAAGCCACTGAATTTCTTTAAAATCATGCCCTTTTATATATCTGCGTGTAACTACTGTCCGCATCTCGTTTCTCGTTGTCTTCGGGAGACAGAGATTAGCATAAGCACATCCTCAGGTGAAATATGTTTTACCTACTCCAGCCCTAGTCAGAATCAAAGTCAGAAATCTGGGAGGAAATAATTAGAGTAAAAAGAAAAATAAGGAGTTAATGTTTTATTAAACATGCCTCATTCCGGTGAAAAACCCTGAGGCATTGATTACCTCATTGATTGCCAAAATACAAAATACAAAATGTCATTAGTAAACAGACATGTGGGATGTAATCAAACCTCACTACTTATCAAAGAAATATAGTATTTTTTTGGTCTTGATTTCAGGGTAATGAGTTCAAGACCCCCATCGGGCTCCATGCCCAGCACTTTAAAAAAAAAAAAAAGGAAGAAATACAGCATTTTTTTAAGCAAAGAAAAATATCCACAATTAAAAACATGGTGCCTTGAAAGTATTAAATTCAGAAAATAAAAATACTCAAAAAAAATAACATCTAGTCTTCCAAAGGTGCCCAGTTACCATATTGTACATCACTGGTATGAGTAATATGCTACAGCCATTGTGAGAAGTATTTTGGTAGTGTATAAAGAATCACAAAAAGTGTTCTTGACTCTTTGACCCAGTAATTTCTGCTCCAATGTCTGTCAAAAACACTGTAAAAACAGAAAATGCACAGGGATGTCCCTTACAGCAGTATTTATAAGGCAAAATCGTAATGTTCTTCACCAGAGGAATAGTAAATAAGTTACGGAAATCATACTAGCTTGAATTTTATGCAAATATTTAATGATTGCTCCAAAGATGAGTAATGGTAAAGGTGTTCAATATATAAGGTTGTTTTTTTGAAGACCGTATATGTGCCATTTCTGTGAATGGCATCTTCCATGCACCTGTGTGAATCGGAAATCGAGGAGTCTTCCTTGACATACCTCTGTCCTCTTAGCCTGCCTCCAAAGTCACTTCATCCCTTGGTGGGCACTTGAGTATAAATTTCACCTGCTAAGTAGCTCTGAACACTTCCTACTTTTCTTCTGCTTCACCACCACCATCCTGGGCTAAGCAAACCACTCTCTGTCCTGGACCCTCCAAGTCTCCTGACTATGCTCCTCTTCTCCCCTTGCAATCTTCTCTCCACCAGTAGCTAAAATCTTTTCAATTATTGAGGTATAATTGAGGTATAGCATTATATTGGTTTCAGGTGTTTGACATGGTGATTCGATATTTCTATACACTGCAAACTGATCACTGCAGTAAGTCTAGTTACCATCCATCACCATGCATAGCTACATAGCTTTTTTCTTGTGAGGAGGACTTTAAGATCTACTCTCTCAGCAACTTTCAAATATGCAACACAAAATTAATAACAATAGTCACCATGCTGTACATTATGTCCCCAGGACTTATTTTATAATTAGAAGTTTGTACTTTTTGACCTTCTTCACCCATTTCTCCTGCCTCCCATCCCCCACCTCTGGCAACCATCAGTGTGTTCTCTGTGTCTAGGAGCTGGATTTGTTGTTGTTTAAATTCCACATGTAAGTGAGATCATACAGTACCTGTTTTTCTCTGGCTTATTTCACTTAGCATAATGCCCTCAAGTTCTATTCATGTCGTTGCAAATGGCAAGATTTCATTCTTTTTTATGACTGAATGATATTCCATTGTGTGTGGATTGGATTTGTATTGTATTTTATATATATGGAATTAAAATTGTATCTGTATCATATTTTGTTTTTCCATACAATTTTACAATTCCAGAGGTGCGTACACTTTTTGAGTTAGTGTTTTCATTCTCTTTGGATAAATGCTCAGAAGTGGAATTGCTAGATCATAGATTAGTTCTATTTTTAACTTTTTGAGGAACCTCCATACTGTTTTCCACAGTGGCTACACCAGTTTGCATTCCCACCAACAGTGCACGACGGCTCCCTTTTCTCCACAGCCTCACCAACACTTGTTATTTCTTGTCTTTTTGGTAATAGCCATTCTGCCTGGTGTGAGGTGATATCTCATTGTGGTTTTGATTTGCATTTCCCGAACGATTAGTAATGTTGAGCATCTTTTCATGTGCCCCCTGGCCATCTGTATATCTTCTTTGGAAAAATATTCAGCTCCTCTGTCCATTTTTAAAATCAGATAGTTTGGTCTTTTTGCTATTCAATTGTATGAGTTCTTTATATATTTTGGTAATTAACCCCTTATCAGATACATGATTTGCAAACACTCCTTCCCCTTCAGTAGGTTGCCTTTTCATTTTGCTTAGGATTTCTTTTGCTGTGCGGAAAGTTTTTAGTCCAGGATGATCTTTTGAGAATGCAAACGTGATGTGTCATGTCGCTGCCGAGTCAACAAGGCATTGTCAGTGCTGCCGGACTAAACGCCAGACCGCTAGCCCCATATGCTCACTGCACAACCCAGCGGCCACCTCCCTCTCAGCTCTACCCTTAGCTCCCTGCTTCTTTCCTTGGGGGCATTTGCCCTACAGCTGCTACTCCTCTGCCTGGAAAGCTCTCTCTCTCTCTCTCCCAGAACCACCTACCTGCTCCCCTTCATCTTCAACCTTCTCCCAGAAACACCTACCTGCTCCCCTTCATCCTCAACCTCAGGCCACGTATCGTGTTCTCGGGAAAAATCTTCGCTGCTGCCCCAGGTGCTCACCTAGCACCTGTTTACTTTTCTATTGTTTGCCCCCAACAGGGTGTAAATACTGTGAGGGCAAGGACTTGACTTGTTCACTGCTCTTTACCCAGAGTTCAAACATGTGTTGAATACATTAATCATTCTCGCCTCTTGGTTACCTTACATCTGTATTGTGCCTGGGCCGAGATCTGTCTCTCATTAGATGAGGAGTCCCACGGGGGTGGGAGCCCTCTCTGCTCTGTTCAGCATTGTATCCCTGCATGCGCCCTAGGAGGCCTTCTACAAATGTATATTGAATAAATTTTATCACGACCATGTGAAAAATTATACCAAATGGTTAATAGTGATTGTGTTAGGACTGTGAAAACATCACTGTTGTTTTTTCTCTATCTACAAGAAAAATTATAATGGAAAAAAGCCCCAACAATATAAAAATTAACAACAAGAAAAAATAGGTTCATATATTATATTTACCAAATAAACATAATTAAAAAGTTAAAAATAGAAATGATACCTATAATTATTCTGCCCTAAGAGATCAGGTGTTCTGATTTTTTCCCCCAATGTGTGCCTCATTTTACATAGCTTGGAATAGATAAAACCTGCATTTTGTCTTTCCTGCTTCGTGCTATGTGACATTCCCAGGATGCTGCATTGCCTGCATAATTACTTTTAGAAACTAATTTTTAGAAACTAGTGTACAGGGAGGAGGGTTGTTTCTTCAAGATTTACTTCCTGAAGTCAAATTCAAACCATGGGAGTCTTCCCAAAGAGGTACGGATTTCTGACCTCATTGGCCGGATGTTGGGAAAGAAACAGGCTTTGAAGGATGTGAGTGCAAGCCTGGAACGAGCACTTGATGTCAAATGAAGTGTGATGATTTTCAAAGAGAGTCAATGTTTCATCAAGCCTCTAGTAAAAATGAATAAATAGTTACATTTGGAGAATTCCGAAGTCAGGTAGCTTGACTGTGTTCTGAGATGAGGTGGATGCATTGACAAGTGGTGGGGGGGCGGTGGTGCTGAGTGTCAGGCTCGAACAATCAGGGCAGGGGGAGGACTTTGAGAACATAGAATGGGGAACAAATGTGGGACATTAATAAGTGAGGTGATGACAAGCTGGAGGCAGCCAGTACTGATTAGAAACAGTTACTTGTGGTCCCTTGGTTTGCAGGGAAGTGGCAGTAGAGACAGGGGTGGCCAGGCATCCGAGGGACGGCAATGACAGATGGAGGCACCCAGGAGGATGTTGTGGCCTGGACATGACCACTGCTGCCTGATGCGTTTCAAAATGCAAGTCTGGGCAGGATGGCCTCTGGCTTCCTTCTCGATTATTTTATAAAATGACGGTATCATAGCCCCAAGCAGGAGCCTTGCTTGCAACCATCTTGGTTCATTACCTTTAACCCCAAATTTGCCACTCTGTGGCTGTCTTGCTCACCATGTTCTTTGTCATACAAACTCCCCGACCCTGGTGCTTCACAGAGGACCCTGGGTAAAGGGTAACTGCTGCAGAATCCCATGAAATTCTTTTCCAAGCAGCAGAACTCCCCAAGCTTGGACCCCATCAACAAGCCCAGTGCTGTGCCAAACTGACCACCAAGAGATTTACATCATGTACTTCAGACTCGCCTTTCTGCTCTGTTTGCCCCGTCCAGCACTCACGCTTCCTCTCTCTCTCTCTCTCTCTCTCTCTCTCTGGATTAAGCACCTCTCATTTCCAAACAGTTCTGGGGTTTTCCTGAAATAGAGCAAATTGGCTTAAAGAAAAAAAAGAACCAGTGATTAAATCACAACCAGTGATTTAATTAAGGGCTAAGCAACCTTTTCATTTGAAAGAGCACAAGTACGATTAAAGGGCAGAGGAAAACGATCAAGAAGGAATGACAGGACTTCAGGCCTGCTGTTGGAAGGTGTGGAGCAGACACATTTGTGCTCTGGATGGCCTTTCCTATCCATCTCAGGTCACACTGGCTTTGACCACGAAGCGTTAGCTGGGTGCTCATTCATGGGCTTTTGTGTTTAATTTCTTTATCTAAAATCATTATATTCAACCATTTCTTCTCTGCGAGTAAACGTTTATCTTTGACCACCAGAACCTATCTGTTATGTTCAGTGTTGAATCCCCACTGTCTACACTGGGACTGGTACAAGGACATTGCTCAAGAAACACTGAATGAATGAATGAATGAATGAGTAATTGGAACTAGAATATTCTGGTTTCTACATGTCCTTAAATCATCAATCATTCAACTGTATTATTAGGTCAGGTTCGCATAATGCTCAGCCCAAGTTGTCATCACCAGCTTGATTACTTTAACGACTAGCAAAAACTTGTGGATTGCCATCATATTTAGAAAAACACAGCTAAAATACGTACACAGTGGGGAAAAGGAAATTCTGACCAGGGCCAGTTTCTCTCCCACAGTTTATGCAGCTCTCCCTAAGTCAAGTTTAGGCTTCTAGCCCATGAATGTGCACTTGATATGAAGACATTTAAAGGATGCATTGACATTTTTGTTTTATTTCAGCAAACTCCAGAAGACAAAGAGGGATATCAGATGGCTTCAGGGAGTGACTGGCGAATGGTTTGAGGAAATTCAAAGAAAAAAGTTCTGCAATGAAACAGATGTTAGCCAAATGTTAAAACAACCACTTACATACAGACTAAGGAAGGGGATGGCAGAAAATGGTAAGAAAAAAAATTTAGATTAGATTTTTTTTTCTTACAGTGCTGTATTCTAGATAATGACTCAGTGGGTCTCTGATTTAACCAATCCATATTTAGGGTTATTTTTAAATCGTAAGGTACAAAAGTTTTATAACCTAACATATAATAAAAAGAGTGAACTGAAAATGTGCTATCATGTCTTGGGGGTATGTTTTTAGAATCAGGCAAGATAGAGTAGTGGTTAAGAACACAGACATCAATATTAAAAAAAGGCTTGGATTTGCATCTCCGCTCTCTTGGTGTTCTCTATTCTATCAGAATCCATGTGACTGTTCAAGTTACTTATTCTCTATACGCTTCAATTTTCTCATCTTTAAATGGGTATGATGATACACCTCATAGGGTGGTTGTGTATTTATAATGCACCGAGCTGGAATACAGTAAGCACGTAAATGATTGGGATGATGGTGCAGAAGAAGGGGGAGCTGGAGGGGGGAGAGAAAGGGGGAGGGGGAATTATGGGAGAAGGTGGTAGAAGAGCCGCCGCCCTTCTGGTACTTCGGTAACTTAAACTCCATAGGCAAGTGCTTCTTTGAACATCCCAACCATGTGACTACTCCCATGTCACTCATCTTCACCCATCACTTTTTTTTTAATCTGTAAATGAGGATAATAAAACCCACTTTCACAGGACTATTGTGAGAATAATGAAGTGCATTCAACATTATAAACTATGAAAACAGTATAGAGTATCTTCCTACTGATACAGTCATACTGACTACTTTTACTGGCATGTTACTAACATTAGTAACATCAAGAAACATGTAACAATATTTCTAAAGTTATACTGACAATATTTTACAACTCCCATAATAAACAAATCTATCTAAAAAGACTCAGTTCAGACTCCGAAATTAACCCCATTTTTACCGTGATGACTTTCCCCTTACCTTGAATTCCTCTAATATTTATAAATTCAGCATGTCCAAATATATTACAGTATTATAGACTTTGTATATGTTGATAGTGCCTTAGAATTTTTAATGCTCACATATATAACTATATGTTATCTATACATACATTAGGCATGTTTATATTACAGGCAGACACACATATAAACCGTATGTGTAGCAAATACGCATACACAGAGATAGATTTCTGATGGGAATAAGGAACACTCTAAGTGGCTTAATTTCCTTTTCCTTTACTTTCTTTGGAGTAAAAAGTTCCATGGTGTCTATCAGTATGGCTTTAAAGCACTAAGATAAAAAATATCTGGAAGGACAGGGTGGCTAAAGGCACCCCAAAAGTTGAACGAGGGTGGTGACACCTTATGTTGGGCTTTGGGTGGATTCGCGCAGCTGGTGTGCGGGGAGGCACGTTCCACGGAACCATGGCTCACGGTGCATATTGAAAGGGCTCCCTACTCTTTGTGAGGATTTTCTCTACACAGCAGAGCCTTCAGAGGCACAGGGCGCCCCTGAGTTCCTAGGGTCTTCACGTGGGGATGCCTGCTGCATTCTCCATCTCCATTGAGAGGTGGGAAGCAAGAGCGAGGGCTTCGTTCTCTGAGATGTATTTACCTGGAAATATTGAGTGATGCCAAATTTCTACAATTTCCCTCTAGATCCCATGGAATTACAAACATCAAGATCTAAAGCTACAACTAATCAAAGAAACCCAACATCCATTTCTTCTCGGCTGAGTTTCAGATCGTCGTTTGCTTCCCTGTTCTCATTCAGAAAATCCAGAAAGGAGACTTTAAAGCTTCAGTCGCTGGGACAGAAAGGGTGAGTTAAACTCGGATCATGTGACAACTCTGATGGCAGAGGCCAGTCGCCTGTTTTGTATTCAGAATGTTTAATGTTTGTTCTCTGACTTTAAATGCAGATAGTCACAAAAGAAACAGGACTGAGCTCGCAGAGGGACAAAGTCCTTCTGAAACCACGAAACTTGGCTCTTTTGAAAGCCAACTTCTAACCAACTGCACAGATCCCAGGTAGTGCATGCGGTGAATAATGGGTTAAATGTTGGGAAATGCTCAGTGACTTTCTCCACTGTTTCAAGAGCCTGGTCTATGCTCTGGTTAGGAAGATATCTTCAAATCAAAACTACTTTTTCCTCGGGGATATGTGTATCTGTAGTCACAAGGAGAGATGGCATAGAAAGATGAAATGAAAGTAAACGAGATGAGCAACGAGAGTAGAGAAAACTGGCATTTTAAAATTGAGGGGTAAGGATATTACCATGACTAGCAGTATTCAGGACGGCTGTTCTGCTGTGGGGACCCAGAATTTAAACTTAAGGTAAAGAAAGGGAAGCTTTTTGGAACAGGCATCGTTCCAGAGAGTTGCCAGTGTAGAACGGTGTAAAAATCAGTTCATCCTGACTCACAGGTTATTGGATTGTTTTGTGAAAAATAAGCAAGGCTTTGCTTACATGTAATTGAGCTGACTGCTAAATATTTTCAGCATGTCTTCCTGGTTGAAAAGCTTCCCACCCTCTTAAGGTGTTGGCTTCACACGTGACATGTGCCGTCACACCATTAAGAGTGCATTGCTGCACTAAATAGGAGGTGCTGGAGGTCACTCTTGCTGAAAACAGTAAGTGGCACGCAGCTTGGTGGGGCGGGTGATGAGGCTCCCGAACCTGGAGAACAGAACTCTGTCCTTCCCTCTCGGGTGGATGGAAGGTGTTTTGCTCCCAGCTTTCACCTGAGCCTGCTTTTGTCTTTGCTAAAATAATGAAGAGCTGAACAGAATGTAGATTTATGTGACTGTCCCTACCAGAGTCACTTGCAAGGAAGTACTCTGCAAATAGGTGAGTTGCTTTTCTTTGTAAAAATGTTTGAAACGCTAGTCATCCTCTCATTTGGGGATTTTAAATCGAAGGGTATTTCCTGTGGAGGGAATATGTATTTTAAGGACAAAAAAAAATATTCCTGATGTGTGGTGAAGCTGGGACTTGTGATGGAGTTTGTGTTTTAGGTGATTTTCTTTAAGGCAGAGTCTTATACAGCTGAACAATCTAACATCAGTAAACCTGGAAAAGTTGAGGAACCTGTTCACTCTGTGGACAAGTTATTTCCAAGCTCATATTGCAGGTCACCGCAAAAATGGATCAAAGAAGACAGCAAATCTAGAATCTTCCATCTGGGTATCATGTTTTCTGGTTACAGATCAAGGTAAAAAAAAAAAAATTGCAACCTCACAAAATTCTATTTAGCAACCATCCTTCTTGTGTGCCAACCTGACTTGCAGCTTTCTTTTAACCATACCAACTGAAACATAAAAATCAGAATGCAGAAATGGAACAGATTTTATCCTTTAAGTATATATGTGTATGTTAAGCAGTTATCAGAATTTGTCTTCTCTAAATACATTTTAGTTTCAAAATGGAAATGGAGATAAATATTTATGAATTGTGCTGGTGCAGAATATCATGAAGGCACTGTTTTTTTTGCTCCTAAGAAGTTTCAGTAGATAAACTGCAAAAACATGTCCTTTTTATTTTTATTTTATTCTCTTAAAATTTTTTTAAGATTTTATTTATTTATCCATTTGACAGAGAGACAGAGAGAGAGCACAAGTAGGCAGAGCGGCAGGCAGAGGGAGAGGGAGAAGCAGGCTCCCCACTGAGCAGGGAGCCTGACACGGGGCTTGATCCCAGGACCCTGAGATCATGACCCGAGCCGAAGGCAGACACTTAACCGACTGAGCCCCCCAGGCGCCCCTGTCCTTTTTATTCTTAAATATGTGTGTGACCTAAGTATTTGGATATAAATCCTGAGAGAGAGAGAGTGTGTGTGTGTGTGTGTGTGTGTGTGTGTGTGTGTGTGGCCAGGGGGTGGTTTTGGGGAGTGTTGTGCTATGGTAGGAATATAAATTGTGTATTGTACATTCCCAGAGACTCTTTACTCTTAAGTAGAGCCTACCTTTCTTTGGCAGTTCTGATCTTTTGAAATACAAAATCAACCTTCCAAATACATGATTCAGGAGCTCCTCCTTGCCTTTAACTGCACCAGGAAGAACTGACAAGCCCCAGGAAAGCACAGTCATCCTGTGTCAGGTAGCCATCAGGTTCCTACTTGCCAAAGCCTTCTGGGCTCCACTTTGTCACACTCGGGGCTCTGAGAACAAGTCAGCAAAGCAGTTGAGAGGATCTTTTGCAAATCACAGGAAGAGAACCCACCCCTCCAGGCAAAATATAGCCTTCTGTTCAGCCCTGAAAGACTCGAGTATCAGAGAACATTCTTTTCATCTTCTAAGCTGTGGTTTAACCAAGAAATGACACTGGATCATGGAGAACACTCCCCAGAAGAAAATGGATTTGGTCATTTCATCAGATATTTACTTTAGAAAGGCTCAGCCAGTAAAAGTATATGATATATTGAAGCTTTGGTTTCCTCTTAGGAGTGGATAAAAAAGCCATGAGAACATGGTGACTGGATGAATTAACAAAAAGGCACAAAGTTTTGTCATTTCTGCTTCAAATAGGATGAGTTTCTCCTCCCAAATCTGTGCACTTCTCAAATTATCCCATTATCTTAAAAAAAGATTTTATTTATTTATTTATTTGAGAGAGAGGAGCAAAGGGGGAAAGAATTCCAAGCAGATTCCACGAGCTGAGTGCAGAGCCCGACTCCAGGCTGGATTCTAGGACCCCGAGATCATGACCTGAGCCGAAACCAAGAGTCAGGCACCCAACTCACTGAGCCACCCAGACACCAATATCCCATTATTATTTTAATCCTATTTGTAAATGATTGAATTATGTTCCCTCTGACCCCTCCCCAACCCCAGGAAAAAGGAAAAATATTTTCCACTCATGTTTCGATTTGTTTATTGCTGGCCAACACATTCAAGAGAAGTATACATGTATATTGCAAGTATCTTTCCCCCAACATTTCCCTGTAAGTTCTGTCTCCTCATGTCTTGTGATAGGGCATCTAGTGCCTATGGCATAGTGCTCAGCCCCGACCCACCCCACCCCACCCCCCAACGCCAGCATGAAATTTCAATAACCTAGAGCCTCAAAAATTCCTTCTATGGAGTTTAGCAAGTACCCAAGAGTGTAGGTCATGAGCTTACAAATGCAATCTTCCTGGCTCCCAAAGAGGATCTACAGTTGTTCATTCCTTATTCCAGACGCCCATGATCCCAATAATGCCCTCCCTGCTATGAATACGTGCTGTGCGCACCCCTCTGGGTCTCATGCTACCACGCCATCTACAGCAAAGTTGCCCCTTCAAGGGGGCCACTTACATTGTCAAAACTGTGTTGCCATGTGCCGCTAGTTCATGAGGGCGATTTTAGGGATGTGGATCCCCCCGCACTTCCTTTGTTGTAGTCCCAAGGACCAGAGCAAAGTGAAAAGACAAGGGAACTAGTTCATAAGGCTCATGAGTAGCACTTACAATTCAATTTAAGATCCCCTCTTTTATTTGAGAACCATCACAGTGCTTAGCATGTGTAAGTACCCACTGCGTGGTGGTGATGAGAACGGGCAGCGCCTCTCTGGGGTTGAGTGCATGCCCCTTACCCTGCAGCTTCAGGAGGGTTTTATTTTTCTCTTGAGATGCAAAGAGCTTTGGTGGATCCACCTTGCTGCTCTTCAGACATGCCCAAATTTGCCTGATCCACAGGGTGTACACGCTCCAGCTGCAACCCCAGGTTATGTAAGCAAGACATTGAGCTACTGTTTTGGAAAATTAAAAAGGCAGGTGATATTTTTTCCCCCTGGATTCTGGTCATTCTCTTTTTCTCTCTCTCACTCGCTACACATGCCACTCCCTACAAATGCCTGAGTTCAAAGACACAAAAAACTTAGACTCCTCGGTGGAAGGAGAAGTCAGAGTCAGTGAGCTCCTTCTTTGGAAGTGCTCCTTCCGTGAACCCAGATGTGGTCTCCATGGGCAGGGCTGTGGTGACAAGAGGAAGAGGCATGCCAGGGGAGTGGTCTGGAGTTTATCCTGGGTGGCCAATGGTGTTCCCAGGTGATAGGACTGATCATTAGTATAATCTTATCAGCAATTTAAAAATAATGACACTTGGCCCCGACTCTGAGATTCTGATTCAGAAGGTCTGAAGTAGGGCACAGGGAACTTCATTTATTTGTTTATTTTAAATTCTCTGGGATATTCGGGTGCTCAGCCAGGTTTGAAACCCCCGGCAGCCTTGCTTCCTAACCCCATTTCGGGAAGGGCTGTCAGAACTCTCCGCATAGGTGTTGTTAGCCCAGGTCATAGTTTCTCTTTTGTTTTTTTATTGAGCTTTTATCAGAGTCTTACTCTGGATCAGATACTACAGGTCACACTGAGGACAAAATTGTGAAAATAAGGCACAGGTCCTTCCCAGAGAAATCCGTAATCCAGTGGGGAACAGCAGAGCATTGCATGCGGTTGGGCAGAGGTGCCCCACAGAACTCTGGGACGTGGCAGAACATCATGGGTTCAGATATTTCTTATGGCAGTTTTCTGGCAAATGACAGTAACTTGAGGAAGGGGTGCTCTGTGGGATTCACACAGGGATACCATCTGGCCTCGCTGCAGCCAAATACACTGGTGATTATGGTGTCATATGGTGAGTGTGAGGGAGGGTGCCCGGTATTCTGGCCTTGAGAACGTATAGGAGGAGCACTTAACTCAGACTCAAGGGCCAGAAGCCTTCCTGGAAGAGGAGAGCCCATTGCCAAAGAACATACAGGACTAAGCTTGGTAATTAAGAGTCGGGAGGTTGCACCAGGCAGAAAAACTGACACAGCCAAGGTGTGGAGACTGGAAAAAGCAAGAACTCACCTAGGTCACTGAGGTTCAGTGACCCAGTATAAGGTGAGACCAGTAAGAGATGGAATGGGAGGGGTTGGCAGAGGCCATAACACAGGGATTGGCGGTGCGAAGAAGCTTGGATTTGATCCCATAGACAATGGGAAGTCATTAATCACTTTTACTTTAATACCATTTTTCCTTACTTTATATATATATGTATATATTTTATTTGTGTGTGTGTGTATGTGTGTATTTCTCTTATATATATGTGTATGTGTATATATATATATATATATATATATATATATATATATATATATATATTGGGTAAAGTCACCCACAACCCGCTGCCCTGGACAAAGACTAAAATACTTTGGTGTATTCAATGCATGTGTGCAGGTACATATATCTGCCTTACCCATTTCTAGTTTTTCTTTCTTTCTTTTTTTCTTTTTAAGTCGGCTCCACGCCCAGTGTGGAGCCCAGTGCAGGGCTTAAACTCACAACCCTGAGATCAAGACCTGAGCTGAGATCAAGAGTTGGACACTCAGCTGACTGAGTCACCCAGGTGCCCCTCCGTTGCTAGTTCGTAAGCAGAGTTGGACACTCAGCTGACTGAGCCGCCCAGGCGCCCCTCCGCTGCTAGTTCGTAAGCAGAGTTGGACACTCAGCTGACTGAGCCACCCAGGTGCCCCTCCGTTGCTAGTTCGTAAGCAGAAGAATGACACGATCAGATCTTCATTTTGCGAAGATCATTTGAGCATGGTGCTTCTCAACCAAGGGCAATTTTGCCCTCCAAAAGACATTTCTGGTTTTCACAACTGAAGGGTGGGAACTCTGGGCATCCAGTGGGTAAGGGGTCAGAGATGTTGCTAAGTACCCCATGTTGCTACGAGAGATGCCCCCCCCAAAGAGATGCCCATAGGGCCGAGGCTGGGAGATTGATCTGGCTGGAGCACAAAGGGAAGGCAAAACTTGAGTCAGAGAGACCAGGTAAAGGACTGTTGAAATGATGGATGAGGTAGCAGGCAGGGAGGAGGGCAAACAGCAGATTCGTGCATGACTTAGAATGTAGAATCAGGGGAACCTGCTGATGGGATGTGGTGGGTGAAGGAGGAATGGAGGTGAACTCTCCTCTCCAACTTAGGAAACTCAGCGGGTGATGGTGATGAAAGATAGTTGAAGTAGATGTGATAAGGATAAAAAGGAACACATGTGCTTATTTATGCAATGAGGAGTGTTCAAGGAACACCATGTGCGGTGCTATGGAAGGAAGCTTGCAGCCCTTGCTTTTGTGGGCTTTAGTCCGGTGAGGATGACAAAATGGAAATAGAGAAATGTAGAATGCTAGTGCTAAGATGGGGAAGTTCCACGTGCTCTAGGAGCACATATGAAGGAGTGTATGGTAGATTAAGTCTTAAGCCCAAGAGGTCTTCCAGTGAAAATGACATCAGTAATGATCGTTCAAGGGGATGAGAGTTGTCCAAGCAAACAAGTGGTAGAAAGATGTTTCAGGCACGTTCTTTGCAGATGCTCAGAGCTGTGCCAATTCCCCAAGGCAGAGGGATATACAAAGGTGAGATACAAGGCTGGACAGTGTATGGGGACTAGATCACATAGAGCCTTATGAGTGCAGAGAAGAATTTGAACTTTCACCTGAAAGCAGATGGGAATCATAAAATGTTACACCAGGAAGTGGTGTGATTCACTTTATACTGATCACTCTGACTAAAGTGTAGAGAGTGGATTGGAACAAAACTTGGACGGAGAGGAACAGGTAAGGGACTAGTGCAAACATAAAGGCAGCAGATGATAAATGTCTTAACTGGGGTATAAATGGGGGGATGGAGAGGGATGGGTGGTTTCGGATTGTGAATCAACAGGATCTGTTCATTGACTGGACAGGAAGGAGTAGGCATGGAAGAAGGACACAGAGTCCATTTGGGACATGGAGGGTCTGAATTGCCTGTGGTCAGCCAGATGGATCTCCTCAGTGGCCAGTGCTCAGAGCATGCTCCGTCAGTACGTGGGGGAAGTCACCTGGGGTTCTGGTTTTTAAAAAGAATATTCTTGAGGCATGCTCTCATACACTGAAGTGAGCATTTCTGAATGGTATCTGCAAAGGTATAGAGACAAGAGAGAATATTTTATGGAAGTGAAATAAATTCGGTAAATCTAGCTTACGGGAAGCTATAGATGAGCGGAGTTGGGCTGGGGGGATGAGGCTTGAAGGGTGAGGGGTGGTCTGAGAGGCTCATCAGACCAAAGAAGAGTGTTGGATCAAGTTAAGATTTTGGTTAATACCTTGTAAGATGTTAAGAAGGGGACTTATGTGGTTGCATGCGCATGTTAGACAGATCTCGGTTGGTGGTATGAAGGATGGAGAGGAGCCCAGGAGAGAAATTACAGAAGTTTCATAGGCAGAATGAGTGCCTTGGAGACATGAGGTTGTGTGTGAAAGACCTTCAAGATGTGGCTTCAGCAGGGCTTGAGAGCAAATACAGTAAATGAGGTAGCTTTATGTCCCTTGAAATCACTGGTCCAGAGGACTTCTACCACCACAGCTCCCGTGACGCCACTGATGCTTTTATTCACTCTGCAAGCAAACGCCGTTCACATCAGAAACATAAAGTCACTTCTAGGAGTGCCTGAGAGTGGGTGCAGAGACTCTGGGCCTCCAAGCCACCTGAGTCCTACACCTGGCCAGTAAATCCACAAGGGCACACTCAGCCTTGCACACCATCAGGGGACATGCACTGCCCCCCCCCCCCCCCCCCCCCCGCCCGTGCACAGCACTCCCTCGCACTCTCTCATGCTCCTGCCATCCTCTAAGTCACATGCTCCACCCTCCTGCCACTCTCGGGAACTGAACCCTGCCCCAGCTGCCCACGTTCCACATCAGATTCGGGGCCTGGGGAGCTGCATGTGCTGCAGCCCCCGGGGCTCTGGAAAGAGTCTTCACAATCTGGCATGTTCTCTTGGCTCTGGCAAAATTGAATTACTTGCCAGTTCCCAAGCTCCCTGGCTCTTGCCCATCTCCAGGTTTTTGCTCATGCTGTTCCTCGCCTTCCATACCTGTTCAACCGACACCTTCCCCCGACTGCTTCCCTGATCACACCCCCACCCCCAAGTGCTCACCAGCACCTCTGCATGTTCAGGGCATTTAACTTAACATCTCCTTATTGTCTGCATCACCCCTTTGCTTGTATTTTGGCTCTTTATGTATCTAATTGTTCCTACTGCAAAAGCTCTCAGAGAACAGGGTCCCTATTTCAGTCCTATTTGTATCCTCCAAAGCACTCAGAACACCGCCTGGCAGGAAGGCAGCCTGGCAGTTTCAATAAGGCTGTAGGGGGAAAGAAGAATAAAAGTAAAAGGAGTATTCAAGTTCAGGTAGTATTCATTTAGAGCTGGTGTTTCAGAGTAATGTGAAACACAGTCCATGATATTAATTTCAATTTTTGTTTAAAATTTGAGCTAAACTGTCAACTATATCTGGATATCTTTAACATATAAAACTGTATGGCTTCCCAGATTTTGTTTGTTTGTTTGTTTGTTTGTTTGTTTTTTTGGGGGGTCGCTTTTCGCATTTTATTGGCTCAGGGGAGGGGCCTCCTTCATGTCACCGGGGATGCTCACAAGTTCTTCAGCCACTCCAAGCTTGGGCCCTGGGGGTCCTGGGGGTGGCTGGGCACATCAGGCATGTTCCCATCATCTCGGAGGGGCACTGGATAGTTGTAGGGCATGGCCTGGTTGATCATGGTGGCATATTTGGTGAAGGGGCTGGGGGTGGGCAGAATTAGAGCGAGGCTGCCGGTGGTGAAGGACGCGACCAGCACCGGCTCCTTGGCCCAGGCATCCTTGAGGAAGGTGGCGAGTCTCCCGGCCATCTTGGTTGCAGCCGGCTTCCCAGGTTTTATGCCCGACTCTGGGAAACCGTGAAGCAGGCAGGAGTTCGAATAAGGGAAAACTGTATCTTGCCACTTTTGACTGATCTGCCTTAAAGTTGTAGTTTATTGGTTTAATGCTCGATTCCCTTTGCTGTTTTCTTAGGCGAGGAGAGGACCTCATTTTGTACAGAGCAGTGAGTCATTACCGCCTATTAAATCTTGAGCTATAATTCAGGCAGAGTGCCCCTTGGCATAGGATTATGGATCTAAAAGATCAAAATCTATCTCCATTTGGGACCCATGTCTTGTAAATTTTTCACCTTCTACAGAAACTGAGAGAAGCAACAAAAACAGTAAAAGCATAATTATGCTCCAAGATGGTTTCATAGTGAATAAGTCATCTTTATAAAAATAAACATCCAGAAACCATCTTTGTAGGGTTTGCTTTTTGAAAATACCCTTGTAAATTGTTGAGTCTGGCCCTGACCTAATCTCTCTTGAAAATAAGAATGTATGAAAACAGGAAAATCTGTTTCCCACTTGCAAAAAGAGTCTGGACTGGTTAAGAAGGCATGCTCTGGATTTCAGGAGGCTGTGGCTGGCTCTGAGCTCATCCACTAACTGTGCACCTGGGGCTGTGTCTTCTGACTTCTCTTTGCCTCCATTTTGGGGTCTGTAAAATGACAGCATTCATAGTATCCCCTTCTCAAGAGCGATGTCTTTAAATGAGATAACGTGCACATGGCACGAGAACACTGACACATAGTAAGACCGCAACACATTTTTACTGTTTTTGTTATTATGTCTTTATGCTGCATTCAAATCCAAATCCACCATTGCGTGATTTCTTCTTGGCTACCTGAGGGATAAACATGTAAAACGTTGATCCTAAACAGTCATAGGAAAAGGTTTCTGAGATTTTTTTTCAACGCACTAACCAAGAAATGTCTTCCTGTAGGACGTTAGAAATACATCTAATATGTTCTCAAGTTATTATAACAGCAAATGTGCTGTTGATTTTCCTCCTGGTGAAAGTTAGGTACTTCTTCAAAGAAATGATTTCACATTCTTTCCACAGATATGACAGCCACTCAGGACCTCCTGTGTCTGTGAGGCGAACCATTACGGTGAGTAACTAGAAATGAGAGGTTATGCTAAGGAATTCAGAATTAGTGAAATCCCTGGTTGGCTGCCTAAGCAAAATAAGCTTCTCCTTGGCTCAGTTTTAAATTTACCTTAGAAGCTTAGATTTGTCCTTGAGAGTTCAAAGTTTCCCAACTGTTGTAGGTCTCCAGTTGGCTCTGCCAGGAAGGAGCAAGGCCACCGTGTGCCCCCCCACACCACCCATGGCATCTCGGATATTCTACCATGGGTCACTTCCCATACAGCCATAAAGCACTGGGCAGTGGAAGAGGCGAGAGGCACCCACTGGTACTCTTGCAAGCCAGTGTGGGTCTGGGCTCGACCTTTTCTCGACAAGATCGTCATTTGTGTTCAGAATGGAAGCCACTGATCCGTGGGATGCATTTGCCTGGTCATAGGGAGGGACTGACCCGAGTGCTCAGATTTAAATGTATCTGTGTTCACATGCTTACAAGATTGAGCAACTGGACGACGTTTTTCGTATCCTGCTTTTTCATGGTCTTAACTTTTGATCTTCACCTGCCTGTGTCTTACTGTGTGACTCATGTGTTTTGGAGATGAAAGAGAATGTTGGAAAGGACCTAAGAGTGCAGGGGGAGGGTCTTAGTACTAGAACCCCCCTCCCTTTGCAGAAAGCATAGTAGAATTCTGGTGAGGAGTACATATAAACAGAAGTTATTTCAGAAACAAAAGAGAGCCCCCTTTCTTCTTCTTTCTGAATAACACTGAGCCCTATCTCCTTTATATGTGTGAGCCCTAGCCATGACACCATAACCAACAACCTGCTATACTCTCTTGGAGAACCTGCTATCACCCGGCACTCGACAGAGATTATTCCATTTAATCCCTACGGGAAATCTATGAAGTATGCTGGTATTATCCCCATTTTAAAGATGAAGAAACTGAGGTTTAGAGAATCTGGAGGTCATATTCAAGGTTGCTGGTAAATGGTAGAGTCGAGATTAGAAAATCTGGGTTTCTGTAACTCCACAGCCAGAAGTCAGTAACGCCTTTAGCTCTGTCAGCCCCGAAGCCTTGTTTGCTTACAAGCCCCGCTGGCTTACTACGGGCAAGCTGTCCTTTCACCGAGCAGGGGCCTGAAGAGTCGTGCATCCAGCCCTGCTCCAGGATGCTTCCCTACTCTTGCTTTTTCTTGGAGAAGGACTCAGAGCTCACCTGCCCCTACCCATAGAGAGCTATGGGGTCGGAAGCATATGAGGAATGTACAAAGAAATGCAAATGCCTAGAAGTTATAAAACAGTAGAGCTAATTTGGAATCCTCAAGATTTGAGAACCCAGTCTGAGGATTAATAGATACCTTTCCTTGGCACTCTTGTTTGCTGCTTGCATTTAACCCTTTCACTACTCAGAAGCGCGTCCCTCTGCAAGGTGAGAGCTGGGAAAATAAATGAAATTCAAGGCAGTGATTGTTGACTCCAGTTAGAAGCTTTTAAAAAATTTGGAGAGAAACTGCCGAAAACACGGGTTTTGTATGACATGTAGATTTCCATCACTTATTCATGGAAACCTTATCCCCTTAACCTGCAAACAGATGGAAGCTGGCCATTGATGCTGAGGGGTTCTTGCCAAGATCTGAGGTAATAAACTTCTCATCACTTGGTTAGCAGCCTGGCAGGAAGGTGACAAAGGGGATTCGGGTATTTTATAGGAGATTGTGCTACATTATTAGATGACCTTCCACTCAAAAAGACAGCTGCCATATAAACATTTTCATCAGCTTCAAAGAAGCATAGGGTTTTCAAAAAACAGGATTTTTGGAGCTAGAGAGAAGGTTAGAGATTTGTAGCTCAGCATTTCTCCCAACCTCAGCACTACTGACATCTTGGGCTGGGTGATTCCCTGTTGCGGGGGCTGTCCTGTGTATCACAGGATGTTTGGCAGCATCCCTGGCCTCGACCTCCGAGATGCCAGTAGCTCTCCTCCACTCGACTGTGACAATCAGAAATATCTCCAGAAATTGCCAGTGTTCCTTGAGGTGCACATTGCCCCCAGTGAGTACTTCCTCCTCCTTACAAGTGAGGAAGTCGAGGTCAAAGTAGTCACCATTTCTGAGAATAAGACATATAGCCTTGACCACTTGATCTCTCCACATCTCTGAACAGATTTTGGCTGGGCCTAATGTGAGGTGACATATGAGCTCTGTATTCCCAGAAACACATCTCCAGTGCACTTACCACAGTAGGCCAGTGTGAGCTCCCTGAGGCGGGGACGGTGTCTGCTCACCTGCCTCTCCCCACTGCTTGGAACCACCTGAACGCTCAGAAATTGAAGGTAGGAATGAATGAGTGCTTTCAAGCTACAGGTGTACTGGTGGACTTGACCTTTGCAGGAAAGCAGACACAGAACAAATTCAGCAACACCTTGAAAAATTAATGTGTTGACTTTGCCAAGGTGTGTGATAACATCGGTGAGCTCAGGCTTCAACTCCGACAGCTGCCCTACAGGTCTGGCCGCCCTGGGAAGCTCTCAAATGGTCTAAGGTTACTCTGTGACAGAAGGTTTGTTTGTCTCGTCAGAATTGTAGACGAGAGCAGTAGAGTGAGCTGGACTGAGTAAAAGGCCTCATTTTGCTCAGCCTATTTTATGTACCATGTTTGAAAATAGAACTGAGATCTTAAGAGCCAGCATTTTGAGACTCTGGCTTCTAATTCTTTTCCAGTTCATTCAGTGGTAAGCCTCAGGATGAGTCCTCCAGGAAATCCTCTGTGACCATGGAAGAATAGGAATGGCTAACAAGTGGACTCACCAAGTGCTAGACACCGTGCTAAAGTGTTTCACAGCAATGAAGTCATTTAATCCTCACAGTGACCCTGTGGGGCCAGAGGAGGGGTTGTTCCTGCTCTCTTCAATACTATTACGTCTTCATTTTACCAAGAAAGAAATGAAGGTACAGAAAGGTCGCCTTGTCCAAAGTTACACCACTAGTAAGGGGCAGAACTAGGATTTGGATCGGTGTAGAACTCGTGTGTTTGACCATTATGCTTTCTTGCCTCAGACATGCTTTTCCAAGTCCTAATACTGTAAATACTTGCGTGTCTCAATTTTTGGAAGGATCTTTACTAAAATTCTCATATATGTAATTTTCTACCTTGGTATATATATAGCATCAGTCAGTCGATAGCTGCGTGGGCGTGGAAGGCCTGGAATGCTTAAAGTAAGGTTTTTGCCCACAGAGTTTGCCATCTAATTGAAAATCATGTCCATGAGTAGAATACCAGTAAAAAGCAACGTAATGGAAAGAACAGGGTTAGGGGTCAGATCATACGAGTGTGAGCAGCCAGGGCTACCATTTATTATTCCTATGATCTGAGTAAGACACTTACCCAGACTCCGTCCGTTTTCCATCGGCAGAATGGGAATGATAATCCCTACTTAATTTGCAAACTTGTTTTAATAATCCAGTGAGAGAGGATATTTTGAAAGTATACTGAAAATGGAATACATGAGTGATTTCGTTCAAAGATAAGCTGGTTGGTGTCAAGGGACTGGACAAAAATGTGGTGGAGAAGTTCAGCGGTGGACAAAGGGGTGGTGGCAGGATGGTGTTGGGATTCAGCTCAGTAAATCTTAGTGAGTCTCTTACTAGCTGATGCCATGCTGGGTGCTCAGGAGACAGAGGTGAAGACTAGGCTTTCTTAGCTATTTTAGAAGTGGGTCCGCTTCCAGGGTCCTGATCCTTTTGTTTTCAAACCCCTGGTTTCCTAGATCAGGGTGGGGACTGGAATGTGTGGTAGGCAGGAAGGGGAGAGGTCTGGTGGTAAAGTGAAAGTGGAAAAGAATGTCAACAACTTCAACAGGACATCACAGGTATAATAATAAGCACCATAACAGGTATAAGAACACTATGGAAACCAATTCTCTCCGGGGAGAAGGGCTCACAGTGATGGTGATCCATGAGCTGGACTCTGAGGGATGTGTTGCTATTTTCCGGGGCAAGAAGAAAGAGCAAAGATCAGGAGCAGAGGCGTGGAGGTCTAGAAGAAAGGCAGGGCATTCTAGAGAACTGGGTGTGGTGAGCTTGGAGCACAGGGCCCTGGAAGAGAGTTGGGGAGGAATGGCTGAAATTAAAGGTTGGAAGAGCATTGCAACATGAGTTTGCTGCATGGGGGCGTTTGAACCTCATCCTTGAGGCCAGGAATGGGAACTAGGCTTCGTCTTTTATGGCAACTTTATGGCATGGAACACTGTTTTGTGGAGGATTCTGAGTCCAAGACAGAGCCCCGACTGAGGATTGGTGTGTGCTCTGGGCCCTGGAGAGATTTACCTCCATTCTAGGTACCAGGAAACTTCCTCCCAGCAGCTCTCAGACCTGCGTTTGGCCTCAAAAGATGCTTCCAGCTAGGACGTAGTGTACTAATAGACTAATAAACTAATAAAACAGTGAAGAGAGGTGATTTCAGCCTGGGCTTTGGAATCCCAGAGATTGGGAAGGAATCCTTCCCTCCACCAGTGTGACCTGAAGCAAATGACCTGACCTCTTGAAACTTCATTTTTTCCCAAGTGAGGTTTTTCTCAAAGTGGGAATAATCATAGTACCAACCTCATAGCATGGTTAAAATAATGAAATAAGGTAACCTGTATAAAATCCTAAGACGCCTAGAATATTCAATGTGCCGTTACCACTGCTAATAATAATAATTAATAATAATAGTAACTACTCACATATAGCTCAAATAAAAGGGATCTATAGAGCAGTGATTGTATGCCTGGTACCTACCAGCCGTTACTTCTTTAACCATTTCATCACTGAACAAAATATCCTTGCAGAGTTAAAGTTGAGTGTAAATAAACTCTCCATATTTTCTCTTCGTCACATAATGTGTACCTGTGTGTATGAGAAGCATCCTTAATATGTTGGACAAGTAGCATTGGTCTTGGAGCAGAAGCTCCAGGCAGACATATAACCAAAGAGGGTGGTATTCAGGGTCTCTAGGGGGTAATAATCCTTCCCAGCTCCGAGAGGTTCATCTCTTCACCTGAGCCCTCAGTCTAAGTATTTTTCGTTTAAGTATAAATTCCCATTGTAAAAGCATATGATCCAGGAGGCCAAAAGGGATGTGCTCTGGTCTATATAGAGGAGAGCTGAAGTTCGTTTGGGTGTTAAAGTGGTTGAGAGACAATGCTATTCTCTTAATCAGATGCATCTGGTCTACATGAATGATTAGTTTCCAGTTTTATTACAATTGATTTTATCCATTTGGTATCTCACTGTAGTTATGTTTTGCCTCTATATTTGTTTACTTCTGAGTCTTATATTAGTGTGTTTAATTATATCCAATGACCTACAAAAGTTATCACAGGATTGTTTCTTTCTTATTCATAAATCTCTGCGTGTCTTCCATTCCATTCCTTGCCCATAGAACTGAAAACCATGAGTCCGTGAAATGTGGGCAGGGCTCCTACAAGAAATAAGTGACCTAGATCTTGAGAATGAAAACAGGCAGGAGTGAAAATCCTAGATTGAGAAGAATATAGAAATCAGGAGAACCTGGGGTTTGGAATTGGACAGACCTGGGGTGGAGAAGTAAAAAACGTTGGAGCTTTGGAAACATTAGAGATTTTGTCTTAGGCATTCAAGGGGAGGTGAAATGTAATGGCAAACATCAAAGGGAAAGAGAAAACTTGGAGGGGACGTGGGATCCAAGCAGCAAGCGCTGGGTAGCAGAGTGAGCTGACGGCAAAGACCGAATGGGAAGTGGCTGCTAGCATTTTTCATGAACAGGTGCAGAGCGAGTTAGAGCGGATCACGAGTGACAGAGCCAGTGTGACAGAGGAAATGCAAATGGAGTTTCTGCAAAAGAAAGTGAAGGTGTGGGAGTAGACAATCCCCCGAGGTCATGGAGACAAATTAAAGCTCGAAAGTAGGGCAGTGATGGATTTGGAGAAATCAAGATAAAGAGTTGCTGTACAGACAGGAAGACAACATTAGCTCTGTCTCATTCTCCTGAACCCTGTAAAACTAGCAATGGTATTTCAAAACAGCAACAACAACAACAAACATTTTTAAGGTCATACTTTTTAGCACCTTTGATTCAGAACTGTATCAGCTGCTTATGTTTGTCTGGGAGGTTCTACCATTCTGCATGAGCTCTATGGCTAGAAATACTTTTTGTTTTCCTCCAAATGCACCAAGTTCACAAATCTTAAGGTCCACTACAATCTTCAGCTAGCCAGCCCTTGATAGAGCAGGGACACGGTTAAGAAATCTAAAATTCCAGCCATTGGGGCCATGGAGACAACTCTCCTAATTCAAGAGAGGTCGATTTCTTTCCTGTATTCCAGGAAACTCCCTAAGACTTGTGTAGTGCTGTGTAAGTTTGTAGGAGTATTTGGTAGAAAGAAACTCGATATATTGCTTGAAGACTCATACTAAAAACAATTAGTGTAGGTATAGAGTAGTTTGTGATCACTTGCAAATGACAGAAATAATGAAACATTGTAAGTTGAGAGGTAAGTGTTAGAAAAATTGATTTGCCGTCCTTAGACTAAGAATTTTAGGTTGGGACATTTTTGTGGGGACACGTGAGTATACTGGCTAGAGAAGGTCCAGAAATAATACTGCATTTTCTGTTTCAAAATCAGCAGGCAAAAATACACAGCTCACCTCTGGAAAATCCACCAGTTGAGAGTGCATTTGTCCCCAGGCCAACAGGCATGAGGGAGGGAAGTGGCATGCCCCAGTGGGATGCCTCACTGCTGGAAAATGAGTTTTTCCAAGGTAAGTCTATGCATGAAACTGCCTTTGGGACCCCCTGCACTAAAGCAAATAATGATTACTGTGTGTATTAAAATGCTCAAAACATAGCAAACCCTGTACTTTATTTTTGAAATCCTTTTGTTTCCCTTATCTGAAGAGGAGGCTGTTACATGCTATTAACACAAAAATATTCAAGAATCTTATATTTAAATATAATCTAAGCAAATATGCTCAGACCAAGGCTGATAAATCTGTGGAATGATAATAATGTTTAATATTTAACCTCAGGTTAAAGGAAATGCATTTCTAAGAAATATGTCTGTAAAGTTTACTATTCTTAATAGACTTGTATTGTTCCCAGTCAGTACCTATCCGCACTGTGATGAAACCTAATTGTTGTTAAACAATTAACCTTGTACAACAGACAACAATAAAAACAGAAACATTCCAAAAGTAACCGCATGCACATGGATCTTATTCTTATAGAAGCACAGCTCACCTTTACTTAGGTTATTCTGTATCAAAATAAACCTGGCCATTGAAGCAGTGAACTCTGAAGTCATTCGCCAGCTTCACCCTGAGGAACTAAATTCCCTTTGCAAAGGCAATGACCTCCCCGGGGCGCTGTGTTGGGAGAGGTGGGGTGGTCAGTGAAAGAGGTCCGGCTGGGGGGCGGGGGGTGGTCAACCTTTCAGTTCTGTGGTTCCTGGCAGAGAACTTGCTCCAGAGAAAAGTAGCCCAGAGGAAAATCTCTGGCAAAACAAAGGTTTTGCTAATCCAGGAGAGCTACTGTTTATGACGTGAAAAAAAGTGATTTGGCTTTTCTGAAAATAAAGAGGAAACTCAGAACAGATTTTTTTTTTTAACCTCAAGAGTAAAAATAAAACAGCATTTTTGAATAATTTAAAATCTTCCTATGGGGATGTTAAGAGTGGTTACATTTGGGGAGGAATCCAGGTGATTTTACCTTTCTGTTATGCTTTCCTGTATTTTCCCTTATAACCGTATGTTGCTTTCATAGGCAGCAAAAGACTTTATTTAAGGGAAAAAAAAAAAAACTACAACTAGCTTGAAAGGAAGAACAGGAATCAAAGAGGTTTTATTATAATTTGTTTTAAAGATAGATTTTTTACTCATTACATAATTTTGACATAATTTTATTTTCTTTTTACCTCACCTTACAGTTTGGCATTGTTTGATTTTTGTGTGTGTGGATATATGGAATTATTTCAGAGATGGGAGATAAATAATTTTAACACTTCAGGATGAATCCCTGAAGAATTCCTTAGTTATAGACTTTTAATGCTCAAGATTCCTTCTTCTGGTGGCTGTGCAAACTTAAATAGCACCAGTTTACAAATACAATAGGGTTGGGAAAATCCAGAACAGACATCAAAAATCTCTTCAGCACCTGCCCCAACATAGTTGACATATCCATAAATACATCCCACCCACATTCACAAATACTGATATGCCTCTCTTTCCCTGTCACTGAAGTGTTAAGATCAAATATTTTAACGACAAATAATTTAAAAGAACCAAGGAGAGAGTGCACCATTTTATGTAACTCAGAAGGAAAGGTGTGGCTTTTCAGCAATTTAAATAATCCCATAACTTATTTCTCATACCAGATTTGATTGTCATGAACGAACATTGCATTTCTTCAATAAATATATAATCTACTTGTTTCGATTTATTGTAACATGAATATGGTAAAATACATTCACGACAGGATGGGCCTTTGGGAATCCTAAAACCTTAAAAGATTATGGTACTATTTAAATTCTGACAGGTTTTTCTTGAGGAAAAGAGGTCAAATAGGAGTAAGGAAACACGATACCAACCAACTGAAAATATCCTGTAACTTGTCTGAGGTCGCAAAGGCTGGGGTCCTAGTAAGCTTGATCTCTGGGTTTTGGGGCTGCCCCAGGTCCTCCGTGTTATAAGAAGGTCACTGAGCTCTGACTTGGACACCACCCTCCAACCTGGCCACTGAGAGAAAAGTGAACGTTGCTTAACAACAGCAAGTCCAAATCCTTGTAACGTCATGACTTACAGTGAAATCATCTTTATAGTTCATGAAAAGAATGAAATGTGAGCTTTTATACCACAGGCCATTGCATTATGTGGACTCAGGAGACAGACGGCCTGTCACCTTGACAACCTAATCTGTTCATGCCTAGTGTCCTCATTTATAAAACAAGAACAGTAATAGTACCAGTCTTACAAAGTTCTGTGAGGATTTAATGAGTTAATAAATTGTTTAGAACCGGGCCTGACACATAGAAAGTGTGATATTATAGGGGTGATAATGGGTCTTCATTTTTCCAGGAAAAACAACCTAGCATTAGCATATCATTTAACAATATTGTATAGAACTTTAAAGTTTCTGTATTGCTCAGATCCATCCAAATAAATGTTTATAAATTACATGCTTACGCTTTTGGTGGTAATGCTGTATTTTTAACAGTACACCTGAGAAATCACATGTTATTTACAGACTCTCATTTTTATTGCAATCCTCTGAAGTAAACATGGTGGGTAATATTTTAGCTACCTGGTGACACAAAAGATAAACTAAAAAAAAGCCAAACACACAATTAAAATTTTGTTGTTAGAAAAAAAAAATGTAGCTTTAGGTCCTTAAGGTATTATCGAAGGTTAATTTTGAAAAAGCATGAAAAAGAAACTTCCCCCACAACCTTGTAAAATTCAGAATATCTTAAAAACATAATCAAAATTAATGTCATCACATTTATCTAAAAATAAAACTATAGGGGCACCTGGGTGGCTCAGTTGGTTAGGCATCTAACTCTTGATTTTGGCTCAGGTATTGATCTCAGGGTCATGGGTTCAAGCCCCACAATGGGCTCCACACTGGTCATGAAGCCTACTTAAAAAATAAATAAATAAATAAAAATAAAATTTTAAACGATTTTATTTCTTAAAGAGGGACCTCAACAACTCAAATTATTATTAGACTATAAAATGTTATACAAAAAAGCTGACTCATATTCTCCTTTCAGTTTTAGATGATTTGGATAACAAACTGGCTCAGGAACAGTGTCCAAGCTCAGTGAATACCACAACACCTCTCAACTATGGATCGAGAACACAGTTCAGTCATTTCTACTCTAGGGGAAACACACATGGTAATATCACAGGACGGCACAAAAACCACTATAATGAAACTTCTAATATGTCTATCTATGACATCCTGAGGCCAGGAGCCCCTAGGGAAGGTTTTAAAACCTTTTCTCCTAGAACAAAAACAATTTATGATATGTACAGGACAAGGGAGCCCAGACTCTTAAAAGAAGATTATGTGCAAAAGAATACTTTTGGTAGTACTTCTCTGTGTTTCGACAGCAGGCAACGATTGGCTTCACCAGCTACAAGATATTTCACAGCACGAAGCTTACATTTTCCAACCATCACTCAGAACAAGAGTGGGTTTATACCACCAAGACACCAGCAGAGCCCAAAGAGAACTCCTTTATCATCCATCATATGGAATAGATCAGATTCTTCTGGAGATAGGCAGAGCCAGGAAGAGTTCCTGAGGGCCCCGTCACCCATGGAGATTGATACTGCCGACCAGTATACGTATCCCAGGTGTTTTCAGGAGAACAGGAGATATGGATTTTACCGTTCACAGAGTGTTTACCAAGGTGTTCATTTTAATGCCCCCATGGATAATGCAATGAGTCCTGACCCGTTTGAGAACTCAGAGAATATGCCATTCTACCCTCAAGAAAACCCATTTGCTAGATCTGTCTCTAGCAACACCTTTGGACGAAACAGGGAACAGAGATTTAGGCAAAGTCCTTTTTGGGACCAACAGGAAGAACATTCTTCCTGGTCTGACTTCCATCAAAGCAGGCATCCATTCCCTTCTTCTGACAGAGACTTTGAAATGATTTCCACGGAAGCAAATAGTGCATTAGCTGCACATGGCCATGGTGTTCTTTCTCAACGCTGGGGATCATTTTCTTCTAGTTACAGAACAAATATGTTCAGAGATCAAGAAGAGCCACATCCCTGGCAGTTTGATTCTCAGACATCCATGCTGGAGAGCATGGAGGTGTCACAAGGTAATGGGAGCCAGTCAACTCATTTCGACATGCCCAATGTTTGCCCTGTGACTGGTCCAAGCTATCACATCACATCTGGTAGGTCAGTATGTCAAGAGGGCAGTCCTCCTACAGAAGTCCACATCAACAAAGAACCTTACTCATTTGGAATTGCTCAGACTCTAGTATCCTCGTTTAAAACTTCCTTCCCCCAGATTCCTGATGACAGAGGGAATCCTCAGGGTCCCATCTTTCAGAATCCCACAGTCACTGTGCAGAAAATTAAGCCTGCCTCTCTTCCAATAAAAACCTATACACAAGTCACTGTGACCAAGAGGAATTCAGTTGATTCTCCACCTCTTATTGAAAGCCCACCCGATATCTCGGCCATAGATGTGAGTCATGAGAAAGACTTGAATGAATCTGTTTTGGAAGAAGATAAACAACTAAACAAGATGGACCAGACAAACATGACAAGTGAAGTACCCCAACCTGATTCACAGACTGTAATCTCTAACCCTTCCCCCGATTTTCGAAATCCCCTGTCCCAGGACTCAGCTAAGAGCAAAGGATTTGCTTTGAATGCATCTACCACAGTAAGTTCAAAAAGGTCACCCGGAGTCATTGCCAGGAAAGATATATCCAAAATTCATCTATCACACGGAGATAAATCCAATGAACTAAAAAAAGATAGGAATTTTACTGGGAATAGAAAAGTTGGCTCAGCAACTGCCCTTCCTTTCATTCAGGAAAGCAGAACAAAGTCTTTTCCCAGCCCAAATCCAGGTGGTCATCAGGAAGCAAGAGTAAGCCATGAAGATAGTTCAGGCATTATTAGAAATCACCACTGGAGCTCTGCACCTGATAATCAAAATGCACAGTCTCCAGAAAAGCCTGCTATTTTAGATGCCGAGGAAGAACAACATAGCACAACTCATTCTACGAACTGTAGCAGATCAGCTGCTGGTCACAAGATCCCAGGGGACTCTTTAGATCTGTCATCAGGTATACCACCTGATAACTCACCATCAAATAATTCTTCCCTTGAGGCTCTGGCGATTCCTTCTACAACAGCGTTCTCCAGGAAAGGTCCTTCAGGCAAAGATCCATCTTTGGGAGAAGCGGAGCAAAAAGACAATGATAGCAAACACCAAAATGATCAGTTTGCCCTAAGCTCCTCAGAAAACCCAAAGAGTCATGATAATTGTGTGCTTGTACATAATGAGGTGGTTGATGCTGTCATATGCCACTCCCGCCCTCCTTTCAAGGATGGAAAAGGAAAAGGAAAAATAAGACGATGCATTTCCTGTTTTGAAAAGTTAAGCAAAACGGAAAGCAGATCGGCACCTACAAGTGATAACAGTAACCTCAGGGAGATGAATCGAAGCAATTCCAAGCGTCCTGAGGTTCAAACTACTTATTGTATCTCACCAAGAAAATCAGCCAGTTTTCTCATCAATAACAGGAAGTCAGAAAGTAAGATAATGCCTTCTTCATTTAGGAATGAACCACTTCCATTCCAAATCAAAAATAAGGTGGAAGACCCAGGAGGGAAGTACACGTCAAACAAATTCAGTTCCAGTTCTTCGGAGTCAGAAAGCAGATGTTCCAAAGCAGTTTCAGTAGCACCTGAAGCCACAAAGAGGATGACAAATATGAAAAACATTGGATCTGCTTCTGTTAGAAAAGGACCACCTCCGTTCCTCACCAGGAGGGCTGTGTCATGTCCTTCAGGGGCACCAGATGCCTCAAATGGGAGAGATGAAAGGGAAGAATGCTTGGTCTCAAACACAGATGCTTCTGCTCTAACACTAAGACCTTGGGAGACAATCATTAGCCCTCCGGAAAATAACTCACCTGTTAGCCATTGTTCTTTACCCAAAGGACACCCCCAAAGGGAAGACTTTCGAGAACACACTGAAAAGGATTGTAAAGTTGCTGCCTCCAGGACAGGTCTGTTCTCAAATGAACACCCTTTACCTTTTTCCTCAGACATGTCAAGAAAAGAAAGTGGGAAAACATTACATAAATTTAAGACTACTAGTATGTTTTCGGTTTCTGGTGATGAAGATAATGTGAAATGTCTTGAGGTGGTTTCAATATATTACACTCTGCCGAGGAAATACAGCAAAAAATTCTGTAACATTCTCGAAAAGTATACACAGCAAATCGATTCACTTACAGAGTCAACTAAAGTGGAGACCGAAGCATTTCCTAATGCTTTTGAAAAGAACAAACTAAATTATTCTACGCAGGAGCAGTCAGGAACACCTCCCTCCGAAGGTCAAAAGATGCTGGTCAGCTCTGCTCAGGAGAAGAGCTATTGTGTTTCTCACACCACTGAAGATACGACTGCTTCACCAGACCGGAGACCCTCAGAGCCCACATTACAGGAAATGGCTTCTACTGCAGCAGATGTTTCTCTTCGTAAAGGAGAATCGAAAACTGGAGCGATTTCCCCAGATAACTTCACTAAAACACCTCTAGGCAATGCACAGAGCAGAAAGGAGAGAGGGAAAAAATGGCAGAATGAAACCCTGCATGTTTTATCAATGCTTCAGGGGAAAAAAGTTACAGAAGAGAAATCAGAAAACTGTCAGCAGCCCGTTAAATTGGGTAATGGTGGTCCTTCTAATCTTCCAGCCCGTTCAGAAGAGAATGTTGGAAATTCCCAAACCGTAAGAAGTTCTGAGGAGTGTGCAGGTGACACTGTGGTCATTACAGCTCCTGGAACTGCAGAATGCCTTCAGAAAGATATCACAGGCAAAGCTGTGGTTGGTAGCTCCAATGGATTGCAGCCGTGGCAGGTCAGAGGGGAAATTGGAACAGATTTCCAAAAAGAGACTATTAAAGCACTTTCTGACTTGGAAAGCCAGGTCTTTGCTCTTCCTCCAGCTTTGCATGATCTACACCTTGACGAAGGGACTTGTTCAGGAGAGCCAGATTTAGACAGTTTGCAGTCTGAACCCAGAGAACTACCGCAAAGGAGTCAGGAGGTAAGTATGACAGAGAACAGTAAAGCTGAAGACGAAATGCAAAAGTTGGCATGGGATCAACCTTCACTTCCTGAAGGAAGCAATAAAAATAAAACCAGCGTGGATGACCCAGAAAAAGGAAAAAACAGATCTTTAGTTAAACACAGATTGGCAGCCATGTCCAAAGCCAGCAGAAAATTCTCAGCTAAAGATTTAAGCCCCAGAAGACATGTAGCTACTATCTTCCCCCAAAGTGGGAACAGCTGTGGCTTTGGCAGCCTATCTCTTGGCACACCAGAGCGCGACCCTCTGTCCCCTGAGCCTACTCCAAAGTCCAGAGAATCCAGAAATGAGCGCAGGTTGAGTAGCGATGTCATGGAGGCAGAGAAATCCGAGAACTCTTTCCAGGTTCCTGTAATATCCAACAGAGAAGCTTCTACACAGTTAAGCAATCAGAAGTCTAACGGCATTTCACAACTACGTCAGAGTGAGTCTAAAAATATCTCAGCATCATCACCAAAGTATGAGAAGTCTAAAGATGTAGCAGCAGCTCAGACCTTGGAAAGAGAGTCAGGAGCCTTGGCCCAACCCACATTCGCCAGCCGCGGGGAAGCGGACTTCTCTGACCATCAGAGAAGACTGAACCCTCCTTTTCCACTGGAGCCTGCAGAGAAATCCAGAGGAAGCATCCCGTTGGCCACTTACCGGCAGCAACGAAGTGCTTCCTCTCTGGAGTGGGAACCTGAACCACATCCCTATCGTTCAAACAGTTTAAAAAGCATCAGTGTGCACAGTGATCTGGTACGCAAAAGTCATCCTCCAAAAGTCAGGGAGCGCCATTTTTCTGAGAACACGTCTGTTGTCAATGCCCTGAGTCAGCTGACCCTAGGGAATGAATTCTCTAGCGACAGCAGGTACAGTCGAAGATTCAGATCCTTTTCTGAGCTTTCCTCCTGTAATGCAAATGATAATCGGGCTTTGTGCAGTGGCAGGACAAAAATGGGCCCCAGGTCGGCAACATCTATATCCAGACCCATTGACTATGGAATTTTTGGGAAAGAACAACAGTTGGCTTTCTTGGAGAATGTAAAGAGGTCACTCACGCAAGGAAGATTATGGAAGCCAAGTTTTCTCAAGAACCCTGGTTTCCTGAAAGATGATGTAATTAATGCTCCTAATCCAACAGAGCTATCCAGCTCAAATTCTCCTCACAGCCAGATGCCAGAAGATGCCTTATCTCCAAGCGCACCACTTAATATCTATGAAGAGAATCCAGTGGACTCAGACTGTGACACAGACACAACCACGGATGATGAATACTATCTAGATGAAAATGACAAAGAGTCAGAACTGTGAGCCTTCCTCAATAAAATGCATAACCTTTTCCACCAAAAGCTTGTACTGGAAATGAAGTGTAAATATGTATGCCCTTGAGAAGGACAGTATAAAACAGATCTGGTCTGAGCAGCACCTACTCTGAAACAACCCAAATTCTCTTCCCTCCCTTCCCTACAACATATATATATATATATATATATATATACTTCGTAAATTCTAGAGCAAATTATTTTTTATTTGGGGGGATTCTCTGCTGTCTTCTCTCTCTGCATGTATTCTTGGCCTTTCTCCCCTCCTGTGCCCTCACTGTCCAACTTTGGCTTTCTGCTTTACTTTACTTTCTCCTTAACTTTTTTTACACCTTTCATTATGATTCACAACCCTAATACCCCAGGCACATAAGAAGTAATAACTTCCATAAGTTAGTTAGAAAATTCTGTACTGCCCCTTCCAATCCACACCTTATATTCATGACATTAAATAAAGCGTAGGGATGATGACAATGGAGTAAATGTTACCATCCTGTTTGACCTAGCATTTAGGAGGTTTAGGGTTGTTTTTTTTTTTTTTTTTTTTCCTTTCAAACAAAGATAAGGGAATTTTCATAAAGGCATCCTATTAGATGGAAGCAGATGTTTGATGTATTTATTGAGGTTAGAGATGAGGAGCTGAATCCCTATTAAGCCAAAAATATTAGTACTTCTAAGACTACATTTGAAGACATTTGTAGGGACTGGCTGACTTATTAAGGGCTGAATTTTAATCAAGTCAAGGACTCAGGCCAGGTAGCATGATGGTACAGAAGGTGGGTTGGCCACAGAATGGGCCTACTTAGGAAGGGAGCATGACTGGGGATGCAGGTAAGTGGACATCCTTCGTGGGATGGACATCCTCACTGCAGCTCTCTCCCCAACTGGTTTTCCCATTTCTGCAGGACTACCCATTTCTGGATTTTCTTTATTTGCAGGATAGAATGCTTTATTTCATGTGCATGTTTTAGTCACGAATATCAAGCTATGATAGCCTTGGCAACGCCCCCTAAAATGCTGCTGAGTCAGATCAGACACACCGGGTTTCACTGGCTTCTTTGCAGGATCATTTACCAAACCCACGGGAAATTATAAGGCAGAACATCTAAGGGCTTGTCACTGTGATTTCTTCAATAATGTATCTGGACTAAATACTCTTCATATCCACTGATAACTTGGTTTTCTAAGTCTTTGGTTGCCAAGCCAACCTTCTGGAACTTTCCCTCCAACACCAATAGATGGCAGTAAAGATAATTCACTAGAACTACAGAAAGCCTGCCATCTAGGACCTTACTGCTGTGAGGGTCCACATGAGTGGATTTCATTCCCTTCCTTCGTATTTGCTTCCTGACCCAATTCTCTTTTCCATCTTTCTCACCTAGTCTGTTTCGTCCATATAAATTAAGGATAATGATAGTGTTGGTGAAGCATACAGAGATCTGGAACTGATAGAAATGCAAGAAAGAACTATATTATTATTATCATCCTCCTAACCATTGCTTTGCCTGGAAGCAAAATACCAGGGCATCTTCACATCATTCCCATGAAACTCAAAACTAATAAACATGTGGTAACTAACATGAAAGTTATTCCTTAAATCTGTAAATTGTTTTTAAGTCCAGGCTCTGACCAATATCAAGCCCAAAGAGACTGATAATAGAATTTTAAATCAACTGTTCTGGATATTTCAATTTAAATGGTAAAGAATAAATAACATTTTATTCTTTTTTTTATTTCTGTTTGTAAATTCTACCTTTCCCCTTCCCCTTCTATTTATCTGATTATTTAAGTACAAGTTTCATAAACCATGACTTATGTTTTCCATCTAATTTTAAGATATTCAGAGTTCATATTTTAATGTTAAGCTTCTCAATTTTTGAAAAATGGTCAACTTGCAAGTTCTATTTCAGTAAATACTCTGAGTTTACATGTATGTTAGAAAAGGTGAAATGAAGTTAGCTTATTTTTCACTGAGTTTAGGCTATATCAACAGTTAGTTAAATTAAGGTGAGGATAAACAATTACTCTGAGGCCCTCCTTCTCTGCACTGGAAGCTCCTATTTGAATTCAAAGGTAATTGATGGCTGATTCTCACCTGCACTGTTTGTAATGTTTGCTTGTTGGTCTGGCTCAAGAATCAAAGAAACAGAAAATTCATAAAAATAGCACCTTCTGGGGGTACCCGGGTGGCTCAGTCAGTTGAGCGTCTGACTCTCAATTTCAACTCAGGTCATGATTTCAGGGTCATGAGATCGAGCCCCGAGTCAGGCTCTGCACTTAGGGGAGGGTCTGCTTGAGGATTCTCTCTCTCCCTCAGCCCCTCCCCTTGCTCTCTCTCTCTCTCTCTCAAATGAATAAGTAAATCTTAAAAAAAAAAAACAAAAAACCATCACCTTCTATAGTTTTATACTTTTATAAAATACTTCGTTAAAGAAGTACAGCAAATTTCTACGTATTTTAACATACAAACTGCTGCTTTTTAAGACTCATTTTTGGTACAGCTATACTAACTTATAATAGTCATTTTTATACCCCTCACTTGTGTTCTAAAGGATATAATCATTATTAAAATAAATAGTCACATAAATGGAGTAAATCATGACGGAATCCATTCTAATAAGTACGTTGAAGTTATTAACTTGTTTAGATAATAGACTTCAGTATCACACTGTACAGTTTATTTAAAATAGAGCGTGGGCGCCTTGGTGGCTCAGTCGGTTAGGCGACCGACTTTTAATCTCAGCTCAGGTCATGATCTCAGGGTAGAGAGTCCTAAGCCCCACGTTGGGCTCCACACTTTTTTAAAGTGGAGTCTACTTTAAAAAGGAGGAGGTGCTTAATGAGATTATTTTCATTTTTAGAGACCTCCTTCTAAATAATTTACCCCCTTACATTTGTAAATAGATGGATGTTAATAAAACTTCCAGCTGCTACTAACAAGGTTTTGACTGATGAAAAGTGAATAAAAACAATTTTGTGTAGAAGGTAAATGTATGTCTGTACTAGAAATAATGAAAGAAAGTCCACTTAGGTTATGGTGAAGACGGGAATAAAATTGAAAAACTCCCACCTCCATAAAAGCACTATACTCTGTGGGATGCCAGGAGGTTAAAGAGGCCTTATCGGTAAGAATTTATTGTTAACAGTGGTGAAAACACTTTAGAATATCCTATTGCAATGTACAGCATAAATATGTAAATATCTCACGTTCCCAGCAAGTCTGTGAATGTGTTACTACTTAGGGGCTCTTTGTGACTGGCACACCTGTGTTCTGGAACAAGTAAGCCTAAGGCACTTTTGTTAAAATATTGTCAAATAATCCTTTGATGAACTTGTTCTCAATCCTGTCCTCTAGATATGAAAAGTGTTACAAGACAAGGTGCAAATTTAAAACAATGCCTGTGTTGAAATAAATGATTTAAATAGATGCCCCGTTTGACCTGGTTTTTATTCCCATCCTCAAATGATTATTTTTAAGGGGAAAAGTTTCAGGAAAAATTCTAAAAAGGTGGTGGGGGAAAGGGGGGCCAAAAGCATTCCTACAAATTTCTCTGGTTGTTATTGAATGAGATCAGCCATATTTAGTTTCAAAAAAACACAGTGACTTGCTTCTCTCTTCTTTCATTTGTACCCAAAAGCAATCAACTGATACATGAAGATCAGTCTATCTGGTTGCAACACAGAGGAGGAATGAAGAAGGTCTGGCATTTCTCTGTGTAGAGGAAGAAGGAGCTACATGGAGTTGGGTTAGCCATTGCCCAGTAACACCGATGAAAGATAAACCATTCTTTCCAGTTGAAATATAAGACATGCAATATTAATTAATTGATTCATACCAATCTTATATCTTTTCTAGGAAAGCAACCCAAAGGCTGTGTCTCTACCAAGGACAGGGGACTGTTGTCATATTGAATATGTGCAGTATTTTATCATAATTTAAAATACATTGGATCAGCCAGGGTTTTTAGTTGTAGACTAAATATAATCCTCTTTAGGTCGCTCAGGTAAAAAACACTTATTAAAGCGTGTACAGTTTGCTCACAAATGCATTGACAGGGCTGACAAAATAGATACTAAGTTGAAATTCCAGCGCCAGTTTCTCAAACAATGCCAGAAAATTGGACTTATCAGGGGACCCATTGTCTCTGTTACGACCAGGAAGGTAGGGATTCAGAACCAATATGCCGAATCACCGTATTCATTTGCCCCAGAAATCACTCCAATGGAAATAAGAGCACTAGTATATATAGACTTACAGGTAAGAATTTTTATTGCTACCATGTTTGTTGTGGCAAAAACAAAACAAAGTGAGCGCTGACTGGATATATGATGGAACATCCACATATGTGATATTATGCAACCATTAAAAAGAATAAAGTAGAACTATGTAAGTTGACTTAGGAGAATTTGCATGAAGTACTATTGAGTGAGGAAAGCAAAATCTTTTTTTATAAAGCATTACTCAAACAAACAAACAAACCCTGCATATGCATGTGTACATCTAGAGGGACACATTCAAGGCTACTATGTGAGTTGCTACTTGTGGCTAGGTGGGGGTTGGTTGGTATGTTCAACAGAGGAGGGAGAGAGAAGCATACTTATATTGGGAGAAGCAATCTGCCATGGGTCTCGAACATCTTTGCTGGGCTTGCCAAGAATGTAAGTCCTTGACCGCTCTTTACACATGCCATTTCTTTCTCTTTTTTTAATTAAAGATTTTATTAAGTAATCTCTACACCCAACATGGGGCTTGAATTTACAACCCCGAGATCAAGAGTCCCACGCTCCACTGACTGAGCCAGCCAGGGGCCCCACACATGACATTTCTTAGGCCTGTATTTACAGCAAGCAACCTTGAAGGAGGAGATAATATCTCCCCACTGGCCAAGAGCAGGATTAATTCCCCTTGCTGTGAAATCAGTAATCCCCTGAATTCGGTGTGTTTGTCTTATAATGCAACCCACTTCACACATCCATGAAGGTCTTTTGCATTGTCCCCACCAGACTTGGGGGCTATATATGTCTGCTGGGATCGCTAATACAAACTACTACAGACTGGGGGGCTTAAACAACAGAGTTTATTCTCTCACAGTTCTGGAAGCTAGAAGTCCCAGATCAAGATGTCGACAGGCCTCTCCCTTGGATTGCAGATGAGTGCCTTCTCATTGTGCCATCCATTGGTCTTCATTCTGTGCCCAAGCATTCCTGGTGTCTCTCTGTGTGCGCTAATTTCCTCTTCTTGTAAGGACACCAGTTAGATTGGATCGAGGCTCATCCTAACAGTCTACTTTCACTTAATCATCTCTTTAAAGGCCCTATCTCCAAATACACATTCTGAGGTCATGGAGCTTAGTGCTTCAACGTATGAATTTCGAAGAAACACAATTCTGCCCATAACAGGGCACATAGGGATCGAACACAAACCAACGTGAAACTCTGACAATGAATAACAAAGTCCTTTGTCTCTGATCCAGGAGTTTTGTGTCTTTCGACAGCATCCATGAAACAGGCTAACCTGTTAGCTTGTAAGAGGCTAAAATCCCAGATCTGCAGAGTTCTCCACTCCCATATTTTGGCACCCACCACACTGCCTCTTTGTCTTTCTTCTTCACTTAACCAAAGGAGTTTTAAAGTCCAAGTATAATGTCTAAAACATAGTAGGCATTGAATATGTATTTGGAAATGTGATTTACGATAAAGAATCGAGTCAAGGCATTGGTTGATCTGAAGAGAGATGATTTTAAAGATATGGATGGCAATGTGAAAGAAAACAGGTTGGTACAGACTCAGTATTGCTAAACAAGGGTTCAGATTCAATTATATGGCTTCTTTGATATGTTCTCAAAAAATACTGGGGGTTACCGCAAGTATGATGTAATATATTAGGTCATATTTTACTATCGTCCTGTACCAGCTAACCTTCAGATTATTTCTCTCGGAAATTTTTTAAGTTTGATTTTGGAAGAATGTGAATAAAATGTGTTCTACACAATTTTTCAAAGTGATAGCTAGAACACAGCAATGCTTTCTATTTAAAGCATGCAGACAACCCCACAAATTAAAACTTGTCAATGAAGGTAATGCTATACTTTAGCCCTACAATTTCCCAGTGATTTACTACCAGTTTCTGAAAATCTTTCCAAAATACAAAGAACACTGTCTACAACCTCTGCTCAGTATTACTAAAATAGGTCAAGAGAACTGGGAAGGATTTTGCCCTAGTAAAAGGTGGTCATAGCAAGAATGCTGAGTAACCCAATTAAAGGCAGGAGATGAACAGCAGGTGCCTGATTCTGGCATTTCTGGATTGAGCTCTGTCAAGAGGGTGCAGAATCCCTCTATTCATTCTGCACTTTGGGTTCCCCCTGGCTCCCCAGCCTGAGCAGAATGCTTATTTTCTTTGAACAGATTCGAACCATAAGCAAATAAAAGAAGCGAAAATACTTAACAAATGTGGATCAAGAGGTCAGGGGGGAAAAGGCAGACAGTGGCTGCCAGTGCTTAGGGCTCCTGCCAGTCTCTTCCTGGTCCCTACCTCCAGCTTCCGAGGAGTGACCAAGACCAGTCACACCTCATCAATTCCAGAGGAGAGGAGCCACCTGACAGAGGTGAAGCTCACCCACCAGGCTCAAGGCAAGTCCTTCGTCCACCCTGAATTCTGATACCCCAGTGCCTAACTGCTCCCTTGGGTTTTGTCCCTAACCTAGTGGATGTTCAGAACACACGCGTTGAGAAAAGCAAACTGTAGGGGAAGGAGATTGGGGAGAAGGGAGAGAATCTCAGAACAGAGGACCGCAGGATGAGGTTGGGGCTGGTGTGAATACACCTGTGAGAGGTGGCGTGACATTTGCCCTGCACCGTGTCAACCCAGGGAAGCTCCTGTGCTAAAGGCATTTCCCTAAAGGACATGGACGTTCTTCGCTGCGGGGCCCTATCGCTCGCCCCACGGCCATCACCACCGTGTTGGTGTCCTTTCAAAGCGGTTTCCTCCACACAGTTGACAAGCTCCGGCAACCGGAGGTGCGGACCGGGCGAGACCAGGTCTCGGCGGCCGAGGGCGCTCGGCCTCACCGAGCGGACCCCCTCCGCGGGGTCCCCAGGACCCGACGCGCTCTTCGCCGGCCCCCCGCAGGGCGCAAGGCGCTGGGGCCCGGAGAGGGCGGCGGCGGGGCGGCGGGCGGCCGAGCACGGGCCCGCCCCCGCAGCCCGGCCCCCGGAGCCCGGCCCCGCCCCGCCGCCGCCGCCGCTGAGCTGGACCCCGGGCTCGGCGACCATGCGCCGCCTCCCGCGGGCCGCGCTGCTGCCGCTGCAGCTCGCCCTGCTCGTGGCCGCCGGGGCCCCCGAGGCGCCGGTGAGCGCGCCGCGGAGCCTGGTGTGGGGGCCCGGGCTGCGGGCGGGCGTCGTGCTGCCCGTCCGCTATTTCTACCTGCAGGCCGTGAACTCGGAGGGCCAAAACCTCACTCGCTCGCCCCCAGGTAGCGTTGAGCCGCCGGCCTCTGCGTCACCCCCCCCCCCCCCGCCGCCGCCGCCGCCCGCGCCCCCCGGCCCCCGCCCCCCCCGCGCCCCCGTGCCGTGCGCCCGCCGCCTGCTTGGCGTCTCTCCCCGGGCGAGTGTCGCCCTGCCTCGGCTCAGGCCACCTCCCCTGCCCCCGCCTCCCCGGACACGGCGGGCGGGCGGCGGGCGGCGGGCGTCGCTGCAGAAGTCGGAAGGAAGGAACTCCGCGGGGCGCTCCGCGGTTCAGGTGCGGCGCCGGCGCTCCACGCGGCCGGCGCCCGGGGTGTTGATGAAGGCCGCGTGACTCACGGGCCGGGGACCGTGTTCCCGCGCTGTTCCAGCACGCAGGGAGTTCCTCCGCGAGCTGAGCCATCAAGCCCCAGGAGTCGCGTCGGATCACTCGGTGGAGGCCGGGTGGGTTTGAAACAGCCAACTCCTCTGCCGAGGCAACGGCAGAGCTGGGGGCACAAAGGAAGCGCTTTTGCGTGCCAGCTTGTGGCCTTGGAGTTCTCGGGGAATGAGTGAGGCCCTGTAGCGCTCAGCTGTTCCGCCTCCCAAGGGTGGGCCCTGTCCGTGAGTCTCTTCTGTCTCGGCGCCCTTCCACGGTCTCCCGCTCGCCTTGCCTCTGCAACTTCTTGCAACTTGCCCTGCTAGGTTCAAGTTGTTGCCAGTCAGGATTTGCTCATCTCTGTCTCATTTGTGTCCAGCCACCTGGCACCCTGTTTTATCAACAAAGAGACAATCAGAATACCCCAGCGCCTTTTCCACTGCCCGCGGGAAGCTATGACTAAACTTTTAGTTTTAGAAAGACTTTCCATGGCCCTAAGGACCAGAATAAAAAAAAATACTTAAACCCAGGTTCGAAGTCTTCCACTATGGGGTGTATTTTCTCCTTTATAGTTTTTTCTTTCCTAAAAGTCCTTTTGTGATGTTATAATGGGGAGGGGGAAGATTTAGAAAGAAAAGGGAGAACGAAGGAAAAATTAATTTATACAGGAAAAAAGAAAGTTACATGATCCAAAGTGACATGCTGCTAATCTTACTATTAATGAAAGAGCTAGACCTTCAAATAAAATTCTGTTCCTTAATCAAAAAATATCGGCAAAGTTTTTTTTTTAAGTGGCAGTACTCAAAGCTGTCGAGAGGGCATAGAGATCCTCTCCCCAGTGACCTTCATCCTCTGCTGGCGGCGGCACAAATTGCTAAAATGTTACTGGAAAGCTGTTTTCCAAATGTACCAAGAGTCTTAAATATTTACAAACCTAATATACAAAAAATACGTTTCAACAGCAATGTCCGTGCCCTTTATTTCTGGTAATCTTGATTTCTAGGTATCTGACCTGAGAAAATGATCAGAACGTGGTCAAAGATTTCTGTGCAAGAAATTCTTGCCACATTGTCGTTATTTATTACAGCAAATTTAACCAGCCACCTCTGAGGTAATTGCTAAATAAAGTGTGGTACATTCATGTGATAGCATATTTGACAGCCCATTAAAAATTAACATTTTAGATTCCACTTATATGACATATCTAAAGTAGTTAAATTCATAGAAACGAAGTGGAATGGTGGTTGCCAGGGGCTGATGGAGGAGGGAAATGAAAAGTTGTTGAATCCAGAAATTTGTTGCCCCCAAATCTGAATTTACTTAACACTACTGAACTGTACAGTTAAAAATGGTTAAGATGATCAATTTTATATGTTTTAACCAGAATTTGTTTTAATTTTAAAGTAAGATTTGAAAGTGTTATTTAATAATGCTTATCCTAGGTTATGGATGGACTAAAAAGGAAAAATTATATAGTTTCATTTTAATTTTATAATAAATAGACGAACCTTAACTCTCATTAGTGTTGTCAGTAGTTATAGCAAGAAAATAAGGATTTTTTTTTCACTCTCCTTTTTCCCAAGAAAAATTTCCCCCAAAATAATCTTAATGTTTTTACGATCAGGAAAAAAAAGTCATAAAAAACAAAAAGACTTTCAGCAAGTCTTTTCAGACAACCTCAATTTCATACCCTTAGATTCTCCCTATTTCCTCTCATGCCACTGGATTTTTAGGTTCCATTAAAAGGCTGCCCTGGAGTTTTGAAAAGCTCACACAACCAGGTTTTTACACCTGCCACCATCATTCGCTTGCAAGTCCTGAAATTTTTCCTTCTCCAAGAACTAAATGAAAAAAAAGGGGAGGGCATTTTTTTCTCAAGACAAAGAGCTTCTTACACAACTTACCAAGATTCTCTTAATAATTATCACTCCCATTTAACTGTCACATTTATCTGAATATCATTAGTATGCTGTGCAACTCCAGGTACCTGGATTGCAAACGTGTGACCTTGAAAGTTCTAAAGCAAAGGATCTCCAACTGGAGTCCAAAGACAGAAAGTGGGCAGTCTGTGACCTTGGATATAGGAGAAAGAAGCTATCTCTGTCTTTGTTTTTACTCCCTTCTGACTTAAACTGGGTATTTCCTTCTATTATGAATGTAGGCAAAACCTATTGATATTGTTATATTCCCAGCATGTGACATAATGCCCGGCAGAGATGCTCTATAAATACCATAGAGAAAAGAAAAGAAGGCGTAGAGGGAGGGTGGTTGGAATCTGTCGAGATGGCTGGATACGAATACTCAGATTCTACTCAGTCCTCCTTTACCTTCATCAGTAGTGATATCTTCATAAAATAATCGTACCTCCTACTTGGTAGCACTTTCGTGTTTTAAACTGTGCCCTGTTTAACTTGTCATCCTTATTCGTCTTGTGAAGTAAGAAGGCTAGATATTACACTCTTCACTTTACACCTAAGACATTGAGGCTCAGTGAAGCTGAAATGTTTTGCCTGTGGCCCCACAGCCGTTAAGTGTCAGAGCCAAGAGTAGACACTCATCCTCTTTCCGTTGAATTAAATCTCCCGTCATATGATTGTCGTGCATCAGTTTTCAGTAAGTTCCTAGAGAGCATCCATCCATGGTCAGCAGGGCCGCGAGGCATTTTTGGAGAGTGACATGTAGCCTCAAGGCAACAGTGTGGCCTTCTGGGACTCGGTTTCCTTGGCCATGTGGGGTTGACGCTTGTTACGATTGCAGAGCCTTAATAATCTTCCTGAACAACAGGAAAGACAGTGACTCTGTTGTTCTAAGGGTGCCAGAGGTTATTCCTCCAACTCGGAATTCTGCAAACCAATACACTAACGTGACACAGCATGACAAGGTGGATGCAGGGTGGGCTTTGAAAGAAGGATTCAAGCTGTATTCAAATATTGGCTCTGCTACTCATATATAGGTGAACTTGGGCAGGTTACTTCACTTCTTGGAGACTTGATTTCCTGATCTGTAAAATGCGGCTGACAATGCCCACGTTACAAATTCTTGTAGGAAACAAATAAGGTAGAAAATGCAAATGAAAATCTCAAGCTCAGGGACTGGCCCGTGATAAGTGCTAAAGTCTTCAAAAGTTCTGATTCTAATGGTGTAAGACTTTGATACTGCTAACTCCTTCATCTACCTAGTCCCTGCATTCTCATTCCATTAGCTATCTCTCCTAAAAAGATTTGAACCGATGAAGTAGAAAAATTCAAGCTGAGCTTCAAGTCTGTTCCATTATGTTAGCCCTTGGGGCAAATGAGAATTCACATTCCTTCCATCTGAAGCAATTTCAAATTGCACTCTTCTCGTTTTCTCTTTTATGGGGTTAAAATTGCTTCTTTCTATTTTCAGTCCTGACCATTGTTATTTTGTGTTGATTCTAACATTAATTTCATGCCAACAAGGACACAGGCATGAAAGATTCCTATAAAAATACCTGAACATTTAAAATGTGTATTTCCAATGGCTCTATTTTAGTTTTATACATTTATTTTGAAATGTAGCTCTTAAATGCTATTTCAGGGACAAAAAAATTTATAACTGGAAGAGACAATACAGATCTAGTCCAATACTTTGAATTTAAAAATAATGAAACATTTTGGAACTAGTTTTTTTCTGCAAATCCATTTCTTTCCAAAATGATCACAGAATCATTCATATGTTTGTCTTATATCTGTTTGTTTATTTACAATCATAAGTTTATGGAGAACAGGACTATTTGACCAAGACACTGGAACTTTTCTGTACTGGTTCAACTTTGGGGAGAAAATTATAGGAATTGCTTCCTGGTCCCCAGGCTCTGCCTGCCTGATTTGCAGTCTGCCACACTGCGCTGTCTTTCTAAAATCAAGTGAGAAATAACACAAGGCAATGACCAATGTATTTCATTTAAGCATTTCAGGTAAACGGCTAACATTTTAAATAATTTCATATTAAATTATTACCTTTTTTCTTACAACATCCCCTATGTTTAGTACAATTCATTTATTTTAGCAGATTTCTTTCATAATTTTATCACACTTGTTTAAGGGATGTCAAAATGCATTATTTAACAGCAAGTTGTCAGACACTACATTACGATTATGAAATTGAAGAGACCGAAGAACACCTCTCCTGACCCACAAGAAAAAAATAAAACCCTTGAAGATCAAAAGAGAGTAGAAACTTCACTCACAAGATTTAGAAACTAAGAGTAGGAGAAAGAAATTTTTTCAGTAATTTCAAAAAATATATATTAAATATGCTTAATTTGATAATATGATAGATGTAAAATGAAAAACTACTTTTATCACCACTATTTTTTGCCAGGTCTGTGAATTTCAGAGGATTCACCACTTTTTAAAAAACATTTGCCTTTGCTATAGTGATTAACTGTGGTTAGGACATTAACTGATCTTTATTCTCAAAGCTCCTGAGGATCAGATCTGTGCTGAGTGCAGATACATCCACCGGACTCTGGGAAGAAAGATATCGCAACATTTATTTCTGGATCACAATGATATTAATCACAACAGTATTGTTTCAAAGCCTAAATCAGTCAGCTCATATACTACAAAAATAGAAGGGAAAGTTTACTAAGTGGGTATTACTTACCCTAGAATTTCCAGAAAACCCACAGAATTTTGGAGTTGAAAATGATGTTAGATCGTCCTAGTATAACTTTCAATTCAGCCTGAGGAAATAAGCTTAGAGAAGTAAACTCTAGTATTTACAAAGGTGTGTGAAAGTGTGTGTGTGTCTGATATTTGTGTAGTCTAGTAACTAGCTATAATCTTTCTCTACTTAGGGAAATAGGCTTAGAAGTATAACTGGAAATTTGGGTTAACCAAAGGAAAATTTCCTTAGAAATGAGGGTTATTAGGTATTAAAATGGTTTACAAAGAAAGCTGGTATATATTTTATAGAAGAAAGTTGGATTGTCTTGGAGCTCTGTCATTCTAAGAGTTTTTGGATTTTTAAGTATCTGGGCTGCTTTAAACCTACCCAAAGGAGAAAAGAGCAAAGAGGCAAAAAGTTCATCTCTTCCTTGCTTTTTTAAAGTACTGATTTTTTTCATTCAGTATATCTTTATTGAATGACTAATGAATCAAATGTTGACTCAGATCTTTGGTTTCAAGACACAACCCAGACATGGTTCTTGGTCTCAAGGACCTTCCAAACTAAAATTATTTTGTTATTATTTTGATGGTAGAGAAAAAAGTAACTTTGGTGTAGAGACACCTATCCAATAATTGGTAAGACAAAATAACCATGAAATAGTAGTTACATATATATATTTTTTTTTTCAGGTCAAACACTATTCAAAGTAGTAATCAAATCTCTTTCACCTAAAGAATTAGTCCGGATTCACGTCCCCAAACCTCTGGACAGGAATGATGGGACATTTTTGATGCGATATAGGATGTATGAAACTGTCAACGAAGGGCTGAAGGTAGAGGTCCTTTATGGTGATGAACATGTGGCTCAGTCTCCTTATATTTTGAAAGGTAAGTGATTATATTATACAATCCAGAGCCAGCCTTATATGTGTAGACCCCATGACTTTCAAAATGGCTTATGATGACCTTGAAGTCATGTACAAAAGAGTGAACATGGTATGCGTACCTTCTGGAGTTCAATTGTAAATAATTCTGCACCTAACATGGGGCTCAAACTCGCTACCCCAAGATCAAGAGTCACGTGTTCTACTGACCAAGCCAGCCAGGCACTCCTCCTGGAGCTCAATTTAACTTGGAATTTTGTGGGGAAAAAAACTAAAGAAATTTGAACGATAAGCAAGAAAATCTTGTGTATTTACCCAGGTAGTTAACATGTCTGGCACTCTTCATTCTTTTATATAGATCTACAGTTCCTTCTAGTACCATTTACCTTCTGCTCAACGATCCCCATTATCGTTTCTTTTAGTGTGAGAATGCTGGTGATGAGTTCTCCCAGCTTTTGAATGTCTGGAAGAGTCTTTATTTTGCCTTCATTTTTGAAAGACATTTTTACTAAATATAGAATTGTAGATTAACAGGGTTGGTTTTGTCTCCTTAAAGATGTTACTGCACTGTCCTCTTACTTGCATTTTTTGCAACAGTGTATCTGCTGACGTCCAGCATATCTGCTGTTCCTCTATACTGCTCAAGGTTTTCTCTTTAAGTCTCTTGAACAATTTGATTATTACGTGCTTTGGTGTAATTTCCTTCATGTTTCTTGTGCTTGGGTTCTTGGAGCTTCTTAGATCTTTGGGATTATAGTTTTCATTAAATCCAGAGAAATTTTGGCTGTTATTTCTTCAGTACTTTTTTTCTGTTCTACTCCAGAGTTCCTCCCACAATTCCAGTTACCCCTATATCAGGCTTGAAATTATCCCACAGCTCGGTGATGCTCTTTTCATTTTTAAAATTCTTTTTTTTTCTCCATTTCATTTTGTATACTTTCTATTGCTGCATCATTAAGTTCCCTAATCTTTCCTTCTGCAATGTCCAACTTGCCATTAATTGTATCCAGTGTATTTTTCATCTCTTGTTGCTCTCTCATCTTCTTGATCGTTTTTCTGGAATGCAGTGAAATTACTTGGAAATAATTTGAACCTTTCAAATTGCTTTTACAATTCATTAGGCAAGACCAGAACCATGTTTAGTCTAGGGCTAATTATTCCCCACCACTCAGGCAATACCTCTCTGCCTACTCTAGCCTAAGGCCCAGCAATTAGGATGCTTCCCAGTCGGCCTGCTGTGAACAGGTACTGTTCCCAACCCTGTATGACCAGTGGGTATTGTTGCGTCCGATCATTCTGGATGTTCTTTCCCTGTCTTGGATAATTTCCTTGCCTATATACACTCCTCAGAAACCCTAAATACTTGAAGGGGAACCTTTTGCAGATCTCTGGAGTTTTCTGGCTGTGTGGTTCTCTCCTTTCAGGGAACGTGTCCTACAAATACCAGCTGCCTTGTTCTCCCTGGACACCCAGCTCTGTCCCCTCAACTCAGTGAGACTGCTGGGCTCTGCCTACATTTCTCCCTGTTTCCATAACCTGGAAACCCCCTTAGGCAGTAAGTTTATAAACTGTAGGGCTCATCTCATCTATTTCCCATCTCTCAGACTCACGGTCCCTCACTGCCTCGTGTCCGGTGGCTTAAAAACTGTTTCATATATTTTGCCTCTTTTTTTGGTAGTTTCAGGTAGAATGGTAAATTGGTCCATATTACTCATCTTGGTCTGAAGTAGAAATCCTCAAGAAACATAAATAATTTTTTAAAGTTTTTATAAAATTATGTTAATCTTTATACTTTATATTAAGTTAAATATATTTAAATACATTTATTAAATATTAAACATATTTATATTTAACATATTATATTATTATATTTAAAATAGTTTTAATTATATATAATTAATATATAATATATTAACTTATATATTATAACTATATTAAATATTAAATATATAATATAAATATATATTATCCCTGTCTGGAGAATCTTCGAATTCAGCAAGAAGTCATCCCGTGTTCCTATCAGGGGCAGAAACAACCCCCTGTGTGGAGGTGTTTGTTAATGGAGTATGGCATTACTCATGTCTTTGTCTTCCCTAGGACCAGTGTACCATGAGTACTGTGAGTGTCCTGAAGAGGATCCTCAGGCCTGGCAGAGAACTCTTTCTTGTCCAACCAGGGAACCACAGATTGCAAAGGATTTCGCTTCCTTCCCCAGCATCAATCTCCAGCAGATGCTAAATGAGGTTCCAAAAAGGTTTGGGGATGAGAGGGGTGCCATTGTTCACTACACGATTCTCAATAACCGTGTCTACCGGAGATCTTTAGGGAAATACACAGACTTCAAAATGTTCTCGGACGAGATTTTGCTGTCACTGGCAAGAAAGGTATAAGAATAAATTCACTGGTTCTGGAAACAATACAGAGTTGACCCTTAAATGACACGGGTTTGAATTGCATGAGTGCACTTATACATGGGCATTTTTTTATAAATACATGACAGTACTGTAAATAGTATTTCTCTTCCTTATGATTTTCTTTTTTTTTTTTAAAGATTTTATTTATTTATTTGACAGTGAGAGAGATGGCGAGAGAGGGAACACAAGCAGGGGGAGCGGGAGAGGGAGAAGCAGGCTTTGCGCCGAGCAGGGAGCCTGATGTGGGGCTCCATCCCAGGACCCTGGGATCATGACCTGAGCCGAAGACAGACGCTTAACGACTGAGCCATCCAGACGCTCCTTCCTTATGATTTTCTTAATTAACAGTTTCTTTTCTCTAGCTGATTTTATAGTGAGAACACAGTATATGATACGCATAACATACAAAAATGTGTTAATCAACTGTTATGTTATTGGTCGATAGTAGGCTACTAGTTGTTAAGTTTTGGGAGATTCAGGATTTATACACAAATTTTAGACTGTGCGGGTGTCGGCACCTCTAACCCCTACATTGTTCAAGGGCGAACTGGAGTTTACTTATTTCATTGTAACTTTGAGATGCTTAGAACAGTGGCAAAGGATGGAAATGGATTCTAAGCTTGGAAATGTGAATTTAAGATGTCCACTACCTGAGTGTTCATAAAGTCTCCCCCCTTTATGGATCTTTCTTTCCTGTAAATTAAGTGGCTTGAGCCCCCATCTCAGGCAAGTAGGTCCTACGGAACACTTCCAAGGTTTCTGTGGACTCCCAGACATGTTGAGCCTCAAGGTCACTTTTTTTTTTTTTGAGATTTATGTATTTATTTGGGAAAGAGAGACACACAGAGTGGTGGGAGGGGGAGAGGGAGAGAGAGAATCCTCAAGCAGGCTCCCTGCTGAGTGTGGATTCCTGGTGCAAGGCTCATTCTCACAACGCTGAGATCACAATCTGAGCAGAAATCAAGAGTCGGATGCTTAACCGGCTGAGCCACTCAGGTGCCCCTCAAGGTCACTTCTTGAAATTCTCTGTTGTGGTGAATACTCCTCCCATTCAGATACCAGTTTCCGCAGCTGTTTTGTCCTTACCACCTGAAAATGACTTGAACTTTGACCACTTTTTCCTTGTTTTACCCTAAGCGCCTCAAAAGATAGCATGCATGGCACATTTTGTTGAAGATTCTAGTAACAGAGAGGTTATTTTTGTACCATTGCATAGTAAAAAGCAGTCCAACAAAAACCCTAACATTTAAAAATAAACATCCCTGTATTAATCAGACTCAGTCATCCTTGCCTCTGGGAATTACTCACTGCCCGTCATCGGGCTTCAGGTCTTGGCTTCTTCGTGAATACAGCTGGGCCTCTGTCTCTCAGAAGACTTCTCAATTTCCCGCACCCCCACCCCGCTACTGAACCCTTCTTTCCACATTTACTGCACTCTTAAGCAGAGCAGCTCAAATTGCCTTTTGTTCTTCCTCCTTCCTGACCATGCGGAGTGAAGGGTAAGGATGAGCATTTTCTGCCTTTCCCACCCAGAAAGACTGTCAGGGTAGTTTTCTAAACCAAAAGTCAACTTCGGTGATATGAGGTATACAATTTCCCAAGTGTGCTGAATGTGGGGTTGCAATCAATTCTTATTTTATTTTATTATTATTATTTTTTAATTCTTATTTTAAATAGCAGCCCCCCCCCCGCACCATCCCCATAGCACACTATATGAGCATATTTAAGATACTTGATCATAAAGGAGGGGCTTTCTTCCTGGCCTACTGCCCGGTATTTCCACCTTGTACTCACAATGGCAGTGGATTTACTAGTGACGAATTTGTCCCTTAGAGGATGTTGGGCGATGTCTAGAGACAGTTTTGGTTGTCACAACTCGGGGTTGCTACTAGCACCCGGTCTGTGGAGGCCATGGATGCTAGTAAACATCCTACAGTGCACAAAACAGCCCCCACAGCAAAGAATTACCAGACCCAAATGTTGATCCTACTGAGATTGAGAAACCCTGTTCTATAGTGAGAACTCCTGGTGTGGAGTTTATTAACGAGCTGATAAATGAGAGTAGGGAAGCGAGGAGGGTGAATTGTCACACCCCTTGGCCTTCCCTCTTGTTCTAGGTTCTTTGCCCAGTGGCTGGGAAGAAATCCAAAATAAATGAGACTCATCTCTGGACTTTGAGCGGCCTACTCTAGTGGGACTTGCTTTTTGTTATTTGGAAGTTAGAGGTAGGATGTGAATACAAATAGTCGCACCTCAACGTGATAGGCCTGTAAGAAAAGCAGGCCCCCCAGGTGGAACTGCCTGAGGAGGGCGAGCCATCGAGGAGGTGACATTCGGTCTGGGTTCGAAGGACGAGAAAGGAGACTGCCAAGTGAATAAGTAGGGGAAGAATATTCCAAGTGAGAAGGGAAGTACATGGGAGAGTGGGTCACATTTTCAGAGAGTAGCCTAAAGTTTACCAGCCCACGCTCCGGTGGAAAATGGTAACAGGGCCTTGCTTTCTGGCCAGGGACTTTAAACCTTGTCCTGCAGGCTTTAGGTTTCGTTGACCTTGGTGGTGACATTAAGTTGGGTTTTAGGAATTTGGGCAGCAAGGGGCGCCTGGGTGGTTCAGTCGTTAGGCGTCTGCCTTCGGCTCAGGTCGTGATCCCAGGGTCCTGGGATCGAGCCCCACATCGGGCTCCCTGCTGTGTTCCCTCTCTCGCTGTCAAATAAATAAATAAATTCTTGTTTTTTTTTTTAAAAAAAAAAAGGAATTTGGGCAGCAAGGTGAAAGCAGATCAGAGTGGGGAGAGCCTAGTAGCAGAACACCTAGTGAGCAAGCTCCTGCAACAATCCAGGCGAGAAATGAGAGAAGGGCCTCATGTAAGGCACTGACCATGGGGATGCACACGGAGTGGCAGAATCCAGAAGCAAAGGTAGACATGATGTGGAGGTTTGATAGTGAAGGAAAAGAAGTGCTTGGCTCTAACCTTGTCGATTCTCAGGCAGCTGACAGAAAGGGTTCTTGAAGCCACTTATGCGTACCTTTCCATACCATGTCCACTTCTATAATAATAAGCAATTTTGATAATTAAAAAATTTTTTTATTAAGTAATCTCTGTGCCCAACATGGTGCTCGACCCCATCATCAAGAGTTGGATGCTCCACCAACGGAGCCAGCTGAGCACCCCAATACTAAGGAATTTTTTTAAAAGATTTTATTTATTTGTTTGACAGAGAGAACGAGAGAGAGAGGGAACAAGCAGGGGGAGGGGCAGAGGGAGAAGCAGACTCCCCACTGAGCAGGGAGCCCAATTTGGGGCTTGATCCCAGGACCCTGGGATCATGACCTGAGCTAAAGGCAGACACTTAACCTACTCAGCCACCCAGGCGCCCCAACACTAAGCAATTTTAAATGCCACCTCTGAACAAAGGGCACTTCCTCCTGGTTAAGTGAATTTGCCATGTACCATCCTCACCCTTGATTTTCTGATACTGCTGATGACTGAGAGGCATTCTTCTCTCTTCTGCTGTTTTCACATGTTCACTTTTATCAGGCATATTTTAAGAAGCCAAAGAATGGAAGCATTTAGTACCTAAAACTGAGGTCTTCCCAGCACTCATGTTTCTTCTTTTGTTTATTTAGGTCCTTCTCCCCGATATAGAATTTTATATTAATCTTGGAGATTGGCCTCTGGAGCATCGAAAAGTGAATGAAACCCCTGGCCCTTTACCTATCATTTCATGGTGTGGCTCCTTGGATTCACGGGATGTTATCCTTCCAACGTATGACATCACCCACTCCACACTCGAAGCGATGAGGGGTGTCACCAATGATCTCCTCTCTATTCAGGGAAATACAGGTAAATTAAAGTTTATTCTCAAAGGAAAAACAGAGGTAAAAAGAGAATGTTCAGTTGGAGAGAACAAAGGTATATATTTAAATACCATTGTTCTTATTTTCTAACCAAGAAGAAAGAGCAGTGTAAGATTCTTCTAATCCAAAAATTAGATATGTGGGTTGGGCTAGTTGTCCAAAACTACTGTAACTGAGTCTCCTTTGAGTTGGTCATTTGTAAATACCATTTGAAAATATATATTTGGTAAAATTGTCACTTAATGCTGACTTCAATGCCCTTATATTGCTGAAGAGAGCATTTTGAAAAATATAAAATGATATGTGGATGTGAGAGAATTATGGTAGCAGCAGAATTTGGGTATTACTACCTCCAACACTTAGTAAGGAATTTTCCCCTTTCCTCTTTCTGCCTTGCTTGATCCTTCAAAATCTGAATTCCTCCCCCCCCTTTGATGGCTTTACATTTATGGCATAACACGCTCTAGAATTAAACCAGACTCCCTGAATAGAATAAACGCTGCCTGTCTTTACAACCTCTGTTCCTGTTTATTGTGATTTGGTAGACTCGTTTAGTAGATGCGACCAGAGACTCTTTGCAGACTACCTAAAGATAACATAAAATGAAAACTGACTTTTTATTGGGTAACAGTGAATTCCTGGGAAGTGTGCTAAAATACCAGAGAGAGTGACCCCCTCCAGTTTCTGTTTTATGATTTATCCCTTCAAATAGTAACAGGTGTTAACTAATGACCTCTCTTTAGAATAATAGAAATAGACAAATTAATTCTTCTAGAATACTATCTAGAAAGATACACACACACACACACACACACACACACACACACACACACACAGTTGGGCTATATATTCATGTTTTCATTTCACAGCTTATTAGACAAAGTCTTCCCCGTATTCAGAAGTGATGTGCTCAAAATTATGAACAACCTAGGGATTAAAGATGTGGATGTTACTTAGTTACATAGTTTGTCCTGGTCACCCAATCTAAGAACAAAAGCCATTTTTTTTATTGTGAAGCACAAAGAATGGAAGAAGCTTGTGAGTGGGCCAAGTCATTGAATGTCTTTTGCTTTGAACTTGGTCCAGTGTTATTTTGGATATCTCCTAATGTCATACAACAGACAATCCAAAAAGTGAGCTCTCACAGGTAGAGAAACAGGTGAAATTAGGGATGCCTGGGTGGCTTAGTTGGTTAAGTGTCTGCCTTCAGCTCAAGTCATGATCCCAGGGTCCTGGGATCGAGTTCTCCATTGGGCTCCTTGCTCAGCAGGGAGCCTGCTTCTCCCTCTGTCTGCCGCTCCCCCTGCTTGTGCTCTTTCTCTCTCTCTCTCTCTGTCAAATAAATAAATAAAATCTAAAAAAAAATAGGTGAAATTGGAGCATTCTTTTATGTGATACAGCAAATAAAAGGACTGTTTTTAAAAGTCTGAACTGAAAAGTATCTCAGGCAAGGTACTGGATCCCATATTTTTTGGAGATAGCACCTTTTTTTAGAAGATGAGTTGATGATCAAAGAGCTTTAATATCTTAAATGATAGTGGTAGATTACAGATGAGTATGCTAACGGTTTTTATAAATGTCAAGTTCATAATCGTATTTTTTTTATGGCTTCAAACTTCTAGGGCCTTCCTGGATCAATAAAACAGAGAAAGCTTTCTTCAGAGGTAGGGATAGCCGAGAAGAGAGGCTCCAGTTGGTACAGCTGTCCAAGGAAAATCCAGAGCTCCTAGATGCAGGAATTACAGGATATTTCTTTTTCCAAGAGAAAGAAAAGGAGCTTGGAAAAGCTAAATTGATAGGTTTCTTTGATTTCTTTAAGGTATGCATTTTTGTCTTCTTGTATGGATATGAAGTGATAAACTTGTGTCGTGATGATAGGGATGTGAACAATGTGACAAAATCTGACTGGCTAGAAAACTCTTTGGTACCGATTATTCAAGAAAATATTAATGACTAAATCCGTGAGTATATCCTGTTCTTTTCAGTGTGTTATAATGAAAAGAACATTGGATTTGAGCTCAGAGAATAGAGGTTTATAAATTTACCTGAACACTGATTTTCTCATTTGCAAAAAGAGAAAAAAAAGAGCTTATGATAATACTTGCTTCACATTACTATGATCAAGTGAGGTTTAATTCCCATGAAAAGTGAATTTGAAATGTAAAGCGAGGCTTATTAATCCAGCAAATGGGTAAACGGGGTACATCTTGTGTGGCTAGCATCACACCGTCCCTAAACTTCTCCAGGTTTCTGTCTCCTCGACTCTAGAACTGAACACTGGAGATAAGGCTTTCCTTTTTCATACTTACCTGGGAAGAAGGAACCAATGAAATAATGTATACATGAAAGTGTAAATTGTTACCAGGAGTCAGCTTTAATAAACCTACAGCCTTTGAAACATTTTCCTCCCAGGTCACAGAAACCTGAATCCATTACATAGAGTTGAAATAGGTATTCCTATTTCCTAAAATTATTTGTCTTATCCTTAAACGCATTGTATTTCTTAAAATCAGCCTGCTCAAGGCTGTTTATGATTTCAATACAAAGAGAAAATGTGAGGTACGAAATAACGTATAAAACTTTTAAACACTGAAGTCGGAACGTGGAAAATAATTCTTTTATATGTAGTATGACAGTGTTGATGACAAGCAGAAGCGAAGCAAATGGCTGTTAAGTGTTTCCTTTGTTTATGTTTGTTTTACTCTTTCAGTACAAGTATCAAGTGAATGTGGATGGGACTGTGGCGGCTTATAGATATCCGTACCTCATGCTGGGCGACAGTTTGGTTTTGAAGCAGGACTCGACATATTATGAACATTTCTATATGGCACTAAAGCCTTGGAAACATTATGTTCCAATTAAAAGAAATCTTAGTGATTTACTAGAGAAAGTTAAGTGGGCCAAGGTAAGTTTACTGCAATTTTAATTTCTTGAGGCAATAACAAACTTACCAAGATTATTTACATGAATTCCATCATGACCCAATTTAACTGGATATAATTTAGTCAAAAGAAATGTTATTTCCTGAAATTTTTGTTCCCTTGAAATATCTAAAGAATCAACAGGATCATTTTAATACCCTTTATCAACATTTTGGAGGGTTTTTAGAAGATTTAGAAGATTTAAAGACAATCATTATGTAGAATATAGGTTTTTCTGAAGGAATCACTATTCATGCATATACACACAAGCAAAAACACACCACATGCAAATGACAGATTGAAAATCCCAGGGCTAGAGTGCGCTATGCACAAGAAGACATTGGAGGCAATTATGATACCCTCTTCTTTTCTCCAGTTAGGAAAAAGGCACAATGAATGCATGCTATATACAACATCCCAAGAATCACAAGTTTCCCATAAAATAAGAATTCTTTTTTTTAAAAGGAAACATATTACAAAGCTGTTGTGTTTTATTATGAAACTATAAAAATTTACCCTTCCGTGGGTAAGACTTCATTCTATTTCTAAGTTTCTGAAAAGCAATATTCAGTTATGCAAATGACTAGGTGCCTGAGGCGGAATCATTTCTGTGACCCTTTATAAAGAGTCAGGATTGCTTGTCAGTGACTTTTCTAAAGGGCAACACAGTAGAGTATTAGCTATTTTCCAAAGTATAATTAGAAACAGTGACCGTTCCTGGTACTGAAGGAACAGCCTGTGGGTGCTAATGGCTGAATTTATGATTACAGCAATAAGCCTTCATAGGTACCATTTTATGACAACTTTTGGGCTCTGACTGCATATTAAAATGGAGTTTTTAAGAGACATTATAACATGAAAAAGGATTCATTCTACTCCAGATTGTATTTTAATATCAAGCAGAGAGGCTATAGGTTGGGGGAACAGAGGATGAGCCCTAAATTTCTCGGGTAGCCAGGGCAGTACTAGGGGTAGTCACAAGAGAGACTGCATGTCTGATGTGCGTATGGCGGGGAGGGCACTTCGGGCCTGTGGACCAGGGTCCAAACATGTGTGACCACTTCTGTGTAACACAGGCCTCTAGGAAGGTGCCTTGGCGATTTCTCAGAGCTTCGCTCCGAATTATCTTCCTCATGCCCCACATCCCATGCTGGTCACATTCAACCCCATCTCTGTCCTGCTTCATACTCACCTGTAGCCTTCTTTGGGGGGGTCACAGGAGTACTCTTCATTCAGTGTGTGTGTGTGTGTGTGTGTTTAACCTTTTCAGGAAAATGATGAAGAAGCCAAGAAGATTGCTAAAGAAGGGCAGTTGGCTGCTAGGGAGCTGCTGCAGCCGCACCGGGTTTACTGCTATTATTATAGAGTGCTCCAGGTTAGTTCCTACCGGCCATCTCCTCCCTACACCCCCTCCCCCCCTGCTCAGGCATCCTCACATACCATGCAGGGCCTGAGTGCCTCACTTCCTGAAAGGACTCAGAGCGTCAGCCAGTGGAACTCTCCGGAAGCTGAGCACTGGCCCAGCCCATGGAGAGATGGGAATAGTGCTGAGACCTTTTGTGGTCTCCATATTTGTATCTCCACTCACTATTATGAAAAACAATGCATAGAACCCTTGCAAATACAAATTAAAAGCTCCTCCTACCTCCCCAGTCTTTTTATGAAATGCCTTATGGAATTCCTAATTTGGGTATTTTCTGAACCTCAGAGACCAAATAAGGGGGTTGGACTAGAGATCATTAACATCTCTCTACTCAAAAGGTCTGCCTCTTCGTTCTTACTACTTAAGATTCATGCTTTTGCTATCACAGTGTAGGATGGACAGCAGATATTTAGCTTGCTGTAGGAAACAAACAAGTGAAATATATTTATAATGGTTTTAACACTTCAGGCCTAATTACTGAAGTGCAAATGTTTATTGAAAATCTAAGAATTGGTTCTTTGGGTAACTATCTTGTGTTTCACATAGTAAATTCTAGACAGGAAGAGAAGAAAAAAAGAAATAATGCTTTTTTGTTTTTAACCTAAACTTATTTTTCTGTGGACAGATAAAAAAGCACATTTCTTCAGATGCCTGTGGATATTACCCTCTCATAGAAAAATAAAAATGATAAATTTCACCATTTACTAAAGTCAGCCTTTCCCTTGAATGAATTGTACACCCTCTGTTAGTCTACCTATAATATTAATAGTAGGAGTTTCTCCCTCTAAAATACTCATTAGGTTCCTGTGCTCATGTCAGTGTTTTGTTGGGTTTGGCCCAATACCAGGAATCTACAGCTAAATGTATATAGAACCACTGAATCAAAATCTAATTTATAGGAATATTTCAGTCAGTGGCTAAAGTAGAGGGACATTACACAGGTCTGTCACCATTTACAAAACGTATGTGACTATGAGCCTAAAGGGAAGGGTGTGTGGGACTGCCAGCTTTATTTTGAGATGCTTATCATCTCTGTTGGTTGATTTGAGTGTTCAACAAATGTAATTATTCATTAATAAGTGGAGGATAAATGCCAAGAGGTGCCACTATTTCAAGTAGGGACCCTTGGCTTGACATGCCTTTTGTGGAGGCTTCCTAGGTACACATGCAACTGTGGATTGGGGTTCCTTGTTAGATTCTGAAATATTGCACTTAGTGCCTATAAAACCTGAAGTTAAAATGCAACTTCAGGACCGGAATAAACCAGACCTTTGGTTTTTAGTCTCAAGATACACAGCAGCTAGAAACACTGGCCTGAGTGGGGTAGGGAGGGTCCAGTGGAATGAAGCATGGACTAATCTTTCAGTTGCCTTCAAACACGCATTTCAGAAATACGCTGAGCGCCAGTCCAGTAGACCCAAAATACGTGATAAGATGGAACTTGTTCCTCAGCCAGATGATAACACGTCCCTGTGCCAGTGTCACCGGGAAGGACCTTTCAGAGAAGAGCTTTAAGTCAGCTCACACGGACACTCCTGTGAATGCCAGTGAAACATGGAATGCAAGCCTTCAGACAGAGGCTGCGCTGTGGGCAGCGCAGTCGAGGAGACTCACGTGGACTGGCAGAGCAAGATGAGAGCAAGTAGTACAGGCCTCTTTGAATATTATTTTCTTTTGTGTAAAGACGGCTATCAATATCACAGTTGCTCTAAACAGAAAACTTGCGGGTCATAGAGAGGCTTGCCAAAATAGAAATCACTATGAAAAAAAAAAGAAATCACTATGAAATTATTTACACCATATTTCTTAGTTTGTTTCTATCCCTTGTTCACTTTCCCTGTCCCTCTTCCAATTATGAAGAAAAAATGTTTGTGCAGGGTTCTTCCCCTCTTATTGCGTAATTTCGCCTCCTACAAGCTGCTTTGGACATTGAGTAATAGCAAGCCTCCTTTTGGAAGGTCTGATAAGAATAATTAAGGAAGAAAAGCCTGATGGCTCCCTTGTTAAAGGTAGCTTGGAGACTGTGGAGGCCACGTTTTTTTAAAGCTCACTCATATCTTTTTAGCTAAGTTTTATCAAGGCCTGAGACAAAATTAAGGAGAAATTATGCCATAAGCTAGTAATTCCCAATCTATCTGGGTGGTACACCCATCAAGGACAACACAATTATTAGTAGATGAGAACTTTCTGTGGGTACCACTCATTATCTATGTATTGAATAGATGGAAGATAACTACACTCAGATGGGGATCGCTACTACTTTTTTGAATCTTTAAAAGGGACACGTGAAAACATCTGCCAGAAACAGCAGTAAGCCTGGTACCTTGGGAATTCACCAATAAGCTGATAAGAAAGGCAAGCATCCTGAGTGCACCCCTCCTCTGTTTCAGTGAATTGCTACAAGAAAAACTTTGGAAATTTCCTTTGCCTTTTTGGACAGGGTCAAAACTTAAGCCTTATAGCCCAGAAATTCATTACACACTCCTTGTAAAACCACCAATCCAAGATTCACTCCACTAAAGGACACACTCCCAAAGCAAGAGCTAGCTACACTCCCAGTATGAAAATATTTACTCCCCTAATTGAAATATTTACTTAATCTGAGAAACAATGTAACCACTTTAAAGTAGTCATATCCTTTTATGAAGGTTCAAGAAGAACACAGAATTGTGTAACTAGACAAGAGCAAAACCACATTTAGGAGAACAGTGTCATCAAAACCAAGTACCCAAGGAAAACACCCACCAATTGTACACCCACAAAAATACAAGGTCACGAGTATAAAATAAAGGGCAGCTGTACTAGGACCATACACTAATGAATCCATGTCCTGCATATATTGTACATGGAGTTTGGGGCTTGTCAAAGCTGAGATTATTGAAAGAAAATTTGCCTTCCTTCACACCAGCCTGCCCACCAACCCCAGGTCCTTCCTTGTGGCTGATGGCATCTTGTGAGAAATATCTTAAATTTTTAAAATGTCTATCATTTGCTGCCAAACAAGCCTGATAGTTAAAAGTGAACTGAGATACACCACACAGCTTCTGAGCTTGGAACAGGAAAGGATGTGTTTGAGAAAGTAAGTGGAACTCTCAAAAAATTTCATAGGGAGTCAGCAGTCAATCTAGATAATTTTCCATCTGCCCAGCTCAGTCATAGTCTTTAAAAAGTTATTTTTGTGTGGCTTTCTGGTTTGTTGACACGAATATAACTTAATAAAATCGTTTTACTAAAACCCTGATTTTTTCCCTTCGAATTCACACAATATCTACATATTCCATTAGTTGTTTTCAATACTTCAACTTAAAAAAATCTGATTTTTGAAAGGAAGAGAGGGGTATGCAGGTAAATACAATAAGTGCATTTATCTAAATAAGCTGCCAGCATGTTTGTTGCTGTATTATTTTTATTAGTAAAATGTTGGAAGCACCTTGATTTCATGAGGGAACTGGCTAAATAGTTATTGATATATAAAGTAATGTAATACAACTATTTTTAAAAAGTAGCTCTAAATGTACTATCATGAAAGATTTCCATTACAGTATTCAGTGAAAAAACTAAGTTACAGAACAACATGTATAATGTGAAACCATGAATGTAATAAACAAAAATATATTTGTATGGTTGAAAGTTTGGAAGGATTTTACCACTATCTGAGGAAGAGATGGAGAGAAGGGAATTTTTACTTTTTGCTATATACCTGTCTATGATATTTGTTTTTGCTACAAGTAAGAAAATCAGATTGTAAAATAAAGAAAAATGTAAACCTAGGAAAAGACTGTAAGTGCACAAAAGATATACATAAGAAAATGGATATTTATATTTTCCATTATGCTGTTTTTAAATCTGCTCTGTCTAGAATTTTATATCATGGGACATATTATATACACTTTTTACATAAAGTAAATTTTCTAAATAAAATTTTGAAAAAGATAATTTCTGTTTTTAAGAAAGACTGTAACCACCAGGGGACCTGGGTGGCGCAGTGGATTGAGTGGCGACTCTTGGTTTCGGCTCAGGTCATGATCTCAGTGTCCTGAGATTGAGCCCCGTGTGGGCTCCAGTCTCAGTGGGGAGTCTGAGATTTTCTCTCTCCCTCTGCCCCTCCCCCTGCTTTCACAGGTGCTCTCTCCCTCTCTTTCTCTCTCTCAAATAAATAATCTTTAGAAAAATAAGAAAGATTGTAACCACCTATAGCCCTGGTATTTCTGTAACTGTGTTGGTCTAATTTTAATTTTATTGTGTCTTCATGAATAAATGAACCAAAACTTCTATCACTACCACTCAGTCCCTAGTACATAGAAATCTAATATTATGAGGAAAGAAAATTGGGCTTGACACCATTATTTTCTCTTATGTCAGGTGAAAATACACAAAGTACAGTGTCTTAGCTGGTTCAGGTCACCATTATACTGGTTTTGCTGTAACTACCTATGGTGACAGAGGTTAACTACACTTATTGTAGTGATCATTTAGCAATATAAACAAGTACCAAATCATGTTGTACACCTGAAACTAATGTATGGTACATGTCAATTATACCTCAATTTAAAAAAGTAAAATAAGACTGGTTTAGGCTTTACCAGCTAAAGAGCTTAAATTTAGAAATAGCACTGGACTCCAATCACCTGTCACTCATTCTTTCATCCTGAGCACTAGATGCCAAATCACTAAAAGGATCCGTTTTCTTATTTACAAATGAATAAATTACTTAAATATGAAAGACTTTGCGTGTTTCTCCCACATCTTCAAAGTCATTGGTGGAAGTGACCAGACTTTGTAATAAGTTTAGCCCCAATTCGCAGAAGTTCACTTTGGTTTCCCTTTCGAAATCCTTTGCCTCAAAGCCATTAATAATCGCAGTGTGAGCTCACAGGTTCAGCTATAACATTTTTTTCCGTTTGGGATCCCCTGGAGACCGAGGTGTGGGTGGAGGAAAGGGCAGGGCCTAGGGGGCGGCGCTAAGGGAGGCGGGGCTAGGGGCGGGGCCTCGAGGCGGGTCAGAACGGAAGTGGAGTCGCGTCGTTTCCGTCTGCCGTGTAACCGAGGAGTCCAGCAGAGCCCGGGCCCGCCGCGATTGACAGGTGAAGGGGACGGTGTCCCCTCCCTCTCTGCCAGTCCCACAGCAGTTCCGCTCGCCTTTGTGGCGCCTGGTCTGAGCCCGTCCTTCTCCAGCGCCCTGAAGGCCCCCTGCCCTTGAGTTCCGCTCCCCAGCGCACCCCTTAGGAACGTCTGGTGTCCCTGAAGCCCTCCCCCCAGCGGCCTCCCGCTCCTGGTTTCCAGCCCTGCCCACGACTGGCACCCCTCCCAGCCGCCGCTGTGGCTGGACGCGCTCCCTGTTGGTCCTGCCACGTCCCGGTCCCCGCTCCGCGCACCTCCGCAGAGACTTGGTTTCTCCCCCTTGAGGCCGAGGGCGAAATAACTTTTTAACCCACCTCACCTTTTTTTTTTTTTTCTGGGTTCGACTCATGACACGGTTTTCTGTCCTTTCATTGCGTTATTTGGAGCTGGAAAAGGGAAAAGCGTTCCTCAGCAGTATGTTAGTGTGGTTTGCCCTCCTCAGCCCTGGTATAAAGGACTACAAGGAAAAAAGGAAGAGCGAAATCACAAAACTGATGAAAAACGTCACAAAACACACTGATGTATTTACTAAAAGAAAGGAGGAAGTGTAGGTTCCGATCCCAGCAAATTAGCTTTAATACTCTTTCCCAGCTTTTATTTTTATTTTTTTAATTTAATTTTATTATGTTATGTTAGTCACCATACAGTACATTAGTTTTTGATGTAGTGATCTGCGATCCATTGTTTGTGCATAACACCCAGCGCTCCACGCAGAACGTGCCCTCTTTAATACCCATCACCAGGCTAACCCATCCCCCACCCCCCTCCCCTCTAGAACCCTCAGTTTGTTTCTCAGAGTCCATCCTCTCTCATGGTTCGTCTCCCCCTCCGATTCCCCCCCTTCATTTTTCCCTTCCTTCTCCTAATGTCTTCCTTGCTGTTCCTTATGTTCCACAAAGAAGTGAAACCATATGATCATTGACTTTCTCTGCTTGACTTATTTCACTTAGCATCATCTCCTCCAGTCCCGTCCATGTCGATGCAAAAGTTGGGTATTCATCCTTTCTGATGGCTGAGTCATATTCCATTGTGTATATGGACCACATCTTCTTTATCCATTCATCTGTTGAAGGGCATCTCGGCTCTTTCCACAGTTGGGCTATTGCGGACATTGCTGCTGTGAACATTGGGGCGCATATGGCCCTTCTTTTCACTACATCTGTGTCTTTGGGGTAAATAGGAGTGCAATCGCTGGGTCATAGGGTAGTTGTATTTTCAAATTTTTGAGGCACCTCCACACTGTTTTCCGAAGTGGCTGTACCAACTTGCACTCCCACCAACAGTGTAAGAGGGTTCCCCTTTCTCCACAACCTCTCCAACATTTGTTTCTTGCCTTGCCAATTTTTGCCATTCTAACTGGTGTAAGGTGGTATCTCAGTGTGGTTTTGATTTGAATTTCCCTGATGGCTAACGATGATGAACATTTTGTCATGTGTCTATTAGCCATTTGTATGTCTTCTTTATAAAAGTGTTCATGTCTTCTGCCTGTTTTGTGACTTGATCATTTGTTTTTTTGGGTGTTGAGTTTGAGAAGTTCTTTATAGATCTTGAATATCAGCCCTTTATCGGCAGTGTCATTTGCAAAGGTTACTGTCTATGTTCTCCTCTAGGATTTTGATGAATTCCTATCTCACATTGAGGTCTTTCATCCATTTTGAGTTTATCTTTGTGTAGGGTGTTAGAGAATGGTCGCGTTTCATTCTTCTGTATATAGCTGTCCAATTTTCCCAGCACCATTTATTGAAGAGACTGTCTTTTTTCCATTGCATATTTTTTCCCACTTTGTTGAAGATTATTTGACCATAGAGTTGAGGGTCCGTATCTGGGTTCTCTATTCTGTTCCATTGGTCTATATGTCTGTTTTTGTGCCAGTACCATGCGGTCTCGGTGATCACTGCTTTGTAATATAGCTTGAAATAGGGCAACGTGATGCCCCCAGCTTTGTTTTTCTTTTTCAACATTTCCTTGGCGATTCGGGGTCTTTTCTGATTCCATACAAATTTTAGGATTGTTTGTTCCAGCACTTTGAAAAATGTCATTGGAATTTTGATCGGGATGGCATTGAAGGTATAGATTGCTCTGGGCAGCATAGACATTTTAACAATGTTTATTCTTCCCATCCATGAGCATGGAATGTTTTTCCATCTTTTTGTGTCTTCTTCAATTTCTTTCATGAGTGTTCTGTAGTCCCTAGAGTATAGATACTTTACCTCTTTGGTTAGGTTTATTCTGAGGTATCTTATGGTTTTTGGTGCTATTGTAAATGGAATCATTTCTCTAATTTCTCATTCTACAGTTGCATTGTTAGTGTATAAGAAAGCAACTGATTTCTGTGCATTGATTTTGTATCCTGCCACATTACTGAATTGCTGTATGAGTTCTAGTAATTTGGGGGTGGAGTCTCTTGGGTTTTCCACGTTTATCATCTGCAAAGAGAGAGAGTTTGACTTCTTCTTTGCCAATTTGAATACCTTTTATTTCTTTTTGTTGTCTGATTGCTGTTGCCAGGACTTCTAGTACTATGTTGAACAATAGTGGTGAGAGTGGGCATCCTTGACGTGTTCCTGATCTTAAGGGAAAGGCTCTCAGCTTTTCCCTATTGAGGATGATATTTGCTTTGGGTTTTTCATAGATGTATTTTATGAACTTGAGGACATGTTCCCTCTATCCCTATACTCTGAAGAGCTTTAATCAGGAAAGGATGCTGTATTTTGTCAAATGCTTTCTCTGCATCAATTGAGAGGACCATATGGTTCTTCTTTCTCCTCTTATTAATGTGTTCTATCACATTGATTGATTTGCGAATGTTGAACCACCCTCACAGCCAGGGGATAAATCCCACTTGGTCGTGGTGGATGATCCTTTTAATGTATTGTTGGATCCTATTAGGATTTTGTTGAGGATTTTGGAATCCATATTCATCAGGGCGATTGGTCTGAAATTCTCCTTTTTGATGGGGTCTTTGCCTGGTTTGGGGATTAAGGTAATGCTGGCCTCATAGAATGAGTCTGGAAGATTTCCTTTTGTTTCTATTTTTTGAAACAGCTTCAGGAGAATAGGTGTTATTTCTTCTTTGAATGTTTGGTAGAATTCCCCAGGGAATCCATCAGGCCCTGGACTCTTGTTTTCTGGGAGGTTTTTGATCACTGCTTCAATCTCGTTACTGGTTATTGGCCTATTCATATAGTTGTTGATAATAATTTCCAATAATTGTTTCTATTTCCTTGGTGTTAGTTATGATCTCTCCCCTTTCATTCATATTTTTATTAATTTGGGTCCTTTCTCTTTTCTTTTGTATAACTCTGGCCAGTGGTTTTTCGATCTTACTAATTCTTTCAAAGAACCAGCTTCTAGTTCCGTTGATCTGATCTACTGTGTTTCTGGTTTCTAATTCACTGATCTCTGTTCTGATCTTATTTCTCTTCTAATGCATGGCTTAGGCATCGTTTGTTGCTTTTTCTCCAGTTCTTTAAGGTGTAAAGTTAGTTGGTGAATGCGGGATTTTTCTATTCTTTTTCAGTGAGGCTTGGATGGCTATGTATTTCCCCCTTAGGACCTTGCATAGGTTTTGGACCGATGTGTTTTCGTTCTCATTGGTTTCCATGAATTGTTTAAGTTCTTGGATTTCCTGATTGCCCCAAACATTCTTGAGCAGAGTGGTCTTTAGCTTCCAAGTGTTTGAATTTCTTCCAAATTTTTTCTTGTGATTGAGTTCCAGTTTTAAAGCATTATGGTCTGAGAATCTCAGTCTTTTGGTATCGGTTGAGATCTGATTTGTGGCGAATTATGTGGTCTATTCTGGAGAAAGTTCCATGTGAGCTCGAGAAGAATGAGTATTCTGTTGTTTTAGGGTGGAGTGTTCTGTATATATCTGTGAGGTCCATCTGGTCCAGTGTGTCATTCAAAGCTCTTGTTTCTTTGTTGATTTTCTGCTTAGATGATCTGTCTATTGCTGAGAGTGGAGCATTGAGGTCTCCTACAATTAATGTATTATCATTAACATGACTATTTTGGTTAACAGCTGGCTTATGTATTTGGATGCTCCCATGTTGGGGGCATAGATATTTACAATTGTAGATCCTCTGGTTGGATAGACCCTTTAAGAATGATATAGTGTCCTTCTGTGTCTCTAACTACAGTCTTTAGCTTAAAATCTTATTTGTCTGATATAAGAATTGCTATCCCAACTTTCTTTTGAGGTCCATTGGCATGGAAGATGGATCTCCATCCCTTCATTTTCAGTCTAGATGTATCTTTAGGTTCAAAATGAGTCTCTTGTAGACAACATATGGATGGGTCCTGTCTTTTTATTCAATCTGCAACCCTGTGCCATTTTATGGGAGCATTTAGGCTGTTCACATTGAGAGTGATTATTGAAAGATATGAATTTATTGTCATCATGTTGCCTGAGAAGTCCTTGTTTCTATAGATTGTCTCTGTGAATTTCTGTTCTATATCACTCTTGGGGTCTTTCTCCTTTTGTAGAACCCCTCCCCTTAATATATCTTGCAGGCCCAGCTTAGTGGTCACATATTCTTTCAGTTTCTGCCGGTCCTGGAAGCTCTGCATCTCTCCATCCATTCTAAATGACAGCCTTGCTGGATAAAGTATTCTTGGCTGCATGTTCTTCTCGTTTGGTACCCTCAATATGTCTTGCCAGCCCTTTCTGGCTTGCCAGGTCTCTGTGGATAGGTCTGACGTTATTCTGATGTTCCTCCCTCTGTTCATAAGGAATCTCTTCCCCCTAACTGCCCTTAAGATGGTTTCCTTGGTTCTAAGATTTGTGAGTTTTACTAATACGTGCTGGGTGTTGGCCTGTTTTCCTTGGTCTTGGGAGGGGTCCTCTCTGCCTCTAGGACACGAATGTTTGTTTCATTCCCCAGATTAGGGAAGTCCTCAGCTACAATTTGCTCAGATATATCTTCTCGTCCTCTCTCTCTCCACCCCCTCAGGGATCCCAATAATTCTGACATTGGAACATTTCATGGAGTCACTTATTTCTCTAATTCTGTTTCCATGGATTTTTAGCTGTTTTTCCCAGGCCTCCTCTTTTTCCTTCCTTTCTATTGATTTTTTTCTAGATCACTAATTCGTTCTTTTGCCTCACTTACCTTAGCTGTTAGAGTACCTAGATTAGATGGGATCTCATTGATAGCATTTTTAAGTTCTGCCAGTTTAGCTTTCATTTCTGCCCTTAGAGACTCTATGTTGCCATTAATCGATTTCTCCATTGTAGCCATCATCTTCATAACTGTTACCGTGAAGTCCATTTCCTACATCTTGATTATATCTGTATCCATCTGTAAATCTGTGGCAGAAGTCACAGTCTCTGATTCTTTCCTATTTTGGGGGTTCCTCCTCCTAGTCATTCTGTTGAGGGGTGGTTGAAGGAATGTATAGAGTCCAAATTATTGAGCACTACCCAAGCAAGATGCACCTGTTTTGTAGGGACCTTAGGGTTGTCAGCCTCTGGGGGGGGGATGGGCTCAGTGAAAACTGGTTTTTTTGGGCTTTTGTTCTCTGGCAGCTTTACCTTGTAGCTTTCCACGTCTCTTCCGAGAGTCAGAGCAGAAGAGACCATTTCCAACCCTCTGCCTCAGAACAGAGATCGCAGTCTGTTCTTCAGTGAGTTCTCCAGGCCACAGTATCTGCGTCTCTATCTGTGCTGCTATAAACTGCAGTGTCCTGGGTTGTGCACCCCTCAACAGCGCTCCCAGTCCTCGGCTCCACGTTGAGGCACGTCTCTGCCCTTTGTGCTTCTAAAACCCCCAGCCGTCCCCAGTTCACATGCATGGCCCCGCCACTCCGGGTTTCCGGCCCCGAGGGGCTTCCCTAAAGTCCTTTCCCCACTGCTATCGGTCTGCGAGTCTGTGCCCCATCCCCAGCGCAGGAGGCTTTTGCTCACCAGCAGTGTAGGATCCCAATGGCTGGCTCCCCCTTCTGTTTATCTTCCAATATGTGCCTGCGCAATCACAGCTGCCTGCTTCATACCTCGAAACCAACCACCTGTGATATTCTGTTTGTAGAGATCCAGATCTATCTTCTTACATCTCAGGCTGATTTTGTGGGTGTTCAGAGTGGTCTGGTAGATATCCAGCTCAATTCAGGGGACCAGTTGGAATAGGGTCCCCTACTCCTCCGCCATCTTTTCTGAGTCCTCGGTTCACTCTTTAGACTGCCCCCCAACATGCATCCCCTTTTCCCTTCTGGACACAGACTAGCCCACTCTTTCCCAGCTTTTAAAGTAAGTGGTACTGAGAATTCAAAGACTTACCTTGGGGGCTTTTTCTTATGAAGATAAAAGATCAGCGGAGCCATAATCTATTAAAATAAAAATTATTGGTTTGAGATAGATAAAAAAAATCTTCCATTTCTGAATCTGCAAGTGGAACCTGGATGTAGTAAATTCCTTCATTACTTGAGCAGTGGTTCAATGGTACTTTTTAGGATCTTACAAATGAAGCAGTGTTTTCACGTTGGTTAATTTAGAGCCTCATAATAACCCTGTGAAACTGGTGTCGCTGCTCATTTATGCCACCAACTGTCCCTACCCGCTCTCTTCTCTGGACTGTGTTCTCTTAAACCTACTCAAAAGACTTCCACCCTTCAATTAATGCCTCTCAGGCACCTTTATTTTCTCCCTCACTATGGGATCATACCTAACAACATCTTAATATGCTTTAATGTTTCTCATATTTAAAAAAAACACCCCTGGAGTCCGTTCTTGCCCACCAGCTGTTGCTCTGTAACTCTGCTTCTAAGCAGGTGTTACTGTACTTACTGTCTCGACTTTGCCTTCTTCTTAACCCATGCCAGGCTTTCTTCCTTGCTACTCTGCTGGAAACAGTACTTAATAAGGTTACCAGTGACTTTATCTGGCCAAATCTAGTTCTTTATTCTCAATTTACTTGACCCTCCTTGTGCATTTGACACAACTGAGCACGTTCTCTTTCTTGAAATATGCAGAATATCATCATTCCTCAGTGATGTGAGAGACTTGTTTCTGAATCAGGTTAATGTTGAATACTGAAAGATACTGTGTCAGGATTTTGTGCTTCCCGTAATGTAATGGTAATATACACGGCATGTGTATAAATGTAGTGTCCGTTAATATTTTCACCATCACTTTCTTCAGTCTAGACAACCAGCAAAACAGTAAATCAAGACCTGATTTGTACTGTTTGTCGATTTTTGAGATGAAAATACCCTGGCCTTGGGGAATTTCAAGATACCAAAGTGACCTCCAGTATTGGGAAGAAATGTGCCCTAGTGCACCATAATATATTATTTCCACCATGCAGATACCAGTAGGTAGCACATGGAGGCTAGTAGTTCTCAACCACAGGTGATCTTGCTCCCCAGGGGACATTTGGCAATGTCTGAGGACATTTTTGCTTGTCACAGTTGTGCTACTGGCATCTAGTGGATAGGGTCCAGGGATTTTGCTAAACATCCTGCCATATACGGGACAGCTTCCACAACAAAGAATCCAGCCACAATTATCAGCGATGGCACTGCAATGAACATAAATAACCTCAAGAAATAAATAGTAATAAAATGTAGGGAAGGAAAAAACTTTTTCTCTACTATCTTAGGTTTATAATTGGGACCCACAAATTAAACTCACAAAAGACTGACTAACCAGAGAAATGGTAAACAAATGGTGTTTGATGTTAATATTTCAATTTTACATGCACATGGGGGTCTCACGAAAAGGAATTAAAATCCCAGGGGTGCCTGGGTGGCTCATTCAGTTGAACGTCTGACTCTTGATTTCCGCTCAGGTCATGTTCTCAAGGTCATGAGATGGAGCCCCGTGTTGGGCTCAGCAGGGAATCTTCTTGACATTCTCCCTCTACCTCTGGCACCACCCCTTGCCCCTGTGCTCGCTTATGCTCTCTCTCTCAAAATTAATAAAATCTTTAAAAAAAGAGAAAGAAAAGGAATTTAAAACCCAAAGAGGAGGTTAGACTCAGGGTTTTATATACCATTTTACCAAAGGGTGATAAATGTATGAAGTGACAAGACAAAGGAAAGGATTTTGGACTTCTAGAGGTGGTAAATTCTGGGAAGGTAAATAGGGAAATTATTAAAGGTAAGGGTTATTTTAGTAAGGTTTGTTTGTAAAGACCCATCTCAGTGCTGACTTCTTATCTCTGGTGATAATGCTTATTTTTCTCCTGTTGGTACAGTAAAGGAGAGAGACAACAAAGGGGAATTTGTGTCTCACTTTTAGGCAGATGGGGAGGGTAGAGAGCTTTTCATGCATTTGTTCTTTCTAGATTGCCTTTAGCTCAAAATAATCCTTATGCCAAACTGGCATATTTTAAGGTGGTACATTATGATCCCCTATAATAGTATGATAAATAGTAGGTGATAAATTTTTAGTGTTTGTTACCTTTATTTTATTTATTTGTAAGCTTAAATATTTTTTAGTAATCACTGTGTTTAAAAACTAGCTTATAAAATTCTTGAAAATTTAAATTTTGGTTCCACTCAGCTAATACAAGCCAGCTGTGCTGCACCATCCAAACCAGAAGTTTGTAGTCATTTCCCATATAATTATAGTACAGTGCCTGCCTACCTCTTTGACCTTTTCCCCATACTTCTGCCTCTTCTCTAAGTTCCAACAACACTGCTTTCCTTCTTTCAGCCACTTGAACACACCAACCTCCTTATCTCAGAGTGTTTTTATCTTCTATTCCCTGTGCCTAGAACTCTCGTCTACAATTTTCCTGTAGTTGCTTCTTTGCATCATGAAAATCAACGTCTCCTCAGTAGAGAGGCCTTTGCTGACTACTTGTGCTAACATAGCCCTGATTGTTCTTTATCCCACCGTTCTGTTTTATCTTCTTTATTGCACATGTAGTTCTTTAGGTTTTTAACTCCATATTTTATTTTATGTTATCTTAGTTTTAATTTCAAGTAGGCTCCGCAATCCATGTAGGGCTCGAACTCATAATCCTGAGATTAAACGGTGCATGCTCTACCAACTGAGCCAGCCAGTTTTCTGGCTACACAGAAATATCTTTTTCTTTAAACATCAAGTATTTTCTCCATATTTTAAATAACATATTATTCTATTCTTGATTTGTTTTAGATGTAGTTATTATCTGATAATTTTCTATAATACAAACCTCTTACACCAAAGTGCCACAACATATATACTTACACACACTCATCCTCTCCCCTCATCTTCCTAATTAAAACAACAGAGAAATCCTGCCATAATACTAAGTAGGATTCAGAAATTTAATTGCATACAATATAACATTGATTTAATCCAAAGTAACTAAATATCCAGGGTCAGTCTACTTTGGAGACAGGAGCTAGTCAGCAATCATGTTACATCCAAATTGATATCATCACGGGTGATATTATCATAGAGTATGTAATTACAGGGTATTACTATTGTAACACATATTGGTAGAGTTAATACTAATATATACATAGTATGATTGCATAATTATTCATGGATGAGCCAGAGCAAGCTTAGTTTTTTTGTTTCCTTTTGCCCCCCTTCAGAATGATACTTAAAAAAACACAAGTGAGGTCATGTTATTGCTCTGGTATAACCATCCAATAGCTACCCATCACACTTAAAGTTCTCACTTTTCAAATGGAAGGTCCTGTGGGATCTGTGATACCACTACCTCTCTACTTTGATCTCCTACCTCTTCTCTTTGGCTATAGTCACACTGGCCTTCTTCCTGTTCCAGGCTCCTATTTCTGTGTCTTCACTTTTGCTCTTCTATCTGCCTACAAAGTTCTTCAGGTATGTGAATGGCTTCCTCCATTTCATTCAGCTTTGTGCTCAAAACAATAATAAATTAATATAATATGGAAAATGTTCAGCCTTCTCTTCAATAAGTATTTATTCAAAACAGTTTTTAATTGCTGTATGATATTAATGAAATGTTAAAGTCTGCCTCTCATTACCAGCACCCACCCTACTAAACCCCATCCAAACAAGGAGACTGAAGTCAGAGTAAGAACTCAAGCAAGATTAAGATCCTCACAATTGGTGTCTGGTATATGTACAGGGGTATCATCTATTGTTGTTACAGATGCCAGTTTCTAGAGTGTTAAGCACAAAATCAGCTGAATGTAACTCCTGGGCCTGATCCTAAGACTAAACTTTAGAGCAAATTTCAGTGGTGAGGAAGCTTTTAAAAATTTGTTTTCAATATGTGGGCCATTACTTTAATAACGTAAAAGTGACTTACTAGAGAAAGGAAAGCAAATAACAGAGATGTACCATACAAACTAGAATCCCACTGATGGTGTGTTTGTGTACCACAGCAGTGTCAAATTGCTGCAAGACTTTCTGACTACTCTCAGTTTCTTTATTTCATCTGGTAACATGCCAATTCAGACTGGCATAGGTCTGTGAGCCACACTCACAGTAGCACAGCTCTTAGAGATCCACCTGCAGAAGATCCACCCTGACCCCTTTTGGGTCAAGCCTGCAATGAGTTGTCCTGCTGATGACCAACTAATTTTTTTAAAAACTCTTCTTATTATTCAAGTAATATATGTTCATTGTAGAAGTAAGCAAAATAACCATTTAAAATTCTTTCTTAATTCTATCACCACTGTTAACATTCAAACTCATACATACATAGTTATACACACGTGTGCACATACCCACATATGTCACTTTATACCTTAAATCACTGAGCATTGATAACAGATTATCACAGTTTAATTACCGGAGAGATTATTAATAGATCCACAATAGTCCTTATGTCTGATTTATGTTTAGTTTTTCATTTTTGTAAAACCTAGAAGTGAAGCACTCATAGTTTATACATGTTTATACATGTAAATTGATCAGTGTTTTTGAGGAGAGGATGGCAGTATCAAAATTTTAATGTGCATACTCCATTCCTTTTATTTATTTTTTTAAGATTATTTGTTAGCAGGAGGAGAGGCAGAGGGGCAGGGAGAGAGAGTATCTCAAGCAGACTCCCCTCTGAGCAGTAGAGCCCAACTCGGGGCTCCATCTCACAACCCTGTAATCATGACCTGAGCCAAAACCAAGAGTTGGATGCTTAACCAACTGAGCCACCCAGGAGCACCCCCACTTCCTTCTTTAAATGCAGTTGTATATATTTGAACTACATGTACATCATAAAACCAAAACCACACAGTATGAAAGAGTAGATGGGAATAAAACCTCCTTTTTATTCCTATCCAACAAAAATGGTTGTACATGTACCCAAATATATGTATAAGAATAGTCATTTTGTAATTGTAACAGCAAAAAATAGAAACAATCTATTCAATACTGTTCAGTACTAAAGAGTAAATAAATTATGGTGTATCCAGGAACACTGTGCAACTATAAAGAGTGAGGAAATATGCATTAACATGGAAAAGTCTTCCAACACATACTGTTAAGTAAAGAAAGCAGAAAATATGTATAGTTTCATCACACTGATGAAAACAAACCTGTGTGTAGTGTGTGTGTGTGTGTGTGTGTGTACATATGTATATATGGGTGTACATGTATACATATATATACATTTAAATTTTAAATAGAAAAGATCTGGAAGAGTCACACATCTACTAATGGATAAAGTTAACCTTTGAAGAGAGGACTGGTCTAGAAGAAATGGAGATGGAGGATTTTAACTTTTACTCTATTCTATATTTGAAACTTTTACTATAAGAATGTATGTGTGTCATTTATATAACTTTTAAAGTAACTAAATCTAGACAGTAGTATAAATAATTTTGGATTTTAAACAGTAAGAAGATATTAAATAAGGAATGATATTTACACATTCTTCTAATGCCTTTTAAATATTGCCCTAATTCTATGTTTATTTGTGAATAACCAAATATCTGTATTCTGTATTTTGACCAGTGAAAAAGAACATGGACAGGAAAACATGAGTAATGAATCAAGGTGACCACTGTTTCAAAATTCAGTATAATTATTTTTCTATTTTTTTCTCACGTTTCAAAGTTGAAATTTTTGTATGATTTTTTAAAATGACGATAAATCACAGATGGCAAAGTTATCATCTGTATTTATTTCTCTTAATGATAGAAATAGGGACAGTATCCTTAAAAATTATTAAAGCTGATTATCACACTATTCAAAAAGAAAACTTTTTTTTCCCTTAAGTGTCCTGAAATACACTGATAAACTATACTTCATTTCTTCTCCACCTTCTGGCTAAGAAGAGTGTATCTCAAAATACTATCCTTTGACACAGATTAGCAAACATTGTAAGCCCCAAATATTCCTTACTATAATTTGTGCTAATAGTTATCTGTAAATTGTGATAATGAATTGCTTAAAATGTTGTTACATCACTTTTTAAACCAGAACAGTGTACATGGATAGTTCCTATTTTTAAAAATAGTTTGTATTATAATAAAAGATACATTGCATTGAGTAGTTACAGTACTCGATGCTTCACCTGTATTACCTAATTTAATCCTCCTAATTCTATGAGATAGGTACTATGTATGAGTCCCCATATTTCACAGATGAGGAACTGAAGTTGAAGTAAGTTAAATAACTTACTCAAGATCACCCAGCTAAGTAGGAGGTAGAATTTTTTTTAATATTTAAACCCCCATGGAGCGCCTGGGTGGCTCAGTGGTTAAGTGTCTGCCTTCTGCTCAGGTCATGAGCCCCGCATTGGTCTCCCCAACTCAGCGGGGTGTCTGCTTCTCCCTCTGACTCTCCCTGCTCTTTTTTTTTTTTTAAAGATTTTATTTATTTATTTGAGAGAGAATGAGAGACAGAGAGCACGAGAGGGAAGAGGGTCAGAGGGAGAAGCAGACTCCCTGCTGAGCAGGGAGCCCAATGTGGGACTCGATTCCGGGACTCCAGGATCATGACCTGAGCCGAAGGCAGTTGCTTAACCAACTGAGCCACCCAGGCGCCCTGACTCTCCCAGCTCTTGTACTTTCTCTCTCTCGCTGTCTCTCAAGTAAATAAAATCTTAAAAAAAAAAAAAAATTTAAACCCCCATGTATCTCACTTTAGACCCACAGACTTAACCTCTATCCCCATGCCTCCTATAGTATTAAAACTATTTGAAGAGAAAGAAAAAAATCATACATTGTTTTTCATAGAGCACCTTCTCCCTATTGTTAAAAATATCAATTTTTTTAAAACTCAACAATATATACAGTCAGGAAGAAAACATCTCTAGTTTTGTTTTTGTTTTTTTATTTTTTAGGTTTTTTTTTTTTTAAGATTTTATTTATTTGACAGAGACATAGCGAGAGAGGGAACACAGCAGGGGGAGTTGGGAGAGGGAGAAGCAGGCTTCCCGCTGAGCAGGGAGCCCAATACGGGACTCGATCCCAGGATCGTGACCTGAGCCAAAGGCAGACGCTTAACGACTGAGCCAGCCAGGCACTCCGTCTTTAGTTTTAAGCTTGAAAATAAGAGAAAATAACAAAGAAAATTTTTTTTCTTTAATTTTTCCTATAAATGGCATATCTGGTAGAGAATTTTTCTCTTTGGTCTTTGTCTCTCTAAATACAATGCGTGTATTAGTTAATGTCTGTTATATATTTAAATACTTAAGGGATTGGGAATTTATAAATCCTTATAAATTTCACATTTTACGAGCAACAGTTCAGGATTTTAAAATTTTGGGCAGAATTTATTCACTTAGTTTGGACTATGATAAAGCATCTCAGAACCGTATTGCTGTTATAAATGTAATGGATAACAATATACTGTGAAGTATTAGTAACAGAGATTAAGTAAAACCCATGTTTCTCCCTGTGTTCAGTGCAGGACCCTTTTTTTTTTCCTTTTTATTTAACTATTGGAGCATTGTGTCCTTTATAATGTAACCTCACAGAATTGGGACACTGAAAGCGCCTTTGGAGTTAATTTATTGCAGTGCTTTTATTTTACAGCTGATGAAACCGAAGCCTAAAGATGTTGAGCTATTTGTCTAAGGTTACATTAAGTATCAGTATGAAGTAAAACTAAACCACATGGGCAGTCTCTCAGTTCAGTAGTCTTCATTCTATGGTTCCGTGTAAAAAAACTATCAAAAAGAGTGGGTTACTTATAAAGCTTATCTATAGCTTGTATTTCCTTACGTATACGGACAACAAATAGAATTGTTGTACACAACTTACATAACCTAGAGAAACAATTCTTGCAGTACATTTTTCTGATAACACTGGAGCAATATTGGAACAGTTTCATTATTTGACTAATCAGTCATTCAATTTTGAATGACATCCTTTTTTAGGATAATAAATGCTTAAGCAATATAAGAAAGAATTGAGCTTACTACAAATTTTTTATGTGTGGTAAAATATGCAAAAAGCAATATTAACCATCTTAACCATTTGTGAGCGTACAGTTCACCTTCATAATGTTGTGCAGCCATCACCACCATCAACCTCCATAACTCTTTTCATCTTGTAGAACTGAAACCCATACCCATTAAACCATAATCAACCTGTACCCCCACAATGCCACTGACAACCACCATTCTACTTTGTGTCTATGATTTTGACTTCTGTAAGTATCTCATATAGGTAAAATCATACAGTATTTGTCTTTTTATGACTGGCTTATTTCAATTAGCATAATATCCTCAAGGTTTATCCATGTTATAGTGTGTGTCAGATTTCCATTCTTTTAATAGCTAAATAATATTATATTGTATGTATATATAACATTTTGTTTATTCATCCATTAGTGGACACTTGGGTTGTTCTTATGTTTAGCTATTGGGAATAATGCTGCTATGAACTTGGGTATACAAATTTCTCTTTGAGATCCTACTTTCACTTCTTTTTCATATACACCTAGAAATGAAATTGCTAAATCATATGGTATTTTTATTTTTAGGTTTTTAGGAATTGCCGTATTTCCATAGTGGTTTTACCATTTTATATTCTTACCAACAGTGCACAAAAGTGCCAATTGCTCCACATCTTTGCCAACATTTCTTATTTTCTGTTTTTTTGATAGTAACCATCCTAATGAGTATGAGGTGGTATCTCATTATAGTTTTCATGTGCATTTCCCTAATGATTAGTGATGTAGAGCATGTTTTTGTGTGATTATTGGTTGTTTGTATATCTTATTTGGAGAAATATATTGTCCATTTTTAAAATCAGGTTTGGTTTTTGTTGGGTTTAGGGAGTTCTCTATTCTGGATGTTAAACCCTTATCAGATACATGTTAATATTTTCTCCTACTCTGAGAGTTGTTTTTTTATTTTGTTGCTAGTGTCTATTGATGCATATAATTTTATTTTTTCATGAAGTCTCATTTGTCTGTTTTCACTTTTGTTGCTTATTCTTTTGGTGTATATCCAAGAAGTCATCACCAAATCCAGTGTTGTAAAACTTTTGACCTCTTTTCTTCTAAGCATTTTATGGTTTTAGGTCTTATATTCAATAATTTAATCCATTTTGAGTTCAGTTTTGTATATGGTGCTAGAAAAGAGTCTTCATTCTTTTGCATGTGGATATCCAATTTTCTCAACACTGTTGAGAAGATTATTCTTTGCCCATTGAATGGTCTTGGCACCTGTCAAAATGTATATGTAAGGGTTTATGGTATGTATATGTAAGGGATTATTTCTGAGATGTTTATTCAGTTAGTCTGTGTGTTTGTCTTTATGCCAGTGCCACATCGTTTTGAGTACTCTAGCTGTATAGTAAGTTTTGAAATTAGGATGTGTTAGTCCTCCAGCTTCTTTCTTTTTCTATTTTAGCTATTCTGGGTGTCTAGAGATTCCACATAAATTTTGAAGTGGGCTTTTGTATTTCTGCAAAACAATGTCATTGGAATTTTGTTAGGGATTGCATTCAATCTATAGATCACTTTGGGTGGTATTGACATCTTAAAAATATTAAGTCTTCCAATCTATGAACATGAAATGGCACTTTCATTTATTTATGTCTCTTTAATTTCATTCAGTGTTTTGTAGTTTTCATTGTACAAGTATTTCTACCTACTTGATGAAATTAATTCCTAAGTATTTTATTCTAGTTGATGCTAATATATATATATATAATTATTTTTGTACTTTCCTTTTCAGATTGTTCATTGTTACTGTAGAGAAATGCAACTGATTTTCCTGTGGTGGCTTTATACCTGCTACTTTGTTGAGTTCATTTTTTTAGTTCTGAAAGTTTTTTTGTGGAATAATTAGGTTTTATATTTAAAGTCTATTTTGTCTGATATTAAGATAGCCACCACTCCTTTCTTTTGGTTACTATTTGCATGGAATATCTTTTTCCATCTTTTCACTTTCAGTCTGTTTGTGTCTTTGAATCTAATGTGAGTCTATTTTGCATAGCATATAGTTGGATTTTGTGTTTTTATCCATGCTGCAAATCTCTGTATTTTGATTGCAGAGTTTAAACCATTTACATTTAAAGTAATTACTGAGAAAGAGGGCCTTACTTCTGTCTTTGCTATTTGTTTTCTATATGCTTTATAACTTTTTAAAAAAATATTTTATTTATTTATTTGTCAGAGAGAGAGAGAGTGAGTGAGCACTAGCAGGGGCAGCAGCAGGCTCTCCGCTGAGCAGGGAGCCTGATGCAGAACTTGATCCCAGGACCCTGGGATCATGACCTGAAGGCAGACACTTAACCAACTGAGCCACCCAGGCATCCCTGCTTTATAACTTTTAAATCATTTCCTGCATTACTGTCTTCTTTTGTGTTTAGTTGATTTTTTATAGTGAAACATTTAAATTCATTTCTCATTTCCATTTGTGTATACTCTGTAGCTGTTTCCTTTGTGGTTACCATGGGGATTACATTTAACATCCTAAAGTTAAAGCACTCCATTGTGGATTTATGCCAGTTTAACTTCATTAACATACAAAACTCCTCTTTTACAGCTCCATCCCAACTCCTTTTAATTGTTGATGTTACAAAATTACATCTTTATACGTTGTGTGCCCCAAAACACAATCTAATATTTTAAATATACTTGTCTTTTAAATTAAACAGTATGTGGAATTACAAACCAAAGTTACCATAATTCTAGTTTTTAGAATTATAATTTTAAAAAAATATATTGTTCTCTTAAATCATGTAAAAAACAAAAAATAGAGTTACAAATTATTGTTACAATAATATTAGCTTTTATAACTGCCCATGTATTTACTTTTAATGAAATTCCTATTTCTTCCTATAACTTTGAGTTACTGTCAGGTGTCCTCTCATTTTTCCCTGCAGGATTCTCTTGAACATTTCTTGCAGGGCAGGTCTAGTAGCAATGAACTCTTACAGCTTTTGTTTATCTGGGAATGTCTTAATTTCTCCCTTACTCTCAAAGAGCAGGTTTGTTAGATGTAGGATTCTTGTCTTTTTTTGTTGTTGTTGCTAAGCAGTTTGAATATATTGACCCACTGCCTTCTGGCCTCCAAAGTTTCTGATGAGAAATCTGTTAATGTATTAAAAATTCCTTGTATATGATGAATCACTTCTCCCTTGTTGTTTTCAAGGGTTTCTCTTTATCTTTGGCTTTCAAAACTTTAATTATAATGTGTCTTAGTGTGGATGTATCTTTGAGTTGATCTTACTTGGAGTCTGTTGAGCTTCTGGGATGTTGATATTCATGTATTTCATCAAATTTGGCATTTTTCAGCCATTATTTCTTGAGATACCTTTTCTTCCCCCTTCTTTTTCTTTTCTCCTTCTGGGACTCCCACAATGTGCATGTTGGTCTGCTTACTGGTGTACCATAGGTCTCTTAGGCTCTTTTCACTTTTATTCACTCTTTTTTCTTTCTCAGACTTAACAGTTTCCTTTGGTTTATCTTCAAGTATGCTGATTATTTCTTCTGCCTGCTCAACTATGCTTTTGAATCCCACTAATAAATTGTTCCTTTCAGTTATTCTACTTTTCAGCTTCAGAGTTTCTATTTGGTCTCTTTTTAGGTTTTGTTTCTTTATAGATATTTCCATTTTGTGCAGCATTTCTTGAATTTCTCCAGATCTTCCTTCAGTTTTTTGAGCATCTTTAAAACAGTGTTTTAAGGTCTTTGTCTAGTAGATCTACCATCAGGTCTTTTTCAGGCTCAGTTTCTGTTGATTTATTTTTTTCCTTGAATGAGCCATCATTTTGTGTTTCTTTATATGCCTTATAATTTTTTGTTGAAAAGTGGAAATTTGAATTTAATAATGCAGGTACTCTGGAAATGAGCTTCTTTCCTTTCCTCAGAGTTTACTGTGTTGTTTGTGTGTGTGTGTGTGTGTGTTTTCTTTTTTTTAATTGCTGTAGACTGTTTCCATAGCTTACAAGGATCAGTTAAGGATCAGCCGGAATTGTAAACTTAAGGTCTTCTCAGTTTTCTGAGTCTGTGCCTTTCCCTGGAAATGACAGGTCACTTTCTAATTTTCTCCCTCTTTATAGTTATTTTTGAATGTCCTAGTTTTGAATGCCTGGCCCCCAGAGGGGGAAAGGAGAACAATGCAGAGGGAAGGAAAAACCCTTTAAGTTCCCTGAAAGTTGCCAGATGGGAAGGGCTTGCAACAATGGTGGAGGGTGGAGGTGCAGCAGCAATGACTGCCCTCCTGTTTGTCTGCACCTCTGTAATCAGAAGCAGCAACCAACAATCCCAACACAGACCTCCTGTATTTCCAGGACAGAGTCCTTTTTCCCCACCCCCTCTCCCACAAGCTGTGTGCAGGTTGTTCCTGAACATGTACGCAGCTGCTGCTGGGGCTGAGGTGAGGGAGTGGATAGCTAGGGCCGGGCAAAGAGCCAGAATTGACCAGAGTTAACCGCCATTTACCCCCAAGCCTTCCTCTGGAAATTGCAAGACTTCAATAGAGTCCAGAGTTCCAAATAGTTACATTAGATTCGGCCAGTGCGGTTGTCTAGATGGGAAGACAGATTCCTGGTGCTTCCTTAGTCCACTTTATTCCCAGGATCCTCTCTGTCTGCTGCAACTTTTTAAAGGACTCTGAAACTATGATTTTCTGACTTCTCCCATTACTTATTTCTTCACAGTATTAATAAAAATTATGGCTAGAACTAGTAATTTTGTTTTGCTTCTTAGTAGTCAGGCTTCATCTCTTTTTCTGGCAGTTTAATGCATGATTTATTAACTTGTCAGCACATTTGCAAGTTACAAAGTAAGAAAAATTCTATAATCATCTCTAACTCTAGGTTAGGAGCCTGGATAAACTTGGGATGAAACTGTCATTGTGCTTGTTGATTAAGAAAAGCTTATTTGGGAGCGCCTGGGTGGCTCAGTCAGTTAAGCATCTGCCTTTGGCTCAGGACATGATCTGGGATCAAGCCCCATGCTGGGCTCCCTACTTAACCTGCTTTTCCTTCTCCCTCTGGAGCTCCCCCTGCTTGTGCTCAGTTGCTCTCTCTCTCTCTCTGTCAAATAAATAAATAAAAAATCTTAAAAAAAAAAAAAAGCTATTTGAAGTCATTGAATGGGGACATGAAAGGTCATGGATTTTCAAGAGAAACTGACATGGGTTTAATACTGGCTTAGTCAATCACTATTTGACCTTGGGCCTTGAAGTGCAGTCTCATCTCTAACATTAGCAAATTGGCAAAATCTGTTCTGCAAGATTGTTGTTTAAATTAGAAAAAGAAACAAATTGGAGGATATAAGACAATCAATAATAGGTAACAATTTTTATTTCTATTAAAATTATTTTGATACCAAATCTCATCAGTATTATATCCTTTACTCAGCTTCTGCTTTTCTTGAGTTCTAGTGAGTTTCATAATGGAGTTTATAAAGAGATTTTGAATATACCCTTTTTGCTTATTTTAGGACTTTCAAATGCCTTGGAAAGAGGAGTCAGAACTTATAGAGAGGGATAAAGCTGCCAGAATCATTCAGAAGGCCTGGAAATGTTTCCTTGTGAGTTTATTTCACTTTTTGCAGCTTGATTGCAATATAATTTATATATCATAAGGTTCACCTGTTGAAAGTGTACAATTCAGTAGTTTTTAGTATATTTACGGATTTGTGTACCACCCTTTGCTTTAAAAGCACACATTGTTTAGAAGTTAAAAAACTTAACATTAATTAGTTATCTTCTTAGCCTCACAAATCCTTACTGAACTCCTGGTCAGGGCCAGTCACTTTGATAATGGCTATGATCAATGAAAATATCACTACTAGGGTTTTTTGGCTTTAACCTCTAAAATTTTATTTCTTGACTCAGGAATCAGGTTTTTGAACAGGTGTTAGGGATACATTAAATATTTAATTATTAAATATTTATTGAGTACCTACTTTTGAAGACAATGTTTAATAATAAACTGTGTCTGAATTAACGTACTTATTTATCATGCTTTAGTGTGGGTATGGCTGGTCCCATTGGTGTAAGGAATATTCTGAGTTGATTCACCTGGTTGGGTGAGAGTCAACAGCTAATATGACTCTACTCTTTCCTCTGTGATAGCAGTAACACTGTCTGTGTTTGATAATTTTGTGTGAAGTGGCATGGCTCTGTTTCTAGCACACGAGAATACCTTTGTATTGGCTCATTAAGTCTTGCAAAATAGCTTCCATTATTTGTTTCTTTTGCCTCTTTCAAAGCCATAAAATCCATAACTATTGATTTCCAATACTAAAATAATAATTTACTTTTAAAATCTATTCCTTTGATGGTTTCTGTTAGTCTACTTGTTAACTAGACTTAAGCTTTTCTGTTATTTGGAACTTCCTTTATCCCACATCCAAGTCCAACCAGACACATTACTTTGTATACCTTTTATATTCCTAGCACTGTGTGAGGCACTTTACAGTACCTCCTTGCCCTTAAGGAGTTTCACTAGAGAAGCCCTGTATATAAACAGACAAGCATGTGTGTATATGTATTTCATTTTATTTTATTTTTTTAAGATTTTATTTATTTATTCATCAGAGATAGAGAGAGAGAGGCAGAGGGAGAAGCAGGCTCCCCACTGAGTAGGGAGCCCGATGAGGGACTCAACCCCAGGACCCTGGGATCATGATCTGAACTGAAGGCAGACGCTTCACTGACTGAGCCACCCAGGCGCCCTGTGTATGTGTATTTTAAAAAGATGGTAGACTGAGCATATATTTTCACTTTTTGTCCCTGCAGAACCCTATTGAAATGACAGTATACAGAAAGTTAACCCATACCAGAGAGAAGGGAGTTCATGAGCAGATTAATTTTATCTCATTTTTGGAAAACCAAAAACAGATCATAGCATCCTGTTGGATAGAACTGTGTAGAAGACTTGCCTTGACACACATCAGAGGGCTCCAGTGAGAGAGCTGATTCGTCCCTGGGACCCTAGAAAGGATATCAGTTCTGAGTTAGCAATTTACACTTGACCTTAGCCAAAAGGCCAAGAAGCGATTTGGAGTTAGCAATTTAAAAGATCTGGAAGGAGAATGACCGTAGGCAAGAGGATTACTTGTATGTAGTGTAGCTGTGACAGGTGTCCGTACTGTCACTTCGAGCCCCAAAGCTACAGGTAGATGGATATTTACCACTGGTTAAAAAATTTGCTTGTAGATGGAGATTTACTATTAGGGAAAAAAACCCTGATGGCTTATCTCTTTTGTAAAAAATTAAGTGAACTTTTTATTTGGAAAAGCTAATTCTATTGTGGATTTGGCACTACATGTAAAAATCTCTTGATTTTGGTATTTGAAAGACACCCTGCTTGATGGCTGGCTACCTAACCATACCTGCCCCCCGTAAGAAAGTCTACTGATTATCTTATTCCACCCACATTACAAAGCTCCCAGACCATCTTCCCATTCATATGTGACAACAATGGGAAAATGGAGACTTACAAAAAAGCTCAGGATACTCCGACTAGTTCCCTGGAAAAATTGACATAGACCTTCATTCTTAACTATTAATGCACAACCAAGGATCAGCTGATATTTAAGGGAAATCAATGATGTAAAAAAAAGATAGAGAATGGGCGCCTGGGTGGCTCAGTTGGTTGAGCGACTGCCTTCGGCTCAGGTCATGGTCCTGGAGTCCCAGGATCGAGTCCCACATCGGGCTCCCTGCTCAGCGGGGAGTCGGCTTCTCCCTCTGACCCTCCCCCTTCTCATGTGCTCTCTCTCTTTCATTCTCTCTCTCTCAAATAAATAAATAAATAAAATCTTTAAAAAAAAGAGAATAAGAAAATTTTAAAAATGAAATAAAAATGGTGATCAGTTTAGTTAAGATCAGTATGTTGAATGTCTCTAAGCGGGCTGTATTGGAAGATAAAATGGTACCCCGTGCAACAGAAGGTATGACTGCACAGTTGCATTTAAAAAGTGGTTAGAAACTGAAGAGAAGCTAACCATGAAAGTCATGGAACCATAATAGTTCTGAGATTCAAAGAGAATACATTTGATCTTAAGTCTAGAAACATTCTGCTTCAAGTGGCTCAGAGGATGACTTCTAAATAAGGATGCCTAATTTTAACATATTACGTTGCCTTATAAATGAATAATCTGCATAGTCAAACTAATGTAAATGAAGGCATTTTCTCACATTGAATATTTTAAATAAAAATAATATATATATTTCTTTAAGTAAAATAATGTAGGAGAACTTATAAATAAAAGCACTTCTTTTACCCTCTCATACTCTTCTCTACCCTCATATCCTAAAAGCAACCACTTTTAACTGTTTTTTGTTTTAGATCTTGTAGTAGTTATTTCTGTTTCTGCATAATATGCTTGTATAATTATTTTTTATTTATCAACTTTAGAAGTGACCCGTTGACTTTCTGCAAAGATAACTGAGAGCTTATCTTGCTTATCCCTTACACAGCCTTGCTTATCTCCCCTCCCAGTATCATATACTATTATTTTTTAGTTCTTCTATTTGTTACCTTACTTCTTTAAAGAATATTCAAACCTTTGTTGCTTGTTCCATCATGCTAACGTAAGATTATGTGACTTATTATGTATGATGAGGATATAAATATCCCTACCCCTCCTTTTCTTTTTTGCCTATAACCTCCCAATCTTCAAATCCCTAAATCCCGTTACATCCACTGTTACACTGTCAGTATTCACTTTGAGGAGTCTCTCAGATATCCTGAACAGAAGTCCTTTATTGAATACGTGTGTTGCAGATATTTTTTTTAGACTGGCCTAATTGCATCCTTAAAGGTGTTTTTTGATAATGACAAGTCTTTAATTTTCATTAAATCCAATTTATCTCTTGTTCTTTATAGTTAGTGTTTTCTATGTCCTGTTTAAGAAATGTTTCCCTAGGGGCGCCTGGGCGGCTCAGTCAGTTGTGTCCAACTCTTGATTTCGGCTCAGGTCATGATCTCCGAGTAGTGAGAGCAAGCCTCACGTTGGGCTCCACACTCACAGTGGAGTCTGCTTGAGATGCTCTCTCCCTCTGCCCTCCCCTCTGCATGCTGTCTTTCGCTCTCTAAAATAAGTAAATAAATCTTAAAAAAAAAAAAGAAAGTTTACCTAAAGAGGTGACAATATCAAAATGGCAACATAGGTCATTCTTAACTTCAGTCCGCCTCACAAGAAGACCAACTAACAACTATCCATAGAAAGCATTCTTGTGAAAATCCCAGAGCCCAGGACCAGAGAGAACAGGAAGGACCACATTAGAAGGAGTGGAGGAGGGGCTTCACTTTGATCACATCACCAGGCACAAGGCAGCCCTGAGGAGCCCACTGGGCCTTTCCTTTCTCCAGTGGGGAAGGAGATCCCAAGGTGGACACCCAAATCACCCAGGACAGTATTACTTGTCAAACATATTGAAATAAATCTGGGGGAAATGTTTATGTAACCTGAAGTCAGAAGATATTTTCCTTATATTTTTTCTAGAGGCTTAATTGCTTTAGTTGTAGATTGAGACCTAGTATCCATCTCAAATTAATGTTTGTGATGATGAGAGGTATGGACAAAGTTCATTTTTGTCTTTATGGATAACCAAATGATTAAGTACCTTTTTACTGAAAATACCCTTCTTTCCATAGTAAATTGTGGGGGTGCCTTTGTTTAAATCATGTAATCATATATGTGAAGTGTTTCTATCATCTCTGTTCAGTTGCATTGGTCTATTTGTCTTTATTTGAGTCAATACCACACTGTCTCAGTAACTGTAGCTCTGTTAGAAGTACAGGTAGATGGCACTACAGTCCTCCAACTTGGATGTTCTTCCCGATTGTCATAGCTCTTCTAGGGCTTTTGCATTTCCATGTATTGCAAAAATTATTGTGGAGATTATATAATTGGCATTGAATTGAATCAGATCAGTTTGGGAGAGAACTGATATTTTTCTACACTGAGTTTTCATGAACACGGTGCGTATCTTTATTTATTAGATCTTTAAAATTTTTTCTCCATAATGTTTTGTAGTTTGCAGTGTAGAAGTCTTAAACATCTTTCATTTAACTTCTGGGTACTTGACATTTCTTGATGCTGCTGTAAGTGGTATTATTTTTAAATTTTATTTTCTAGTTCATTTCTAGTTTATAGAAATATAGTTTATTTTTATTTGCCAACCTAATATGCACTTATTATTTCTAGTTGCTTTTTTATGGATTCCTTTGGATTTTCCACTTAAGCATGTCATCCTTGAATGACAACTTTTATTTTTTCTTTGCAAACTTTATACATTTTATTTCTTTATTGCACTGATTAGACCCTCCATTGCAAGATTGAATAGAAGCAGTAATTATGGACATTTCTTGCCGTTTTGTTGAACGCAGAAGGCACGTAATCCACCATCAGCTAAGATGTTACCTGTAGTTTTTTTGTGAAAACTTATCATCAGTTTGGGGAATTTAACTTTATTCCTAGTTTGCTTTTTATTCTTGTTGTTATGAAAACTCTGGGTGTTGAATTTTATCAAATGCTTTTGCTGCATTTACTGTATGATCATATGGTCTGTCTTCTTCATTCTTTTCATGTAGTGAATTTCATTGATTGATATTCAAATGTTAAACCAACTTTGTATTCCTGGAATAAATTCCACTTCACTCTGATGTATTATTACTCTTTTTGATATATCCTGGATTTGATCTGCTAAACTTTATTGACACAAATGAACAAACCTTTTAGAATTTCTAGGAAAAACAGAGCGTTTCATTGAAGTCCAAGTTAGGACAGCTGCCCTGGATACACAGTCTTCACAAAGAAGAGAGTGCTTTGGTAAGGGAGAACATTTGGTGTAAGGTTATATACATTTTATACATAACGAGTTACAAATTATTAGACAAAGAACATTTTAGAAAGTTGCAGACCTTATCTTAAGTTTCTAATATATGCAGGGCTGTGGACTTCACTCTTACAGGAACCAGGGAAGTTTCTTCCTTTTTCTTTTATGTTCAGAATGCTCCTTTCTGGTTATTTTCTTTAATGAAGCAGATATATAGTGTGTGTTCAGGGAAGAAACAGAATCCAAGTTTTGCCTAGTCATTTTCACCTTGGTAAATGTTAAAGTATAGCCTCCCCTGGAGTCCAGGAACAGGACCCACAAGCATTAAAAGTTGAAAATTTCCTATATCAACTTTAATTTAGGATTTTTGCATGTTTGCTCATGAATGTAATTTTTCTTTTTTGTCATATACTTCCCAGATCTTGATATCAAGATTATGCTGGCCTCATAAAGTGAATTGGGAAGTATTCCTTCTGTTATATTATCTGAAACAATTTGTGTGATTAATGCTATTTCTTCTATAAATATTTGGGAGAATATATTAGCAAAACATTGTGTGCTAGGAGTTTTCTTTATGAAAGGTTTCTAATTAGGGATTCCATTTTTTAAATAATACGGGACTATTCAAAACTGTATTTCTTCTTATGACCATTTTGATGTTACCTTTCAAGGAATCTGTCCATTTTCTTAAAATTGTCAAATTTATTTGCCTAAAGTTGTTTATAATCTCCTCTCACTGTACTTTTAATGTCTGTAAGATTTGGGATGGTATTTCTCATATGTGTTTTCTCTCTGTTTTTCTACATCTGTCTTAATCTTTAAAAAAAAAACAAACCCTGGTTTTTGACTTTGTTGGTTTTCTCTATTTTAACTCTACATTTCATTAACTGCTGATTTTTATTGTGTTTTCCTTCATCTTTTGAGGGAGTTTGGTTTGCTGTTCTGTTTCACACTTCTTGAGATGGAACATTAGATCTTAGATTTTACACATTTATTCTTTTTTAATAATATATGTATTTAAAGCATTTAAGTTCTCCCTGAGCATTCCCTTAGATGTATCCCACAGGTTTTGATATGTCATATATTTATTACATTTCAATTTAAAATATTTTATAATTTCCATTGTGATTTTTTTGACCCATGATTGATTGATTGATTTTAAAGATTTTATTTTTAAGTAATCTTTCTACCCAATATGGGGCTCGAACTCATAAGCCCAAGATCAAGAGTTGCATGCTCTACCAAATGAGCCAGCCAGGTGTTGCTTATAGGCGCCTGGGTGGCTCCGTGGGTTTAAGAGACTGCCTTCAGCTCAGGTCATGATCTCGATGGTCCTGGGATCAAGCCCCACATTGGGCTCCTTGCTTAGTTGGGAGTCTGCTTTTCTCTCTCCCTCTGCCCCTCCCCTTGCTTGTGTTTTCTCTCTCTCAGATCAATAAGTAAATTTTTTTTTAAAGTATGTTGCTTAATTACCAAATATTTAGGAGTTTTCTAATTACCTTTCTGTTACTGACTTCTGGTTTAATTCCACTGAAGCCAGTTATTTATATGATTTTAATAACTTGACATTTGTTGAAACTTGCCTGGCTTAAAAAAGTCTATTTTTGTAAATGTTCCATGTGAACTTGAGAAAAAAAAATGTATTCTGACATCATTTAGGTCAAACTTTGGTAGCTGTCTTAATCCATTTGGGCTGCACTACAATAGACTGGGTAGGTTATAAATAACAGAAATATATTTCTTACGGTTCTGGAGTCTGGAAAGTCTAAAATCATCGCATCAGCAGATTTGGTGTCTGGTAAGGACCCACTTTCTAGTTCATAGGTGAACAGTTAGTTGTCTTCTTGCTATGTCTTCATGTGGTGGGAGGGGTGAGGGATCTCTCTGAGGCTTCTTTTCTTTCTTTCTTTCCTTCTTTTTTTTTTTTTAAGAGAAAGGGGAGGGGCAAAGGGAGAGGGAGAGAGAAAATCTTATGCAGGCTCCACACTCAGCATGGAGCCCAACACAGGGCTTGATCTCACAACCCTGAGATCATGACCTGAGCTGAAATCAAGAGACGCTTAACCAATGGAGCCATCAAGGCACCCCTGAAATAACCATATGGTTTTTATCCTCTCTCTTATAGATGTGATGTGTCACATTGATTTATTTGTGAATGTTGAATCACCTTTGCAACCCAGGAATAAATCTCACTTAATCATTGTGAATCATTTTTTTAATTTATTACTGGATTCAGTTTGCTAATATTTTGTTGAGAATATTTGCATCTGTGTTCATCAGAGATATTAGACTGTAGTTCTCTTTTTCAGCAGTGTCTGTTTGGTTTTGATATCAAGGTATTACTGGCCTCATAGAATGAATTTGGAAGTTTTCTTTCTCTTCTATCTTTTTGGAATAGTTTAAGAAAAATAGGTATTAACTCTTCTTTAAATATTTGGTAGAATTTGCCTGTTAAGGCATCTGGCCCTGGGACTTTGGTTTTTGGGAGTTTTTTGATTACTGATTCAGTTTCTTTGCTGGTTATCAGTCTTCACATTTTTTGTTTTCATGTTTCAGTTTTGGGAGGATATATGTTTCTAGGAATTTCTCCATTTCTTCTAGGTTGTCCAATTTGTTGGCATATAGTTTTTCATAATATTCTCTTATAATCCTTTGTATTTCTGTGCTGTTGGTTATTTCTCCTCTTTCATTTCTGATTTTGTTTATTTGAGTCTTCTCTCTCTCCCTCTCTTTCTTTCTTTCTTTTTTTTTAAATGAGTCTGGCTAAAGGTTTATCAATTTTGTTGATCTTTTCAAAGAACCAGCTCCTGGTCTCATTTATCTTTTGTACTGGGTTTTTTTTTTTTCTCCAGGTTTCAAAACTTTTTATTTGCGTATTAAAAAAATTGTGCATTCCAATCATTAAATCACTTCAACAAAAAAAAATGGCATTTTACAGCCTGCAGGACACGTTGGACCAGCTTTCACTGTCGTCCCACCCAGCTTCTTCGTTCACCAGCATACAGGTTCTTTTCCTTCCCTGCCGGCCAGACAGGCAGATGGGAATGGCAGGTGCTATCTTTGTCGGCAATTCTGTTTTGATATGAGCTGCACCATTTCCATAGACAATTGCAGTCGGGCTTCACGTTGTCATACTGGTGCTGTGGGTTACTTCAGTTTGAATTGATTTGATTTGATGTAAGCATACTGGGGCAGCAGGAGAAGTTTACCAAGAGTTACTAAGGGTTTTTTGGGGCATAGGGTAAAAGGAGAATGTTACCAAATAAATAGTTTTCTGAGATAGAAGAATTGTTTGGAGTCGTCTGACTACTGTGCTAACATGAATAGTAGATTGGGTTTGTAAATCAATGGCATTACTACAGGACCGAGTTTTCTGGAATGATAAGATAATAATTATTTAGTGCTTTCTTGTGCCAGAAGTTGTTTTAAGTGCTTTACAAATATTAACTCATTAATTCCTCACCATAGCTGTATGAGATACCCCTGTCATTCCGGTTGTTTGGATGAGAAACTGAGTGGAGAAGCTAAGCAGCTTGTCCATGGTCACACTAACAGTTCAACCCAGATAATGCTATGCTGTACTCAATGTTCTTAACCAGTAGACTGTTTTGTCTTTTTCCTGGTTTACTCTGGAGTACATAGAAGTGACTCCACCAACATTCTGGGTATTTTATTTATAGTTGCTAATGATGTAGTTCCAAAGTTAAGGGTAAAACTCTGTGAGAATAAAACCAATATTTCCTAGTTTGCCAAAGCAAACCCTGAGTGGATAATATTTCTAAAATCTAGTTTACATACATAAAGTCTATTTTATGGTTCTTACTCATTTTGCCCTAGTTAGGCACAAAGCTTAAATTAGAGTTAGAAAATCCAGTTTTGACCATAGAATCTTATGTGCTTGAACCTTTAGAATGTCGCTGTATTCCAACACTATAAAAGACTGATTGATATCAGAAGACAAGGGGAGCCACATCAGATAGTGAAATATATTGATCCTAAAGAGGTGAGGATATTATTTATTCATACAGCATCTATTTTTTCCCTTCAAAATGTGTGACCACTTTATAAATGTGCTTATATGTGTTTCTTTTAAAAAACTTTATGTTGAAGTGTGACGCACACATAGAAAAGCTCATAAAACATAAATGTGTAGCTCAGTGAATCATCACAAACAGTCCCCCGTGTAACCATCACCCGGATCAGAGTCTCATACTTCAGACCCCTGCCTTCCGGTGCTCTGCACATCTCGGCCAACTCCCTGCTCCCAAGAGGCAACCACTATTTTTAATTGAAGCTTTGTTTTTTGTTGTTTTTTTTTTCAGTCTTCTCTATTTTTGAACCATATGTAAATAGAATCCTCTGGTGCGCTTCTGTATCTTATCATTCAACATTGCATTCCTGTGGCTGAATTTTATTCATTTTCTAAAAAATAATGACAGTTATTTCATTTTATGAATATACTGCTGTTTATTCATTCTACAGTTGATTGACATTTGTATTGTTTTTTCCAGTTTGAGTCTGTTACAAAGACTGCTTTTGGGAATATTCTTATTCATCTGTCCTGTGCCCATGTATACAAATTTCTACTCCACCCAGAAATGGAATTTCAAACTCTTTTCCAAAGTTACTGTACAATTTGTATTAACCATCATCAGTCTTTTGGAATTCTTGGTGTTCTGCGTCGTTACCAGTGCTTAATATTATCAGCTTTTTAGGGACAGTCCTCCCTTTAGGCATACTTATATTTTTGGTCCCAGTGCCTTCATTCTTAGTTCTCAATCTGAGGCTTTGGGCTGAGGGCTTCAGGCACCTGTGCTGTCCCACTCTGACTGAGTCCTCGCAGACTCTCCTCCCTCAATCTCCTCGCTACCACCTACCCCACACATTCACTCCTCAGAGTTTTGAAAGTCGGGACTCCCTAACAGAGGAACCTGTGTCTGCTCCACTTCACTCTCAAATGCTGCAGCCCTGGTGGGGGGTGGGAGGGATGATCAGGTGGAATCCTTGCCTCCTCCAGTGTTAGGGGCTCCAACTCTTACTTGGTACCATTACAGTAAGTGATTAAAAGCTTTCTTTCCCTTTCTACTTGTTTCCTTCATTGGCTCTTCTGACACCCGACAGCTCAATGACCATCCTCCCAGATCAGCTGAGCTCTTGACATTTTTTTTCATGTCTTTTATGTGTATATTGTCTCTTATTTTTCCGGGCTTTAAACAGTTCTTTATATATTTTTCACACAAGCCCTTTGTCCGTTCTCTGTGCTGCACAAATCATTTTTCATTATATGATTTGACTTGTCACTCTTAAGATGGTCTTCCCACTGTTTTTTTTTAACCACGAAAAATGTCAAACATATACGGAAGTAGAAAGAATAAAGTAATAAACCACATGTACCCGTCCCCTAACTTCAACAATTAGCAATTCACAGCCAGTCCTGCTTCATTTACATTTCCACCCTCTTTCCCCAATCCCTAGGTTAATATTTTGAAACAAGACTGTCTTTTGGTGAACAGAGTTCTTAATTTTAATGTAGTTTAAATTGTCAACCCTTTTGTATATGGTTGGTGCTTTTTATAAACTTCACCAACCCTGAAGTCATGAAAGAATTTTCCTATATTATATATAACCTTTATTGATTTGCCTTTCATATTTAGATCTGCAGTACACCTGGGGTTGATATTTTGTGTACGGTGTGTGACAGAAGTCACTTTCATATTCTTCCATTTAGATATCCAAATGATGAAACACTATTTATTAAAAAGGTAGTCCTTTCTCCACGGTTCTCCATGCCACTTTTACTATAAAGCAAGTAGCCATTTTTGTATGGGTCTATTTATGCATTTTCTATTCTCTTCCACAGTCTATTTTTCTACCCTTGTCATAATTACTATAGGTTTGTATTATTATAGGTTTATAACAAGTGTATTATATGGTAGAGAAGTACTCCCATTTTGTAATTTTTCAAGAAGACACTTCCAGGCTATTGTTGGATGCTTTGTATTTACATGCAAATCTTAGAATTAAGTTGTGAGTTTACACACATAAAATCCTCCACCATCAGGAAAATAGTAGACTAGGGAGCACTAAGAATAACTGTCCAAATCACCTTTATTGGAATTCTGGAATCCAATAAAAGAAACTTAGGGCAACTAGGAGAGTGCTTCATGAAGAAAGAGGCTGCTAAATTTCCATGAGGAAGCATTGTGGTCTTCTTGTTCACCCACCCAACATGCCTCGTTCCTCAGAGTGGTGGTAGCTGTGGAGACAAACATTCACATTCTTGGTATGGCTTTCTAGGGCCAGGGGGTCAAATAGAGACTTTATTCTCAAAAATTGTTGTGTGTACTTTGACCCATCTGTCATTTGTTTTAGGGACCTGCACAGAGGCTTGTCTTTGTTCCCCCCACAACTGCTGCCATGCAGTCCCAGGGCTGGGCCAGCTCCCTGCCCACAGACACCAGACACAGCGGGTGGCAGACAGGCCAGGAACAGGCAGACCCAGAGCCTGGGAAGGACAAGGCTGAGGATGAACATACAAGGTGTCTGAACACATAGAGAGTATGTTTAAAAAAAAAAAAAAGAGAGAGAGATAGCAAATTAGTGATTGTCAGGGGAGAATTTGGAAATGGGGAGTGACTGTTAAATGGGTATGTGGGTATGGGGTTTCCTTTGGAGTAAAAAAAATATTTTGGAAATAGACGGTGGCTATACGATGTTGTAAATGTATCAGATGTCACTAATGGTAAATTTACGTTGTGTATATTTGACACAATTTTTTTTTTTTTTTTAGAGAGAGAGTGTCGGGAGGGGCTGAGGGAGAGAGAGAGAATCTTAAGCAGGCTCCACACCCATTGCGGAGCCTGATCTGGGGCTCGATCTCACGACCTTGAGATCATGACCAGAGCCAAAATCAAGAGTCAGACGCCTGGGCGCCTGGGTGGCTCAGTTGGTTAAGCAACTGCCTTCGGCTCAGGTCATGATCCTGGAGTCCCAGGATCGAGTCCCACATCGGGCTCCCTGCTCGGCGGGGAGTCTGCTTCTCCCTCTGACCCTCCCCCCTCTCATGTGCTCTCTCTCTCATTCTCGCTCTCGCAAATAAATAAAATCTTTAAAAAAAAAAAAAAAAAGAGTCAGACGCTTAACCAGCTGAGCCGCCCAGGTGCCCCTAACGAAATTTTTAAAAATGTTTAAAAATTATTTTGGGATTTTAATTGGGATTTCATTGAATATTTACATCAGTTTGAGGAAAACTGACATCTCAACTCTATTGAGAGCTCCAATCCATGAACATTTGTAGGAAACATGAGGATGTGCTGCCCAGATTCCTCTTCACTAGAGGAGTTACTACCCAGTCCAGTCACAGGGTCTGTGATCAGCAGATGGCCTCCAACTCTGAGCATCTTGTTTCTTACCTTACCTGGGGAGAACTGCCTTACCGTCAGTCAGCTATTTCCAGGGCAGTTCATATCCAGTAACCAAGCAGTATAGGGGGTGGGAGTGGGGAAGGGGACATAAAGACCAGTCTGCGGTGGTCCAGCTCAGGGCAGTTTTCACTCTAGAAGCCCCAGGCTTTGATGGGCCTGCCTGGTAGCACAGATTCTTCCTTCCCCTTCTTTCCTAGGTGTTGATCCCTTATAAACATGTGGCACCCAAACTTCATTTCACTATCTTCTTCCAGAAACCCCAATCCATAACATTATTTAGCTCTTCTATAATTTCTCTCAATAATGCTTTATAGTTTTCTGTATAGAGGATTTGCACATACTTTCTTAGATTTAGACCTTGCTTTTTCAAGCTCTTTTAAATAATAATTCGAAAATTTTTACTAATTTTGGAGCACCTGGGTGGCTCAGTTGCTTGAGCATCCCACTCTTGTTTTCGGCTCAGGTCATGATCTAATGGTTTGTGGGATTGAGCTCCGCGTCAGGCTGCTCAGTGGGGAGTCTGCTTGAAGATTCTTTCCCTCTGCCCCTCCCCCCACTTGCAAACATTCTCTCTAAAATAAATAAATCTTGAAAATAATATTTTTTGCTAATTTTTGTTGCAAATACATAGGAAGACAAGTAATTTTTGTTTCTTAGCTTTGTTTCAGCAACTTTGCTCTCATTTATTAATTCTAATAATTTGTACATAGATTCTTTTGGATTTTCTACATGAACAAGCATGCCAAACTCAAATAATGAGTTTACTTTTTTCCTTTCCAAATATACATTTTATTTCTTTTTCTTATACTTCTGCATTAACTAGAGCCTTCAGTAAATTGGTGAATAGAAGTGGTGACCACTCTCATTCCTGATTTCAAAGGGAAAGGGCTCAATAATCCATCATTAAGTACGAGGTATGCTATAGATTTTTGTGTAGAAAACTTGTATTAGGAAAGTTCCCTTCTTTTTTTGAGCTAAAACAAGTTTTTCCCCCAATCCAAAAAATGGATGTTAAATTTTATGACATTTTTCTGCTCTTACTGAGATATTATTATTATTTTGAATGTTAGACTACTTAGCATTTCTGGAATATACACATTTTGGTCAAAATGTCTTAATCCTTTTTAAATACCACTGAACTTAGTTTGCTAATACTTTGCTTAAATTTTTGCACCTACATTCAGGCAGACCATGTAATTTGCTTTCTCATATTGTCTCTGTCAGATTTTGGTATCACATTTAGCTGGCATAGTAAGTAGAACAAGTTGAGAAATGTTCCTTCTCATGTTGTGTGTTCTTTCTTCCACAAATGGAAGGATTTACCAGTGAAGCCAGAAGTTTACTTGGTGGAAAGATTCTAAATTACAAATTCAGTTTATAGTTATAGATCTATTCCTATCTTATATTTATTTTTGTGCTAGATTTGATAAGTTGTATTTTTCTAGGAAGTTGTCCATTTCACTTAAATTTTCAAGCTTATTTACTAAAATTATTTATAATATTCTCTAATGATCTTTCTAACGTCTTAGAATCTATAATAGTTTCTCCTTATTTTCTGCCTTCTTCTTTTTCTTTCTTCCCTCTTAATTATATTTATTGAAGTATAATTAACATACACTGTTATATTACTTTCAAATGTACAGCATATTGATTTGACAATTCTATATATTACTCAGTGCTCATCAAGATAAAGTATAGTGTAGTCACCATACTATGTCATTACAGTGTTACTATATTCCCTATGCTGTAGTTTTCATCTCTGTGACTTATTTATTTTAGAACTGGAAGTTGTACCTCTTAATCCCCTTCATCTATTTCACCCATCCCCCTCACCCATCTCCCCTCTGGAAACTATCAGTTGGTTCTCTGTATTTAAGAGTCTAATTTTGAGAGAGCAGGAAGATGGCAATGGAGTAGGAGGAGCCTAGGCTTGTCTCATCCTACAAATATAAGTAGATAACTATCAGATCATCCTAAATACCCCAGAAATTGACCTGAAGACCAACATAACAAATTCCACAACTAAAAGAAGAGCAGAAGCCACATCGAAGAAGGTAGGAGGTGCAGAGACATGGTTTAGAGGAGAAATAGATCATGGTTACTATGAAGTGAGCCGTGGTCATGAAGAAGGGCAAGAGACAGGAGCACACAGGGAAACATACAAGGAGAACATTTCCCCAAAGCCATTGGCTTGGAAAATGAGAGGGACTGAATTTTGTGGGTTCTTGTAACCAGCAGGGCTTAATAAAATCTGGTTTTAAAGGTCAGCAGGCTTGGCTGGGATAGAGCCTGGAGGGCACTGCCCTACTCCTGGAGAGAAAGCGGACAAACATCCCAGGAGCAGACAGCTTGGAAACAACAATCTTAAGAACACCTAGGGCACTCGGGGTGATTATTTGCTCTTCTCAGAGTGTGTCCCTCAGAGGCAGCATTCACAGACACAACTCTCTGGGAACAGAGGAGCTGGCCAGCACCATTTCCCAACCCTGCCCCTCAGCATAAACACAGAGCCACCTGTGGGAAGTAGTGCAGCACTGATGCAGGCTGCCTAACTTTCATGCACCAAGTCCTATGCCACCACCACTCCTGGCCCTGGTGGAACTGCCCTTCTCAGTCACACTTGCCTCAGTCCTAGTGTGGTGGACCTCTCCCCAAGAAGACCAGCACAAACTCCTGCTCATACCACGCCTCTGTACCAGAGAGTTTTGCAGGGCCTCGGTTCTGGTGGAGGTGATAATAGGTCTCATTTCAGAAGCAGACCAGAGCACACCTAGTTAAAACTCGCCACATTCAAGCCAGGGACCAAACACTTCCCACAGCAAGCAAGGAGAGCCTCTGTAGACGACTGGCTTAAAGGATAGAGCAGAGGGGTGCCTGGGTGGCTCAGCCGTTAAGCGTCTGCCTTCGGCTCAGGTCATGATGCCAGGGTCCTGGGATCGAGCCCCACATCGGGCTCCCTGCTCAGCTGGAAGCTTGCTTCTCCCTCTCCCACTCCCCCTGCTTGTGTCCCCTCTCTCGCTGTGTCTCTCTCCGTCAAATAAATAAAATCTTTAAAAAAAAAAAAAGGATAGAGCAGAGAACACAACAGCAGAATGCACACAGCACACAGTGGAGATATTCCCTGAAGTACCAGTCCCTGGACACTATATGACCTCTTCTTCATAAGGCCATTACTTTCAGGAGCAGGAGACATAACCGGCTTTTCTAACACAGAGAAGAAGGCAGAGACTTAGGCAAAATGTGAATACGGAGGAACTTATCCCAAATGAAGGAACAAGATAAGGCCACCACCAGAGATCTAACTGAAACAGATGTAAGTAACATGCTTGATGGAGAATTTAAAGCAATGATCATAAGGATACTCAAAATAATATAAGACATCAATGAAACCCTTATCACAGACATAAAAGAGTTAAAAAAGAATCGGAGATGAAGAGTGAAATACACAGGATTAGAAACACACTTGAGGCAATGAACAGTAAGCTAGAAGAAGCAGAGGAATGAATTAATGACCTAGAAGACAAAGTAATGGAAAGCAATGAAGCTGAACAAAAGAGAGAAAAGACAATTGTGCAACATAAGAATAGACTCAGGAAACTGAATGACTCTAATAAACGTAATAACATTTGTATTATTGGAGTACCAAAGGAAGAAGAGAGAGAAAGGGGGCAGAAAATTTTTTTGAAGAAATAATGGCTGAAAACTTCCCTAATATAGAGAAGGAAACAGACATCCAGATACAGGAGGCACAGAGAACTCCCATCAAAATCAACAAAAGCAGGCCAACACCAAGACATATTTAATTTGCAAAAATAGTGATAAGGAGGGGCGTTTGGGTGGCTCAGTCAGTTAAGTGGCTGCCTTCGGCTCAGGTCATGATCCCGGGGTCGTGGGATCAAGCCCCGCATTGGGCTCCCTGCTCAGCAGAGAGCCTGCTTCTCCCTCTCCATCTGCCTGCAGCTCTGCCTACTTGTGCTCTCTCTCTATCTCTCTGTCAAATAAATAAATAAAATCTTTTTAAAAAAAGTGATAAGGAAAAAAAAACTTAAAAAACAGCAAGCCAAAAGAAGTCCTTAACTTCTTATAAAGGAAAACCCATAAGGCTAGCAGGAGGTTTTTCAACAGAAACTTGGCAAGCCCGAAGAGAGTGGCATGATATATTCAAAGTGCTGAATGGGAAAAATCTGCAAGCAAGAATACTCTATGCAGCAAGGCTGTCATTCAGAATAGAAGGAGAGATGAAGAGTTTCTCAGACAAACAAAAACCAGTGGAGCTCATGACCACTAAACCAGCCCTGCAAGAAATATTAAAGTGATTCTTTGGAAAGTGGAGACTAAAAGTGACGGTATAAAGGCAGGAAACACAAAAGCAGTAAAAATGAATATTTCTGTAAAAATCAGTCAAGGAACTCACATAAAAAAATGTAAAATATATTAACATATACCTAAAATATGGGAAGGAGAAGAGAAAAGGGGTTCAAATTTGAATGACCACCAATATAATATAGACTGCTATCTGAAGAAGTTATATACAAACCTAATGGTAACCATATATTGAAAACCACTAATAAACATGCAAAGAATATAGAGAAAGAAATCCAAATATATCACCGAAGAAAATCAGCAAAACATGAAAGAGAAAAAGAGAAAAAAGGATCAGAGAAAATTTCCAAAAACAACCACAAAACAAGTAATAAAATACCAATATATACATATCTATCAATAATTACTTTGAGTGTAAATGGACTAAATGCTCCAATCAAAAGACATAGGGTGTCAGAATGGATAAAAAAATCAAGATCCATCTATATGCTGTATACAGGAGCCTCCTTTTAAACCTAATGACACCTGCAGATTGAAAGTGAGAGGGTGGAGAAACATCTATTGTGCAAATGAGCGTCAAAGAGGGGGTAGCAGTATTTATATCAGACAAATGGACTTTAAAACAAAGACTGTAACAAGAGGTAAACAAGGGCACTATTTCATAATAAAAGGGATAATCCAACAAGAAGATACAACAATTATAAATATTTATGCACCCAACATGGGAGCACTGATATATGAAACAATAACAAACATAAAGGAACTCATTGATAATATAGTAGAGAACATTAACACTCCATGTACATCAATGGACAAATCATCTAAACAGAAAATAAACAGGGAAGCAGTAGCTTTGAATGACTAACTGGACCAGATTCTTCTCAAGTGCATGTGGAACATTCTCCAGAGTAGAACACATATTAGGTCACAAAATAGGCATCAACAAATACAGAAAGATTGAAGTCATGCCACACACCTTTTCTGATCACAATGCTATGAAACTAGAAGTCAACAAGAAAAAAAGTGAAAAGACCACAAATACATGGAATTTAAACAATATGCTACTAAATCACGAATGGGTCAAATGGGAAATCAAAGAAGAAATGTTGAATCACTAAATTCTACGACTGAAGCTAATATTACACTGTATGTTAACTAACTGGAATTGGAATTAAACTTTTGCTTGTGGATGTCCAGTTTTTCCAGCACCATTTGTTTAAGACTATCCTTACTCTATTGAATTGCCTTTGCTCTTTTATCAAAGATAAGTTGACTATATTTACGTGGGGCTATTTCCAGGCTGTCTCTCTGTTCCACTGACCTATTATTGTCTTTTCTTTTGCTAATACCACACTTGATTATTACAGCTTCATAGTAAATCTTAAAGATGGGTCCACCAATTTTGTTATTCGCCTTCAATATTATGCAAATGGCAATATTATGTTGGTTATTCTAGTTCTCTTACATTTTTTATAAAGTTTAGAATCAGTTTGTCCATATCTATAAAATAACTTGGTGGGATTTTGGCTGAGATTGCATTGAATCTATAGATTGAGAAGAGTGGGCACCTGGACGGTATTGAATCATTTTATCCAGGTACATTAAATATCTCTCATTTAGTTCTTCTTTTATGGGGCACCTGGGTGGCTCAGTTGGTTAAGCATCTGCCTTCTACTCAGGTCATGACCCCAGGGTCCTGGGATGAGCTTCCTGCTCCGCAGGAGTCTGTTTCTCCCTCTGCCCCTCCTCCCACTCATTCTCTTAATCTCTCTCTCAAATAAATAAATAAAATCTTTAAAAAATAGGTCTTCTTTCATTACAGTGTTGTTTCCTTCATATAGATTTTCATAGTTTGTTAGATTTATACCCTACATATTTCACTTTTTTGTTGTTAATATAAGTGGCATTGTGTTTTGAACTTCAAATTCCAGTTGTTTGTTGCTGGTATATAAGAGAGCAATTGACTTATGTATGTTAATGTAGTATCCCCCAACATTATTATAGTTACTTTCTTGTGCCAGGAATTTCTTCATTGATTCATTGGAATTTTTAGTATAGACAATTATGTTATCTGTGAAAAAAGACAGGTCTTTTTTTTCCATTTCAATTTGTATACCTTTTATTTCTTTTTCTTATTGAAATAGCTATGACTTCCAATATTATGTTGAATAGGAAGGGTGAGGGGACATCTTTGCCTTGTTCCTGATCTTAGCAGGAAAGCATGCAGTTTCTCACCAATAAATATGATAGGTGTGTTTATTGTAGATATCCTTTGTCAAATTGAGGAAGTTTGCCTCTATTCCTAGTTTGTCAGAGTTTTTATCATGAATTGGTATTGAATTTTATCAAATGCTTTTTCTGCATTGTTGATATGATCATATGATTTTTCTTCTTTAGCCTGTTGTAATTTGATAATGGCCTTGCATATCTGGAATGAATCCCACTTGGTCATGGTATATAATTCCTTTTATACATTGCTGAATTTGACTTGCTAATATTTTGTTGAGGATTTTTGCATCTATGTTCATGAGAGATAATCGTCTGTAATTTTCCTTTCTTGTAGTGTCTCTGTCTGGTTTTGGTATTAGGATAACGCTGGACTCAGAATGTGTTAGGAAGTGTTCCCTTTGCTTCTGTTTTCTGGAATAGATTGCAGAGAATGGATACGATTTTTTTCTTAAATGTTTGGTAGTGTTCACCACTGAGCCAATCGAAGCTTGGTGCTTTCTTTTTTGAAAGGTTAACTACTGATTCCATTTCTTTAATAGGTCTATTCAGATTTTCTATATCTGCTTCTGTGAGTTTTGTCAGGTTGTGTCTTTCAGGCATTTGAACCATTTCATATAGGCTATCATATTTGTAGGCATAGAGTTTTTCTTAATATTTGTTAATTATCCTTTTAGTGCCCATGGAATCAGTGGTGATAGCCCCTCTTTTTGGATATTAGTCATTTGTGTCTTCCCTCTCTCTCTTTTTCCTTCTTAGTTTTCCTGGTCAGAAGCTTATTGATTTTATTGATGTTTTCAAAGAACTAGCTTTTAATTTCTTTGATTTTTCTCAATTGATTTCCTGTTTCAATTTCATTGATTTCTGTTTTAATTTTTATCATTTCTTTTCTTCTGCTTTTTTTTTTAGATTTTATTTATTTATTTGACAGAGAGAGAGAGCACAAGTAGGCAGAGAGGCAGGCAGAGGGAGAGGGAGAAGCAGGCTCTCTACTGAGCAGGGAGCCTGATGCAGGACTCGATCCCAGGACCCCGGGATCATGACCTTAGCCAAAGGAAGCCGCTTAACCAACTGAGCCACCCAGGTGCCCCACTTCTGCTCACTTTTGATTTAATTTATTTTCCTAGTTTCTTAAGATGGAAGTCTAGATAATTGATTTCAGGTCTTGCTTGTTTTCATATATTTATTCAGTGCTATAAATTTTCCTCTAAGCACTGTTGTCTGTGCATTTCATGAATTTTGATAAGCTGTATTTTCATTTTCCCTTAGGTCAAAGTATTTTTAAATTTTTCTTGAGACTTCTTATTTGATCCATTTGTTACTAAGTGTATTGTTGAATTTCCAAGTTCTGGACTTTTCAGCTATCCTTCTGTTACTGATTTCTAATTTAATTCCATTGGGGTCTGAGAGCATGCTTTGTATGATTTCTATTATTTTACAGTTGTTAAGGTGTGTTTTATGGTCCAAAACATGTTCTTTGTTGGTAAATGTTCCATATGAGCTTGAGAAGAGTATATATTTGCTATTATTGGATGAAGTGTTCTAGAAATGTCAGGTCCAGGTGATTACAAGTGTTGTTCAGTTTCTTAATGGACTTAATTATTTTTCTGTCTGCTGAATATGTCAGTTACTGATAGAGAGGTGTTCAGTTCTACAACTATAATAGTGGATTTCTTGGTTCTTGTAGTGCTTTCAGGTTTGGCCTTACATATTTTGATACTCTGTTGTTAGGCATATATACTTTAGGGATTGTTATATCTTCATAGAGAATTGACCACTTTATCATCATGTAATCCTCCTCTTTATCCCTGATAATTTTCCTTGCTCTGAATTCAGCTCTTTCTGAAATTAATATACCTGCTCAGTTTTCGTATAATTAATGTTAGTTAATATGTTATATCTTTCTCCATTACTTTGCTTTTAACCTATCTGTGTCTTTATATTTAAAATGTTTTTTTATAGACAACATGCAGTTGGATCTTATTTTTTTAATCTATGTTTATAGTCTCTGCCTTTTACCTTGTATATTTAGACCATTGACATTTAATATAGTGATTGATATCTAACATATTTGTTAATGTTTTCTATTTCTTGTCCTTGTTCTTTCTTTTTTTGTATTACATTCTTTTTCTGCCTTCTCTGGTTTTAATTGAGCATCCTATATGATTGCATTTTCTTTCCTCTCAGCATATCAATTATACCTCTTTTTTACTCTTTTTTGATTTCCCTAGAGTTTGCAGTGAGTATTTACAACTAATCTAAGTCCACTTTAAATAACACTATTCTACTAAATAAAAATTCCCATGAGTTTGGGAGACAAAGACATGCTAAAAGGAAGGGAACTGCCTCAAATACCCAGCCAAACCTCTTCCCCATTTAAGTTTGTAGATGGTAGAAGGATAAAGAAGTAAACTCAAATCTTCCCAAAAGTACACCTGAATTTCCTATAGACTTTCATAGTTGAGGGGATAGAGACTTGCCAGGACCACCTCTGAGAAACAGGGATAAACTAGAAGTGGACAAACCAGATATGGATTACTAAAACTGCAATCCAGGTTTGACCCACTTCCAATTTCTGATTGGATTGACTTGATCATCCTCTCACCCTAACTGACTAAAAGAGGAAAGAGAAAAATATCCACAAAGCTGTACCCTTAAGATTTGCCTACTTTAGTGGAAATAAAAGTGTATATATAATGAATTTTGCTTAAAAATTATATACGGTTGACCCTTGAACAACACTGGGATAGGGGCACTGACACCCACCCCCCCATGCAGTCAAAAATCCACGTGTAACTTGAGACTCTCCAAAAAGTCAACTACAAATAACATACTGTTGACCAGAAGCCTTACAAATAACATAAATAGTCAATTAACACATATTTTATATGTTATATATATTACGTACTGCATTCTTACATTAAAGTAAGCTAAAGTAACATGTTAAGAAAATCATAAGGAGGAGAAATTACTTTTACAGTACTGTACTACAAAAAAATATTAGTTGACCTGCACACTTCAAACCCATGTTGTTCAAGTGTCACCTGTATAAATTTTATGAATTTTATAAATATAAGTTTTAGATCCTGTCATAAAACATATTTTTTCATGTTTGAACTGTGACCCTATATATGTATGCATGTATATATATACTCTTTAGTCAGGAGAAAATTGTGCAAAACTCCATGTGGTCTTTCAGGCTTTACAGACTGAATGACTTAGGATAACATGTATTTTCTCATCTAACTTAATATTATCAGGAGGTAAGATTGAACTGTCTTCTGATTGAGAACCCAAAATTGTTTTCTCTACTTTGAATTTGGTGCAGGACACTAAAATTTAGAAGACCAATTATAGACAATTCTTACAAAATTTAAACATGTATTTTTGACTTAACAAAAGCTAGTTAGGAAAGGTCATCTGGTGTTAAACTCAAATTAGCCAATCATAATTTTTTCTCTGAATTTACCTGTAAAATAATATTCAATAATATTAATTAAATTTATTAAATTTAATAAATTAAATAATATATTTGAGGACTTATGTAAAATTTCTGTTTTGTGAAAAACATATCAGTTGGTTTTTATACTTATATATTGCATAGAATGTAAACATAGTTTAGTATCATTTTTCCAGTTATGAAAACTGTTTTACTTATTGGATGCCCATAAGAAATTAAATCTTAAAGTATTTTTTAATTTAAAAATAATTATTTGAGGTTTATTTATTTGACCTATTTCATAAATAATCAATATTCAGCAACTATTTTAACATGATAGAGTGAGAAGTAGTGAATTGATATCTACAGTGTTGAAGAGTAATACATTTTTTTATAGGCAGAGCTTCTAGATGCTGCTGCTGGCGTTCATGTACGATTCAGATTAGGTGGTGTAAGTATGGATGAATTCTTATTTGGTAGTTTTAAAGCACATTTATGTGAAATTTAAAAGATGTAAATTTTTAAAATGTAAACCTTTTTTTGTAATTAGATTACAATGGTCCTTTGAACTTCTCCATATACAGGTTAAATTTCCACCTGATATATACTATAAAATTTTCACTCATAGACATATTGAAGATCTGTGTGCTAATAGCCCTAGAGATTATACAAAACTTCCAGCAAAATATACATCTCATATTAAGAGTGATGATCTTCAGGAAGAGGATCATAGTGGCTGGTATCGTCGTGTAGAGAACAATGGCTGGAGGCCTGTCTCTGATACAGTAAGAAAAGAAAAATATTAATAATTTTGAATCTTATATATTTAGAAACTCATTTGTCTTCTTGAAAATTAATTTTAAAATAATAAATCTTGGTGATTTAACTGATAAAAAGTGATGACATTAACTACTCAAGGGTTACTAATAATACTTCAAGATCAGAAATATATCTTTTTTTTTTCTCTACTTCTACTTTTAGTAATGAGCTTTGATCTGGGTCATCTTTAGATACTGTCTGGTACTCAGGAGTTTTTCATCTTTATAGCGAAGCAAATTTGAAAATGTTGACTCTATATTAATTAATCCTTGGACTAGAGGTGGGAATTCTTGAGAAAAATATGACATTTTCTCTTATAGAGCTTGTCACAGCAGAGACTGGTGGGAAATCATTTGGATTGTCATGGTGTTTGGAACTTTAACATGTCTTCATTAATTGAATGGAATTATTTTAAATATACATAGTTCTTAAAACATATATATGATTTAGGGACTTTTCCATAGACAACCATGTTTAATGTCCTTTTTGTGGAGATAATGTCTACCTGAGGATGTTTGTAAGCTTACATTTTATAGGTTAATATAATCAGGTTCTGTATAGCTCTAGATGTCTATTTGGGCTCATGTCTTCATTCGGGTCCTCAATCTCTGGTAGGCAAATTATAGAATTGGTATATTAAGTACACTAAGTATAAAAAGTGAAAATAATCAAGGTGTGAATTCATACATTCATTCAACAAATCTTATTGCATACCAACCATATGTCAGGCATTGTAATAAATGCTAGGGATACAATGGTAGATAAAATAGTCCCTCCCCTCAAGTATCTTTCCTTTTAATTTGTGAGAGAGTCAAAAGTAAAAAGAATATTTCAGTATAGTGCAGTAAATAAGTGCTTTAAGAGGGACAAATACATAGGGTTGCGGGGGATAGCAAACTCTCCTTCTTGTTCTTTAATGTGTATGTATGTGGTGAAGGAGAGGGAATGAATTTGAAGTAGGAAAACAGGCAACCAGTTAGGATAGCATGTCACACAGGGAAACCACAAACTCTTGGGATGTAATGATGAGACTTTGTTCTTGAAGGGTACCTGTACTTCTTGAGATTTAGAGTCTTCAAAAGTCAACAGCACTAAGAGTAGGTAAGGTCTGTTCTTATGAAAAACAAAAATAATACTGGAGTATGTCTATTCATTTATCCATTCAACAAATAGTTCTTAAGTACCTCACTATACTAGTGCTTTGTTAGTCTTTCTGTGACTTGTGCCTCCAAAAGCTCAATGTGCCACTCACCCATGACATAATAAGAAATACCTTAAAAGGGGTTTATTCGCTCCTCTATTTCTACCTTGGCATATTCCCACTGAACTCACAGAAATTCTTTTCTGTAGCCAGATAAACTCACAATCAGTATTTCAACACTTTGTATATTCATTTTTCATTTCTCAATAGTTTTGGGTATCTACTGAAAATGTAGAGGTGGGAGAAGAAAAAGAAATCGAATTCCATTTCTCTAAACTGAAGAGAAGGCAAGATATGGAAAAGAAAAGAAAAATTAGAAAGATAGAATGGATGAGGAAAATGTAAGTTGATGAAATAGTTAGACTTACTAAATATATACTATTTTAAGTTCTTTTTAAAAAATGCTATCACTACTAAAATAACTACATGTTATTTTAAAAAGAAAAATGTAAGATTACAGTTATGTTTTTAAAAATATATAGAAAGCAAACATTTAACAAATGCCTGCTATGTGTGAGATACTATTAATCTCTAGGATATAAATGGGGAAAGACATTTTGTCTTTGACCCCAAAGAAATTACAGTCTATTGGAATATCAGATATGAAAATAAGCATTTACCCTTATATATCAGATAACTTTTATTTGGCCCTCCAGATCCACTCTATACCCTTCTCAACCCTTCTTTCTGCCCTAAGACTCTGACCTGTATGGATTACACTAAAAGTCATTCTGGACCTGTCTAACAAATGTTAAAAGCAAGCCAAAACATCAAATTATTTACAGGTTTACTTCACTCCATATGCAGAACAAATTCCTCCCAAATATTTAAAGTAATACAAAAAAAAAAAACAGTATCCAAATTATATAAAATTCACAATGTCTACCATATAACAATCAATTACCAGGCATGCAAAGAAACAGGAAAATAGATCTCATATGAGAAGAAAAATTAAAAAGTAGCAACAGGCCCACCAAAAATATCTTTTGAAAAGGAAGGCAAAAGAATAACTTTGCAGACAAATAAAAGCTGAGTTCTCTTATCATAGAAGACCAGCACTGCAAGAAATTTTTCTGGCAGAAGAAAAATGCTTCTAGGTAGAAATCTGGATCTATATAAGGAGTGAAGAACTCCAAAAGTGGTAATTATTTAAGTAAATATAAAGGACTTTTATTCTTACTAAATCTCTTTAAAGGGTAGTTAACCAACTGTTGAAATATACACTTAAAAATAGGTAAGATGATAAATTTTAAGTTACATGTTTTTTATTACAATTTTGAAAAGATAGGTATTAAAACTGTAAAGGAATGAGTTGATATTGCCAATCCAGTTCTACCTACATTTTTGATTCCACAATTATATTCCTTTTCTCTTATATTGAAAATCTTCATTTCAAATAAAATATAATTGCTTATTTTTCTGACATTACAAATAAATTGTTCCAAAATAACAAAATAACATCAATACGTATGCAATTACTGAATAAAATTCAAAAAAATTTTTAAGGTAATTTACTATTTAAAGCAGAAACACTGACAGTGTATTGTGACATTTATAAACTCAAAACAGTACAAAAGTAAAATGTATGATGATGATACCACAAAGATTGGGAGAGGTGAAATGCAAATATACTGCTAGAAGGTCCTTATTCTACATATAAAGTGGTATGATATGCTTAAAGGTAGACTGTGATTATTAAAAACCATAAAGCAACCATAAAATTAACAAGAACAAGAACAAAGATGTATATATAATAATATAATGATGGAAGTAAAATAGCCTCATAAAGAAACATCAAAAGAAGGGTGAAAAAAGAGGAAAGGAAACAAAGAACAGAACAAATAGAAAGCAGATAGCATGATAAAGACTAAAATCAATCATATCAATAATAATATTAATTGTAAGTAGTCTGAACACCCCAAATAAAGGCAGAGGTTGACAGACTGGATAAGAAGCCCATACATAAGGACATAACAATCCTAAATACTTATTTGCCTAGTAACAGAGCTTTGAAATACATGAAAATAAAATTAGTAGTACTGAAAGGAGAAGTAGACAAAACCAAAATTATAATCAGAGATTTCAAAACCCTTTTATTAGTAATTGATAGAACAAGTGGGCAGTAAATTAGTAAAGATAGAGCTGAGACCTGAGCAAATTATCAACCAGCTTGACATAATTGGCATTTATAGAGCACTGCACCCATCAAGAGAAAACACATTCTTTTCAAGTGCATGTGAAACATCCACCAAGATACATTATATTCTGGGTCATGAAACAAACATCCACAAATTTGAAAGAATTAAAATCATACAAAGAAACTTCTCTGATCACAATGGAATTAAAAAGTAATTAAAAATAGAATAGAATTAATAACAAAAATTTCTGGAAAACTTCCAAATATTTGGATATTAAATAGCATACCTCTATATAACCCATGAGTCAAAGAAGAAGTCACAAAGGAGATTTGACAATATCTTTGATTTAATGAAAATGAAAATACAACATAAAAATTTGAGGATGCAGCTAAAGCAGTACTTACAGAGAAATTTATAGCATTAAATACTGATATTTAAAAAGAAAGATCTCAAATCAGTGCTCTAAGCTTCCAACATAGAATCAATAAAAGAAGAGCAAATTAAACCCAAAGCAAGTAAAAGGAAGGAAATGATAACAGTAGAAATCAGTAATATTGCAAATAGAAAACCACCAGAGAAAATGAATGAAATCAAAACTTGTTGCTTTTGAAAAGAGCAATACAATTTATAAACCTCTAAATTTTAAAAAGAACGCATGCAATTCAGAAATGTCAGAAATAAAAAGCAAGATATTACTACCAATCCTACAGGCATTAAGATGATATATTATGAATCATTTAATGCCCACAAATTTGAAAAATTAGGTGAAAGAACAATTCATTGTAAGGCATAAACCAAAACTCACTAAAAAACAAATAAAAATAACATAAATAGGTCTATTTATTAAAGAAATTGAATTTTTAAATTCAATTAAATCTGAGTTATTAAATTATTAAATTGTAAGTTGAGTTTATAAAAATCCTACAAAGAAAACTCCAGTCCCAGTTGGATTTCGTAGTGAATTCTAGTTAGCATTTAAGAAAGACAATACAAATTCTACACAATATTTCCAGAAATAGGAGGGAATATGTCCCAACAATATCTTTAAAGTATTACCCAATATAAAAATCACTCGGGGCTTATTAAAAAAAGATATTACAAGAAAATAACAACCAATATCTCTAAGGAACATCTATACGGGATAGTAAATAACATCATAAACAAATGGAGTTTATCCAAGGAGTACAGGGTTGGCTTAACATTTGGAAATCAGTCAATGCAATTTACCGTACTCACAGACTTAGAAAGAAAGTTGTATATAACCATCTCAATAGATGCAGAAACTTAAAGGTGAAAGACTGAATGCTTTCTTCCTAAGATCAGGAACACGGCAAGGATGTCTGCTCTCAACACTTCTTTACTGGAGGTCCTAGTGAGTGCAACAAGGCAAGAAAGAGGGAGGAGGGAGACACTAAGATTGGAAAGGAAGATCTCAAAGAGTCTTTATTCACAGTTGACATGATTGACTAGGTACACAGTCCTAAGGAATTTACAAACTTACTGGAACTACTAAGTGAGTTTATCAAGATTGTGAGATACAGAAACCAACCGTATTGCCATTATTTCAGCAAGAAACAATGGGAAATTTTTAAAAATATGTTTACAGTAACATCAGAAAAAATGAAATACCTAAGCATAAATTGAAGAAAAAATTCTGTATGACCTGTCCACTAAAAACTGCAAAACATTGCTAAGAGAACTTTAAAAAGACCTAAATAAATGATGAGATATAAGGTGGTCTTAGATCAGAAGACTCCATATTGTTAAGATGTCCACTGTCTCCAAATTGATCTGTACATTCAGTTCAGTCACAAAAGTTAGAGTAGGATTTTTGGGGAAATTGACAAGTTAATTTGAAAATTTTTATGGAAATGCATAGGAACTAGATTAGCCAAAACAATTTTGGAAACATAAAATTTGGAGAACTTACATTATTTGATTCCAAGACTTACTATAATGCTACTATACTCAAGACACTGTGTTATTAGCATAAAGATAGACATAAATTAATGGAACAGAATCAAGAATTGAGAAAAATAGATACACATGTGTACTGATGAGTTTTAACACAAGGTGCCAAGGCAATATAATTGGAAAATGATATTCTTTTCAACAAATTGAATATTCAAATGCAGAAAAATGAACCTTTACCCTTCTCTCTCACACCATATATGTAAAGTTTTATATCTCAAAAGAGATCACAGATCTAAATGTAAATGCTAAAACCATAAAATACCTACAAGTAAGCAAAGGAGACAATCTTAGTGACCTTGGGTTCTGGCAAAAATTTCTTAAATAGGACACAGGAGCATGACATATGAAAAAGGTGTCAAACTGCACTTCATCAAAGTGAAAAGCTTTTGCTCTCTGAAAGACATTGTTTAAAAAAATAAAAAGACAAGCTACATGTATTTAACTAACTGGAATTTAAATAAAATCCTGAGAAGAAAAGACAAGCCACAGACAGGAAGAAAACATTAGCAAAAAATATATATAATTAAAGTCTTGTATCTAGAATATTAAAAACCCTCAAAACTTACTGGTAAGACAACCTCATTTTAAATGAGCAAAAGATTTGAACACTCTATCATTGAAGATACATGGATAGCAAATGAGCACAAGTAAGGTAGTGACTGTCATCGTTAGTCATTAGGGAAGTGCAAACTAAAACTTTAATGAGTTACCACTATATATACACTAGAATGGTTCAGTCTGCCTAATTGTTGGCACAGATACGGAGGGAATGCAAACTGCTACATCTACTTTGGGAACCAGTTTGACAGTTTTCTTACTAATTAATATATACCTACTATTCATCCCAGACATTCCACTCCTAGATATGTACTCAAGAGAATAAGAACCTATGTCCACAGAATGATTGTATATATGAGTGTTCATAGCAGCTTTATTTGTAATAGCCAAAACCCAGAAACAACCCAAATGTCCATCAGCCCAAATGTCGCTGGATAAACAAATTGTGATTATTTATACAAAGAAATACTGCTCAGCAATATGAAGGAATGAACTACTGATACACATAGCAACATGGATGAATGTCAAAATAACAATGCTGAATGAAACCAGTCAAGAAAGAGTTCATACTGCAATGAATCAGGGAACACTACATCAAACACTAATGATGCAATGTATGGTGACTAACATAACATAGTAATAAAAAAAGGAGTTCATACTGTATGATTCCGTTTACATAAAATGCTAGAAAGTATGAACAAGCCTGGAGATACACAAAGCAGATGAGTAGTTGTCTGGAGATGAGGGTGAGAGGGTGAGGGAGGACAGGGTGACCGAGCCCCCCAAGGAGCTTTGGGGGCGATGGATATGTTCATTTCTACTGTAGTGATGGATTCACAGGTGTATACTTACATCCAAACTCTTCAAGTTCTGTTAAAATATGTGTGTTTACTATATATCAGCTATACCTCATTAAAGTGGTAAAAACTTTTGTGACCCCCCCACCCATTTTGTCTACCCCCCAACCCACTGCCTTTGACAGTCACCAATGTATTCTGTTAATCTGTGAGCTTGTGTGTGTATTTTTAGATTCCATATGTAAGTGAGATCATACGGTATTTATCTTTCTCTGACTTATTTCACTTCGATAATGCTCTCAAGCTCCATTCATGTTGCTGCAAATGGCACAGTTTCATTTTTTTATGGCTGAATAATATTCTTGGGTGTGTATCCCATTTTATTTGTCCGTTCAGCCAATGAGTTTTATAAGAACATGTGCAGACATTCAGAAGATCTTGATAAAGTAGTTCTTCATCTCTTGTACTTGCAGGGTGAGTTGGGGGCAACCCAGGAACCAGTTGTAAGGGTCATAGGGTTACAGCGCCTACAGTGCAATCAAAATGCTTAATGCTCTCAGGCCTTATGCACTAAGGTTAAGGGCATGAGTGGGGAAGGAGAATCCAGAGACCTAGGATGGAGACATATGGGCAGGCATAGCCAAGGCTGAGAACCTTGAACTTCAAACTCCCCTGTTGGTGGAGGAAATTCTCCCTCCCTGTTCTGTGGGACAGGCCTTCTCTGCATAGAAGCTTTTCAGTGACTGCATCTGGCATAGTTGCTGCATGTGCTCATGCTGATTCTCCTTAGCATTCTCCCACAAACATCGCTCATTGCCTCCAGCCCACAGTGAGAGTTCTATCTCAGAACAGCCGAGACACAGAGGTACAAGATCTACTCCAGGAGGAGATCGCTTATAAATCAATAGACTTAAAAGAATTTAGCAATCTCATTAATGGGAGTCTTAGAAACATGTGTGAGAGTGAATTTTCAGGTTGCAAGATCAGAAAACGGGTTAAATTTACTGATAATGACCACATTCATCTAGGATTATGAATTTAATGTGTTGGCTTGGGTACCCAGAAATGATGTTAAATAGTCTGGTTGGCTAATCAAAGCCTGAATTCAACCAAAGCTCTACTATTGCAAAATGCCTGAACTTCTCTGGTATACTGTAGAGAAAAGGATTTCTGAAGTGTCAGGGGAATGCATGTATTTGTTCCTCTTACATGCAGTCTACTCAGCTACCCACAGGCTATAATGCCAGGAGGCCTAGAAGATACAGTTTTCATCAAGTCATTAATAAATGAGAGGAGCCACAGAGTTCTTGATGAACTCCATGGTGGCTGTTTTTCTAGACTGGAGATGACAGTGGGGAAAGCTGTGGTGGGATTGGTACCTTTAATTCACCAGGAATAACGAAACTTTGAAGTGGTGGAGGTCAGGTGGTGACACAGATAGCAGCTAAACTTCTGGAAGTGCTTCCTCCAGTGCAGCAGGTCGGCACAGCCCCTCGCCCCTGTTATGCTGCTGTTGACCTGACACATGCTCTTTTCATCTCAACCCGTAAGCAAAAAGAGAGGCACTTTGCATTTACATGGAAAGAAGAGGATGTGCCTTTCCATCTTACTCTCAGAGCTGTGTCTACTCTATTGTTTTCCCTAGGGGCTTGTACATCTCAATTCCTACAGACCATCATGCGTGTCCTTACACTGGTGACCTTATACTAGCAGATGCAGTGAGCAGAAAATAATTCGTTGGTTGACTTCCTAGGACAAATGCACACCAGAAGGAGAGAGAGAAATTTTGCAAAATGTTAAGGGTTTGCCACATAGCTAAAGCTTATGGGCATTTTGGGGATATCCTTTCTAAAGTGAGAGGTAAGTTTCAATACCTTGGCATGTCTGTCTTGAAGACACACAGCACTTAAAGGGCTTCTCTGGATTTAGGAAGTAAAACATGCCACATTGGGGTGTGCTGCTCCAACCTGTTTTCAAGGTAACCTAATGAGGCTACTGGGCTCCAGTGGGACATGGTGTAAGAATGAACATGGTAGCAGGTCCACAGTGTGGTCAGGGTGCTCCCACTTGGCCTTTAGGGCCAAGCAGTCCCAACAGTATTGGACAGACAGTGAAATGCTATATGGAGCTTCTTATAATTAGAGGATCTTAGCACAGAGGTTTTAGGAGTGAGGTAATGCCCTCTTCTGCCAACAGCTATTTTACATTTGAAAATCAGTTCTGGTTCTGCTACTGGGCCCTGGGAGAGACTGGATGCTTGGCAGTAGGATTCCGAGTGCTCTGTGATTATGAACTGACATGACTTTTATCTAATCCAGTGAACCATAAAACTGAGAGTATACAGCATCATCTCAGTACAAAAGAGAATGAGTCTGAGAAGGTCCAGAGGGCTACGGTAAGCTGTATGAGCAGGTGGCTCGGATTCCTTCAGTCCTACATTGGCTCTGCTTCATCTCCATGCCTTTGGCTTCATGGGGAGTCCCCTGTGACAAGCTAACAGAGGGAGAGTATATTAGGTCTAATTCACCAGGGATCTGCACAGGATTCTGGCAACATGCAAACATGGACAGTCACTAGATTACAACCCCTCAGTAGGCCCAGAGAATGGTCAAACGGTATCCTTCCAGTGAGCGCAAGTGGTTTTCTACTTCATATAGAAAGGAGAAGCAGTTTGAGACAGAAAACTTATTGTCTGGGGGCAGTAACTGAGAGTTTCTCAGCTGATTAGGTACTTGGATGGAATTAAATGGGGGGAAATTGGGATTAGGTCTGGGGATAGGCATACTCAGAATGGGCATAGCATATATTTGTGTCCATGTGAATGCCCTCCCTAGGAGGCAGAAAGCTCTAAGTAGTCAGATGGACGAGATGATCCATCCTGTCAATGTCCATTTTTTCACCTGGCCTCCAGTGGTTGCTCAGTGGAGCCATGTACAAAGTGGTCATGGGTTTAGGGATGGAGGCTACATATAGATTCATGAACTTGGTCTTTTCCTCACTGAGGTTGTTCCGGCTCTATAGTCACAGATAACTGGACAGCAGAAGCCATTACTTTGCCTCCAACAGTGTGCTGGCTGCCTGGTGGCAGGCTGATTATGTTGAACCCTTCCCATATAGAGGTGGCATCTCTTTGTGTTTGCAGTGATAGACAAATATTCTGGATGTGTGTTTTATTTCTCTGCTTGCATTACTTCTGTCAGCAATACCATTTATTACAGAAGCCTTATCCGTCATCATTTTATTCCATACAACATTGCCTCTAACCGGGGACCCATGTACAGTAAAGGAAGTGGTAATAGGCTGAGAACAACACAATACACTCACCGTGTGTGCTGTCCCCCAGAAACAGCTAGCGCTGACAGAACGCTAGTTTGATTTGCTGAAGCTGAGGCACAGCACCACAGCAGGGGGAGACCAGAGGGGCGAGACACCTGGAAATAAGCCCATGCACATGAATAATAATCTGTTTTCTTTCTTTTTTTTCCTCTGTTTACTCTCAAAACAATCCTCATCCATAACTGATCTCTCTGTTTCTAATTACATGGACATTTCTATCTCAAACTCAACTGGTCTAACACTGAATTTCTTATATTCCTCATCATAAAAATGGTTTCTTTTCCATGTTCCTCTTGGCCTCAGGTTATGACACCGTCATTTACCCAGCCATCCAAGTCAGAAATGTAGGGCTTCTCCTTGACTTCTTACCTGTCATAAGCTCCCGTGTGTCATCTGTCATAAAGTCCTGTCAATTCTGCTTCCGAAGACTCTCCCAAGTCTGGCATGTCTGTCCCTCCCCGACTGGAGCTTCCCAGTATTCTCATCTCCACTTCATGGGCAGAGTCCTTCCACTTGGTCTCTTTGTCTCTAATCCCTTGCCATCTCTGTGTAAACACTGATGCCATGTCTTGAAAACACGAATTAAATCACCTCCTTACCCAAAGCATGTTGGGGGCTCACCGTTACCTACATGCCACATGATAGTCCCTCTCCCCAGCTTGCTCTTTTCTGGCTCAGTTCCATGGCAACAAGGCCTTCACCTTTTGATGCTCGACTCAAACAACTTCTGAAGCCTACCCTCACCCTGACACAGCGAGGCACAGGCACTTTTTTCGGAGGTGCCCTCACAGATGTATTATATACTCAGTTGTCACACTTGTACAAACCTCTGCATATTTGTCTGCTACCTCCACTATACTTGGAGCTCCTAAAGAACAGGGACTCTGATCTATTGTCAGCACAGGGCTGTAGACTTAGTAGGTGCTTAATGAATACCTGTTGTTTGTTGAATGAGTTGAGTGAGGGAGTGAGAGAGTGAGTCCTTATGGCTGGATGTTGTAATGTTTCCTTTCTGTAAGGTTGCAGGGGATGAACGAGAAATGTTACTTTTGTGCTTTGTTCACTGATGATGGATTCTCTACCGACTTCTGCTGAGAGTCAGCAGTAAACAAAATCAACAAAATCTTGATTTTTTTTACCTCTTAATTAAAAAAAAATGTGCTTTTTACATTCCCTTCCTGTGCCCTAGAATCTTAGCTCTTCTTGACTTCTTTTCCAGTTTAAACTTTGATTCTTACTAGGTCTTTTGCATTTTAACTTCTCTCCCTGTTGGTTTCAGAAAAACATTTTTATAATGTTTTTTTTTCCTCTTTAAATTTTCTATCTTAGAATATGAGATCATTTTAAAATGGATATATTGCAACATTACCTCTAAAGCCAAGTTTTATATTGTTTTTGTTTTAAATACCACTCATTTTTTATGAAACATGTTATTATTATAAAGTGATCTGTATTTCTGGTTACTATTTGAAATTCTGTTCTTGCTAACCTATTCTTGTTTGATTACTGTTACAGCCCACTTAACTATAAATAGTGATTAATATTTAAAGAGTTTAAAACAGAATTAATTATTGGAATAAGTATTATAATTCTCTTTAAAATGAATCTTCTTTCTATATATCCTTGATGAGAGCAAAAAATAGATAACTGAACTGTTGTAAATCACTGTTGCCAAAGGAAAAAGAAATATCTAGTTTCTAAATCTAGTCATAAGTGTATATTTGGGAAGGTAAAACATGGAAGAACTCATAAAAAATGTGTTCACCTCTAGCCTTCCAGAAGTTTCTGATTTCTAAATGCATTTTTGTTGTGGCATCAGCATTAGTTAATAAACCTGGGCCATTGGGTACCATCATTCATTCATTCAGTACTAATTTTTTTGAGTGCCTATTATGTTCAGGGAATATAGAGTGGAAGATTTGCAAGTTCCACAAAGGAATCCCATCTCTGTACACAATGCTTTGCAGATGGTGGACACTCGATAAGTATTTATTACATGAGTAAGGGAATGAAGCACTATAGAAAAATTGTGAAATCATACTTTCTTACAATTTGTGTTCTTACTAACCGATGTAAATCAAGAGGCATGTTCCTGCTTCTGTGAAAGTAGCATTCCTGAATCATTACCTATTTAAAGTTTGAAAAAGCAAAAAACTTCATGAAGGCAGAGACATATCTTGTCACTGTCCTACCTCTTACCATCCAGGAATTTGTATGCCTTCTTTTGTTGAATGCTTCCTATGTGCCAGTCATAGTTCTGAATGCTTTATAAAGACTTACACTTCTAAACATCTCAAGAATGCTGAGGAGTATTATGATTACCATTTTAAGGTAATCTGAAGCCCAGGAAGACTAGGTTATTTGGCAAAGTTTATAGAGCTAGTAAATAAATCACAGAAGCAAGACTCAAGGCCAGATAGTTGGATATCAGAGTCCTATCTCGCCCTACACGACCACCATGCTGCTTCCTACTCTGTGTTAAGAAATGAAAACAGTTTTAGAGTACGTTAACTTTGAAAATGGAATACCATTGTAGATCTTAAAATGCAAAACCAAAGAAAAAACGCCATTTTCTAATATTCTTGGTAAGGACTGCTAACCTGTCTGTACTCACTCAGCTCACGTTTGGTGGATGCATTCATTTATGTGCTCAGACTAACATGAGACAGAACAGTGCTGCCGAAGAAGTCTGGACTTGGAGTCCCATTCGAAGACGGGCTCTGACATCTGCTTACTACCTACCTGCTCTTGAACAATTGAACTTCCCCAGCTCTCCATTTCCTCACCCATAAAATAGGAATAAAAACAGGTGTCACAAATGGCTGTGTCTTTTTAGAGAGAATTAAACAAAATAATGTATGAAAAGTACCTGACACAAAAAAGGATGTTACCATCTCTCTTCCCTTTGCCTCTCCCTCTCTTTCCTGTTCCCCCCGCTTTCCCCTCTTTACCTGTTGTTAGCCACATGATCTTGTCTTCCAGGACTCATTTTCTCTCCTGTAAGACAAGAGGGCTAATCATCTGGTCTCCAAGATCCTTTGACTCTGTAATTCTATGATTTGGTGATTTAATTACTTGGTTTTTCATTGTATCATAGCAGTGCAGTATACTGAGGGGTGGTTTTGAAATGAGGCTTCACCAGTTAGCATGGTTGATTAAGTTGCTTTGTTTCTTTTTTCTTTTTCTTTTTTCCCCCCAAAAGATCCCATCACATAGAATGTGGTTTAGATGTATTTGAGATAAATCAGGTGAAAACCTGGTTTAATATGTAAGTGGTTTCACAGCAACAATATATATATTAACTGTATTTACTAGTAATGACCTGTTTCACAAGATGGTGTCTCCCTCCTTTCCCCTGTTTAGGTACTATGCAGGAAACCTACAGGCTAAGTCAACAAATCATAGAACTCTAGATTTAATTCACACAGCCACCAAGGGGCTAATGAGAGCTGTCGAAGGCGGTGGAATAGATTCTGTGATGGAATGGGAAGTGGATGAAGTGCTGAACTGGACAAATGCGCTGAACTTTGATGAGTAAATGCATTCTGCTTTTACTGGGGAGTAAGGGCAGGCCTCATGTATGTTTCTGATGTTCCCACCTCTGCCTCGAATCTTGGGCCCACAAACATAATCTTTAAAAAAAAAACAAAAAGCAAATGAGTATTGTTTGTCTAGAAAAAAAGAAGAAGATATGAGGGAAGAATATAAAAAAGAGACGATATAAAAGTAGAAAAAGAAAATTAGATTTAGGTATTCTTTTCTTTAATTGAAGTATAATTAACATACAGTGTTACATGAGTTGTAGGTCTATAAATAGTGATTGGACAATTCTGTGTGTAGCTTAGTGTTCACCATGATAAATACAGTCACCATCTGTCACCATACAACTTTACTACATATATTATCGATTGTATTCCCGATGCTGTACATCTCTTCTCTGTGACTTATTTTATAACTGGAAGTTTGTATCTCTCTTTTTTTTATTAACATATAATGTATTATTTGTTTCAGGGGTACAGATCTGTGATTCATCAGTCTTACACAACCCACAGCGCTCACCATAGCACATACCCATCCCAGTGTCCATCACCCAGCCACCCCATCCCTCCCACCACCCCCCTCCACTCCAGCAACCCTCAGTTTGTTTCCTGAGATTAAGAGTCTCTTATTGTTTGTCTCCCTCTCTGGTTTCATCTTGTTTCATTTTCCCCTCCCTTCCCCTATGATCTTCTGTCTTCTTTCTCAAATTCCTCATATCAGCGAGATCATATGATAATAGTATTTCTCTGATTGACTTATTTCGCTTAGCACAATACCCTCTAATTCCATCCACATGGTTGCAAATGGCAAGATTTCATTTTTTTGATGGCTGCATAATATTCCATTATGTATATATACCACATCTTCTTTCATCTATTAATGGACATCTAGGCTCTTTCCATAGTTTGGCTGTAGGAGGTTTGTATCTCTTAATGCCCTTTATCTATTTCACCCATCCTGCCACCCACCTCCCCTTTGACCAACATCAGTTCTCTACATTTAGGGTCTGATTCTTTTTTGTTCATTTGTTTTGTTTCTTAGAAACAAAATCTAGTTCCTAGGGTCGTGAAATTCTTTGGTATTTGTCTTTCTCTATTTGACTTATTTCACCTAGCATTATACCCTCTAGCTCCATCCATATTTTCACAAATGTCGAGTTCATTTTTCATGGCTGAGTAATATTCCACTGTGTGTGTGTGTGTGTGTGTGTGTGTGTGTGTGTGTGTGTGTGTGTGTGTATCTACCACATCTTTTTTATCCATTCATTAGTTGATGGACACTTGGTTTGCTTCCACATCGTGGCCACTGTAAATAATGCTGCAATAAACAAACATATCCTTTCGAATTAGTATATTTGTTTCTTTTGGTAAATACCCAGTAGTGGAATTACTGGATCATATGGTATTTCTATTTTTAATTTTTGAAGACCCTCCATACTGTTTTCCACAGTGGCTGCACCAGTTAAATTCCCATCAACAGTGCAGGAGGGTTTCCTTTTCTCCACATCCTCACCAATACTTACTATTTCTTGTCTTTTTTATTTTAGTTATTCTGATAGGTGTAAGGTGATATCTCATTGTGGTTTTGATTTGCATTTCCCTGATGATGAGTGATGTTGAGCATCTTTTCATGTGTCTGTTGGCCATCTGCATGTCTTAGGAGAAATGTGTATTCATATCTTCTACCTATTTGTAACTGGATTTGTGTGTGTGTATGTGTGTGTTGAGTTGTATAAGTTCTTCATATAGTTTGGATATTAACCCCTCATTGGCTATTTCATCTGTAAATATCTCCCATTCAGTAGGTTGCCTTTTCATTTTGTTCACAGTTTACTTTGCTATGTAAAAGCTTTTTATTTTGGTATAGTCCCAATAGTTTATTTTTGGTTTTGTTTTCTCTGCCTGAGGAGACATAGCTAGAAAAATGTTACCAAGACCAATATCAAGAAACTACTGCCTACATTTTTTTCTAGGAGATTTATAGTTTTAGGTCTCACATTTAGGTCTGTTTATTTTTTGTGTGGTTTGAGAAAGTGGTTCAGTTTCATTCTTTTGTATATAGCTATCCAGTTTTCCCAGCACCATTTATTGAATAAAATGTCTTTATTATATATTCTTGCCTCCTTTGTCGTAGATTAAATAACCATATAAGTATGGGTTTATTTCTGCCTCTGTACCTTATTCCATTGACCTATGAGTCTGTTTTCGTGCCACTACTATACTGTTTTAATTACTATAACTTTGTAGTGTATTTTGAATTCTGAGATTGTGATATCTCCAGCTTTGTTCTTCTTTCTCAAGATTGCTTTGGCTATTTGGGGTCTTTTGTGGTTCCATTCTAATTTTAGGATTGTTTGTTCTAGTTCTGTGAAAAATGCTGTTGGTATTTTGATAGGGATTACGTGAAATCTGTAGATTGCTTTGGGTAGTATGAACATTTTAACATTTAACAACCAATGTGTGAGCACAGTATATATTTCCATTTGTGTTGTGTTCAGTTTCTTTCATCAGTATCTTACAGTTTTCAGAGTATGGGTTTTTCACTTCATTGGTTAGGTTTATACCTTAGATATTTTTTTCTTTTTGGTACAATTGAACATGGGATTGTTTTCTTAATTTCCTTCTGCTACTTTGTCATTAGTGCATAGAAATGCAACAGATTTCTCTATATTAATTTTGGATTCTGCAACTTTACTAAATTCATTTATGAATTCTTTTTTTTTTCTTTTTTTGTAGGCTCCTGAGCATGGAGCCCAACGTGGAGCTCAAGCTCATGACCCCTGAGATCAAGAGTCAGATGCCGAGGGGCACCTGAGTGGCCCAGTTGGTCAAACGTTTGCCTTTAGCTCAGGTCATGATCCTGGGGTCCTGGGATAGAGCCCTGTGTCAGACTCCCTGCAGGGAGCCTGCTTCTCCCTCTGCCCCTCCCCCCACTAGTGCTCATGCTCACGTGTGTTCTCTCTCTCTCTCAAATAGATAAATTAAATCTTAAAAAAAAATAGTCGGATGCCTAATGGACTAAGCTACCCAGGCACCCCATTTATGAGTTCTAATAGTTTTTTGGTGTAGTCTTTCAGGTTTTCTATATATAGTATCATGTCAACTGCAAATGACAGTTTTCCTTCTTCCTTAACAATTTATATGCTTTTTATTTCTTGTCTGATTGCTGTGGCTAGGACTTCCAGTACTATGTTGAATAAAAGTGGTAAGAATAGACATTCTTATCTTGTTCCTGATTTTATAAGAAAAGCAAGCTCTCAGTTTTTCACCATTGTTAGCTATGTGTTTTTCATATATAGCCTTTATTATATTGAGATATGTTCCCTCTAAACCTACTTGGTTTAGAGTTTTATCATGAACAATATTGTATTTTGTCAAATGCATTTTTACCATCTATTGAGAGGATCATATGGTTTTTCTCCTTCTTATTGTTAACATGATGTATCACGCTGATCGATTTGCAAATATTGAGCCACCCTTGCATCCCTGGACTAAATCACACTTGATTGTGGTGGACGATTCTTTTAATATATTATCGACTTCAGTTTGTTAATATTTTGTTGATGATTTTTGCATCTTTGTCATCAGGTAAATTGGCCCATAGTTTGTTTTGTTTATTCTGTGGTGTCTGACTGGTTTTGGCATCAGGCTACTGGTGTACTCATGGAATGAATTTGGAAGATTTCCTTTCTCTTCTGTTTTTTGGAACAGTTTGAAAAGAATCAGTATTAAATCTTCTTTATTTTTTTAATGTTTTAATTTAAATTTAATTTAATTGACATATACTGTATTATTAGCCTCAGAGGTACAATTTAGTGATTTGTCAGTTGCATAGAACACCCAGTGCTCATTACTTCAAGTGCCCTCCTAATGCCTATCATCCAACTACCCCATCCCCCGGCCCACCTCCCCTCCAGCAACCTTCAGTTTGTTTCCTGTGGTTAAGAGTCTCTTATGGTTTGTCTCCTTCTCTGTGTTCATCTTATTTTATTTTTCTTTCCCTTACCCTATGTTCATCTGTTTTCTTAAATTCCACATATGAGTGAAATCATATGGTATTTGTCTTTCTCTAACTGACTGACTTTGCTTAGCATAATACCCTCTAGTTCCACCCACGTCATTGCAAATGGCAAGATTTCATTTTTTTTTTAAAGATTTTATTTATTTATTGGACAGAGAGAGACAGCGAGAGCAGGAACACAAGCAGGGGGAGTGGGAGAGGGAGAAGCAGGCTTCCCGCTGAGCAGGGAGCCCGATGTGGGACTCGATCCCAGGACCCTGGGATCATGACCTGAGCCGAAGGCAGACGCTTAACGACTGAGCCACCCAGGCGCCCTCATTTTTTTTTTTTTGATGGCTGAGTAATAATCCTGTGTGTGTGTGTGTGTGTGTGTGTGTGTGTGTGTGTGTGTGTGTTTATACACACCATGTCATCTTTATCCATTCATCTGTCGGTGGACATCTGGGCTCTTTCCGTATTTTGGCTACTGTGGATCTTGCTGCTATAAATATTGGGGTTCATATGCCCCTTCAAATCACTATATTTGTGTCCTTTAGATAAATACCAAGTAGTGCAATTGCTGGGTGGTAGGGTAGCTCTATTTGTAGCTTTTTGAGGAACTGCCATACAGAGTGGCTGTACCAGTTTGCTTTCCCACCAACAGTGTAAGAGGGTTCCTTCCCCTTTCTGCGCATCCTTGCCAACATCTTTCGTTTCCTGAGTTGTTAACTTTAGCCATTCTGACTGGTGTGAGATGGTATCTCATTGTGATTTTGATTTGTATTTCCCTGATGCTGAGTGATGTGGAGCATTTCTTCATGTGTCTGTTGGTCATTTGGATGTCTTCTTTGGAGAAATGTCTGTTCATGTCTTCTGCCCATTTCTTGACTGGATTTTTTTGTTTATTGGGTGTGGAGTTTGATAACTTCTTTATAGATCTTGGATACTAGCCCTTTACCTGTTATGTCATTTGCAAATATCTTCTTCCATTCCATAGGTTACCTTTTAGTTTTGTTGACTGTTACCTTTGCTGGGCAAAGCTTTTTATCTTGGCGAAGTCTGAATAGTTCATTTTTGCTTTTGTTTCTCTTATCTTTAGAGACATGTCTAGCAAGAAGTTGCCATGGCCGAGGTCAAAGAGGTTGCTGCCTGTGTTCTCCTCTACAGTTTTGATGGATTCCTGTCTCATATTTAGGTCTTTCATCCATTTTGAGTCTATTTTTGTGTATGGTATAAGAAAGTGGTCCAGTTTCACTCTTCTGCATGTGGCTGTCTAATTTTTCCAACACCATTTGTTGAAGAGAATGTCTTTTTTTCCATTGGATATTCTTTCCTGCTTTGTTGAAGATTAATTGACCATAGAGTTGAGGGTCCATTTCTGGGTTCTCTGTTCTGTTTCATTGATCTGTGTGTCTGTTTTTGGTCCCTCACTATATTATCTTGATGATGACAGCTTTGTAATAAAGCTTGAAGTCCGGAATTGTGATGCCACCAGTTTTGGTTTTCTTTTTCAACATTCCTTTGGCTATTCAGGGTCTTTTCTGTTTCCATACAAATTTTAGGATTGTTTGTTCCAGCTCTATGAAAAATGTTGGTGGTATTTTGACAGGAATTGCTTTGAATATGTAGATTGCTTTGCATAGCATAGACATTTTAACGATGTTTGTTCTTCCAATCCATGAGCATGGAATGTTTTTCCATTTCTTTGTGTCTTCCTCAATTTCTTTCACAAGTGTTCTATAGTTTTCAGAGTACAGATCCTTTACTTCTTTGGTTAGGTTTATTCCTAGATATCTTATGGTTTAAATGTTTGGTAGAATTCACATGTGAAGCCATCTGATCCTGGACTTTTGTTGGGGGTTTTTTGATTACTGATTCAATTTCTTTAAGAGTGATTGACCTATTCAGTGTTTTCTATTTCTTTGTCATTCAGTTCTAGAAGATCATATATTTCTAGGACTTTATTCATTTCTTCTCAGTTGTTCCAGTTTGTTAGCATATAATTTTATATAATATTCTCTTATAATCTTTTGTATTTCTGTGGTGTCAGTTGTAATTTCTCCAACTTCATTTCTGCTTTTATTCTCTGGCTAAAGGTTTATCAATTTTGTTGATCTTTTCAAAGATCCACCTCTTGGTTTCATGGATACTTTCTATTGTTCTTTTAGTCTTTATGCAATTTATTTCCTCTCTATTCCTTTTTTTTTTTTTTCCCCTTCTACTAGCTTTGGGCTTTGTTTTTTCTTTTTTTTAGTTCCTTGGGTGTAAGTTTAGGTTGGTTGGTTGAGATTTTTCTTGTTTCTTGAGTTAGGTGTGTATAATTACAAACTTTCCTTTTTAGAACTGCTTTTGCTGTATCCCATTGATTTTGGACTGTTGCGCTTTCATTTTAATTTATCTCCATGTATTTTTTATTTCTTCTGTGATTTCTTTGTTGACCCATTGGTTGTTTAGTTTAGCTTTAATGTGTTTGTGATTTTTTCCAGTTTTGGTGGGGTTTTCTGTAATTGATATCTAGTTTCATACTGATATGGTCAGAAAAGATGCTTGATATGATTTCAGTCTTCTTAAATTTATTGAGATTTATTTTCTGGCCTGGTTTTTTGGCCTAACATGTGATCTGTCTTAGAGAATATTCCATGTGTACTCAAATAGGTATTCTGCTGTGTTTGGATAGACTTTCTGTATACATCTGTTAGGTTCATCTGGTCTAATATGTTGTTTAAAGCCACTGTTTTCTTATTGATTTTCTGTTTGGGTAATCTATCCATTGACATAGATGCAGTGTTAAAATCCCCTAGTATTATTGTATAACTGTCTATTTCTCCCTTAATATCTGTTAACATTTGCTAGATGCTTCTGTTTTGGGTGCAGAGATACCTACAATTGTTATATTCTCTTGTTGGATTGATCCCTTCATCATTATGTAATGCCATTCTTTGTCTCTGGCTACTGTCTTTGTTTTAAAGTCTGTTTTGTCTGATATAAATATTGCTACTTCGGCTTTTTCTCCACTTCCATTTGCATTACTCCACGCCTTCACCAGCAGTCTGTGTGTGTCTTTATTTTGAAGTGATCTCTTAGAGGTAGCATATAGATGGGTCTTGTTTTTTAATCCATCCTGTCACCCTTTATCTTTTGGTTGGAGTATTTAGTCGATTTACATTTAAAGTAATTATTGATAGGTATGCACTTATTGCCATTTTGCTAATTTCTTTTTCTGGTTGTTTTTGTAATTCTTTTCTGTTCTTGTTCTCTTGCTTTCTTCCCTTGTGGCTTGATTGTTTTTCTTTAGTGGTATTCTTATATTCTAACTTTTTCTATTGAGCCCTAAACAACAAATTTTCAAAGGAATCCAGCATGATTATTTGGAATATTTCAGTAACATTACTGAACTCAAGCTACTGATTATCTCATCTCATACCAAATTTGCAAACATCTTCCCCTACTAATGGCAGGTGTTAGGTATAAGCACTATTTTCACATTGTATTTATGGACTCCACAGTCTATCTCTGTTAGATCTTCGTAGTCATCTAGATATTTGCAGCTGTCTTGATGACACCTTGTTTGTTAAGAATTTCAGCGTCTGACATTTTTCCCTTCAGGAAAATTGGTAGTGGAAATCTGTGGACACTTTTCAGTAGTCAGACCATTAGAGTGACATAAATGTGTTGAACATTGATGTTCAGTGATACAAACCAGTTTCTTCCCAAAAAGCTTGTGTGCTAGCCCCTTGTGTGACAGATGGACGCTCCACTGGAAACAATAATGGGCATCTTCTGATTGCAACAGTATCAGCTGAGAACAATATTGTTATTACTTTGAAGAATAGATAGAGCCAACTTAACTCTAGGACTCAGGGATACTGATGAGGACTGTTGCCCTTCTGCGGTATCCAGGGATATGCTGCTACAGGCACTTAGAATGTAAAACAGTGCTTGCATTGCCATGACTGAGTCACCCACATGATGGTACTGTGACTGCTGCTGGCATTTATCCTGCTGGGTTTCAGGGTCATATTCTCTATCAAGGTGGATGTTCCTCTTCCAGAGTCTTCATATTTTTCAAACTGCAAGTGAATTTTGACATAACCTGTTGAGTGGTCAGCTGCTGGATTATCTTAGTCTTCTGATATTCTATGAATCCTGTTGGTGAGAGCTCTTTGCCTATGTGTGTTACGGGTAGTTTCTATGTCCGAAGCTGCTCCTTTGATATCTAAGACATGTAGTTATATAGCTTCTCTGGCCAGGGACTTTTCCTGGGCCGTTAAGATGTTAAATTTATACTTTTGAGGGATTCACTATAGATTCCACATACACTTTATTCTGTAAAAAATTCTAAAAATATCTTAGAAAGAGATCAGCATGGCAGTACTCTCATTAGATTGTTGCTTCTGTTTGTAAAACTTAGATTTCTTATTGCTCACAGCTCGTATGTACATCATGAGAAAAAATTTATGCAACTAAATAAATTCATGTCCTAATCTCAGGTAGAGCAGGGTTAGTGATCAGCCTTAAATATGGTGTATATTTATGCCCCAAGCTGTCAGGTCGTAGCATACAATTGATTGGAGGTCCTTTATCTTGGTTTCTTGAAAATGGAATGAAAACCTTTCAGTCTATAAATCCAAGGAAGCAGAATAATTGACATCCAACACTTCATAATGTTCCTCTGAGGACAGTGACCACTGAAGACAGAATTTGCCTAAATTTAAGGTGAAGCCAGACTGAATTGTCTACTAAGAGATCCTGGAGGGGGTTTACACTGCCTGCTGTTTTCCTGCATCTTTTTCATGTGGCCGTGACCCCCAGCATCCTATTTAAGGCTGCAGAATAAAGTTCTTGGAGCAACAATAGGTGGTAGTAACAGGAAGGAGCCAACTTAACCACAATACTTTGTTATAATTAAATACTGTTGGATCATATATACCTTCCTATAACAACAATAACAAAAAACCCAAACAAACCAGAAACACACAGTCAACAAAGGTAAAAACAATTCAAAAGGAATAAATACTTGAAAAATCATAGCGTTTTTCTGAATTACATGATTCAGAATTCTCATTTTTTTTCTCTGCCAGGTCCCTTGTCAGCACCTTTTGGGACCACCTCCTTACTTGATTTTTTTCGGGTGCAACCAACTCCTTACCTGATTTTAAGGAGGCTTGGGAAAAGGGATGAAATAGGATAAGTCACAGGAAACCTGCCTCCTTAAAGCTCTAATCATCTTTGTAGCTTATCATGCCTTCCCCTTCCCTATTCTACCTCTTCTTGGGCTGCCTTTGTCTCCCTAACTCAGTCTCTGTTTAGGGAATAGAGGTGGCAGCCCGAAAATTGTGCTTGACTTTAATGTAATTTCTTATATTTACCGGACATGGCAAAGATAGCACCGTTACTCTAATAAGATCATAAAGCACACACTTTAAATTTCCATTGACATGACAGAGACCCTAAGTCTGACAACCCAGAACCAAGGAGAAAGTTTTTTGTTGTTGTTTTCCCCTGACTTTTTCCCTTCCAGAGAATTTTCTGTTGGTACTTTTAATTTAGAAGTTAACTGAGATCTTAGTATGCACTCAACTGAGGACATGAAGTCGCAGGAGTGGAACAGCATAGAATGAGAAGAGGTGTGCTGGAGGGAAATCAGAGGGCACGATTATGGTAGATGGTAGATGTACCGTTTTTATTTCTCCTTCAACTCCTTGTTCTAGGGCTTGCCTTAAGTACATGGGAGCTAGCTGGAGATGGACAAGTCATGAGAATTAAACATTTGGACCTGTGCATTTGGCACCATCAGTCCAAGATTTCATAGGGAAAGTGGAATTTTAGAAGTAGTCTAACATGTACTAATGGATCAATTCATTACTAATATATTGATTTAATGAATGCCCATATAATGTGCTTAGGTATATTGCCAACTGGAAGGAAATTGCTACAAGCAACTCTTCAGATAACTTCAAAAGTAGGTGATTTTTAGCAATACTTTTATGGGGAATTCTTGTGAACAGAATGACACATTGCATACACGTACACATTTCTAAGCACCTAACATTTCAGCACCCTGCACAGTGTATAGACATAGACGAATTTGCTAAGTCATTTTTACCTTTACATGTAAGCTTGTTATTTGGGAATAGAAGAAAATTTTCTGTTTTATTTAGGTTGGATAAAATGGTTTAAAAAATGAATCCTCCTTTTGGCAAGTTGCTTCTCTCATGGTTTTGGTAATTATTTTTAATGAGCAGACTTCACATGGCAAAATAAATGCCTCAAAATGTTAGAAATAGGGGCACCTGTCTGGCTCAGTTGTTAGAGCGTGCGACTCTTGATCTCGGGGTCTTGAGTTCAAGCCCCACACTGGGCATGGAGCCTACTTAAAAAAAAAAAATTTTTTTTTTTAACGTTAGAAATATTTTTTAGGTTGTCTGCCACTTGTCCCGCCAGTGGTCCACAGTACTGAGAAGCTGAAAGTGATAGCCTATTGAGGAAGCATATTCTCATGTCCTAGAAATATCAGTAATTCTAACATAGCTCAAGCCTAATTATGGGTATTGTATAATCTGAGTGTATGGGTTCTGTCCTGTGATCATCAGTGAGAGGCAGCAGGTTACAATTGTGGAATGTCGATTCAGACTGCCTCATTCTGATTTTTGGTTCTGCCGCTTACTGGCTGTGTGATACTGGGGAAATTACTGGCTCAGTTTCCTCATCTGTAAAATGAGAATAACAGTAGTACCTAGCTCATCAGTTGTTGTGAGGTTGTAAGAGATAATACATGTGAAGAGCTTAGAATAGTGCCTAGCACATAATATGTGCTCTGTAAATGTTAACTGTCATTCATCTTAACCTGTCTACTTCTTCCCAGTTCACGGCCATCCCCAGAGTCCACGTGTCCATCATCCCGCTGCAGGCTCCTCCTGCAGCCTCCAAACTGACAGTCATCCAGGGCTGCCCACACAATAGATAGTGGTCTTTTACAGATTTAAATCAGTACATTTAAAACATTTATTTAACAAACTCTTCTTTAGCAATTACTATGTGGAAGTGCTGTCCTAAAGTGCTTTATAAAATTAACTCATTTAATTTGCAGAACAGCTCAATGAGACAAGGTTCATTTTACAGATAAGCAAACAGATACCAAGTCACTTGCTCAAGGTCACATAGTCGGTTCCTGTGATGGCTAGGATTTGAAGGGAGGCTGGCTGGCCTTAGAAACCACACTCCCAACGATGAGTGCCTCTGCTGTTTCCTCATAGTTTTGCACTGCGCTTAGAGTAGTCGTAACTCTGCCACGGCCTTCTGGTTCTGGCTCCCCTTCCACCCTTACCGTGTCCCACTCTCCCCCTCCCCCACACCCTGCATCACCAGCCTCCGGCCTGTTCCTCAGAAATGCTCTGTGGTCTCCACTTGAGGGGTTTAATGGAGCTGATGGCCTTCTAGAGAACAGTTTTAGGTAACTGCCTTTACTGGACAGCAGGGATTTGTCTGTTTGATAGGAATCCCCAACTTGTAGCACGTAGTACGTTCTCAGTGGCAGATAAAAGAATATAAAGGAATGACAAGTACAAAAATTGAAGCAGGGAATATAAATACTGAGTTAAAAGAGATTACTGTGAAAAGAAGGAAAGTTATAGCATGGCAATTGGAAGGCGCATAAGATCAAGTGAAAATTATTTGAAGTCGGTATGATTTGCCCTGTCAGTGCAGTCAGTGGAAGGTGACCACCCTGAGGCTGTTGGCATGGGAGAAGAGAGAGACTGTGTGCCCTTTCTCCAAGAAGCACGAGGAAATCAAATCCAGAGAAGATATGGAACTTTTAGCTCTAGGGAAAGAAAGGCTTCTCTTCATTTATGCATAAAGAACTATTGGCTAATACTTCATTATGGAGCACCAGCTAAATGCCAAACTGACTAAATGTTAGGTTCTTTATATGCACCCTCAGAATTAATTCTCATAGAAATTTGGAGCTAAGTATGTGCCATTATTATCCCCATTTTACAGATGAAGACATTGAGAGGTTAGGTAACCTGCCCCAAATTACACAGCTACTTAGTAGTAGATCAAACCTCAGACCCAGGCTCTGCAGAGACTGTTGTAGAGATAGACAATGATGGTGTGAAAAATAGATGAGCTGGGAAATTTGAGATATTTATGGCTAAGTAGGATATAAAGGTATCTGCTCTAAGAGTGGTAACAAGGAATGTGGAAGAGACCTCGCCTGGTAGGTAGAGGCACATTGAATGAGCCTACACCTCATCATATCTGACATCCTTCTAAACATTTGTCATTTCTCTCTAGGTTACACACTTGAGCAACCATGGACAAACAGATATGACTATGCAGATATATCAGAGGAGAAAATGGGAACACCAGAAGATAATTTAGATGGAAATATTTATAAAAAAACAAATTCTACTAGACTAACACCCGATTCCACTTATGGAATATAAAAATGAAGTACTCTGCTTTTCTGAGCTATAGCTCTTCAAGCCCTGATTCTATTGGTTATAGTCAGGAGATAGTTTATTCTGACCGGAACGACTTGCATATTTTTGGCACAGAATCTATGTAGCTCAATTAAGTAAGGAAGCCTAAAGAGAAATAGGACATCAGACTGAATCCAATCGTCATGAAAAATGTAGAAATTACTCCTTGTATTCTAATAATCCCACTTAAATAAATACATTTAGGTGCAAAAAAATCTTCAGATTAATTCTCTTCTTTACTTGAAGCATTCTTTATTTGTGCATTCATGTCAGGCAGATCTCTTTTTCCATTTAAAAAAGGGGAAAGGGCAATGTGACAAGTTCTCCTTTTATCAGGAAAGCCAAAGCTCTACCAGAAGCCCCAGCCCTTGTCACCTTAGGCATCCTTGAAATGAAACTGGGTCACAGGGGCACTCTTAGCTAAAGAAGCTAGAAAAGCAAAAATCCGTCTTTCAGCTTCCACAGGGGAGGAGTAGAGGAGTGGAGGTACCTGCCAGGTCTCCGATTTCTGAATTACTCTGTATGTTCCCAGAAGCATCCTTTGCTACTACTCATCATCCCACTTACCACACTGTATCTTTAGACATCGGTCTATAATCCCAATTGACTAGAGGCTTGTACCCTCAAGTATTTTAAAAAAAACAACAACAAAAAACAGCATTCAGAGGATCTACTGTATATTTAAGAAAAAAATCAGATTTACTGAGATATAATTTCCCATTTTGAGTGTTCAGTTTGAGTTTAGACAATGTGTACATTCATGTAAATATAACATTCAAGACAAAGTATTTCCACCACCCCCAAGTTGTGCATCTTTGCAGTCAATCCAGTCACCTCACCCTAAGCCCTTGGAAACCACTGATCTCCTTTCAATCACTACAGTTCTGCCTTTGCTAAAATGTCATATAAATGGAATGATTCTATTATTTCTCCAGAAAGCGTTTCTCCAATATCTTCCATGCTTTTTTCAAGCCCAGCTAGTATCTTTAAAATCATCAATCTGAACTCTAGTTCCAACATCGTACTAATGTCCGTATTGATTAGGTCCCTGGCGGTCGGTACTGCCTCTTGTTCTTTTTTTTTGAGGTGATTTTTTTCTGTCTTGTCATTTTATCCAGAGGGGAATAGATGAATGAGAGAACAAAATGTTAATGGGGTAACAACGACCCCAGGAAAATATACACTAAACCAATCAGAAGAGACCTGAAACCAGGGGAAAAGAAAGGGAAAGAAAGAAAAAAGAAAAAGATAAAAAAAAAAGAAAAAGAAAAAAACAATATGATCAAATATGATCAGGCTGGTGCATAGATCAGTGCCACACTCTAGATTTTGGGCATATTTTGGTCTGTTAGAAGAGAGTGCCTCCCAAAATTTTAAAGAAAGAAAAACATATATGTACAAAAATAAGGGTAAATACAATGAAGGGATGGAATATGACTGTAAAGATGAAAATTATATGAGATTTTATAAAAGGAATTGATAATATAAGAAGTTGGTTGAAAAAAGAAAGAAGAGGATTTAAAAAAAAAAAAAGGAGAGAATGTGCTCAGGCAGGAGACTAGAACAAAGCCATACGCTAGAGATTTAGGGTATGTTTTGGTCTGTTAGAAGAAACTGTATCCCAAAATTTTAAAGAGAGAACAACTTATATATATATATACCAAAAATAAGGTTAACTACTATGAAGGGATAGAATATGACTCTAAAACTGAAAACTAAAAAAGATTTTTTTTAAAAAAGGATATGTAGTCTTTTTTGGTTTAGCTTCTTTAATTTAGCATAATGCTTTTGAGATTCATCCTTCTTGTCACTTATATCAGTAGTTCATTCCTTTTTTAATGATTAATATTCCATTGTATGACTATCCCACAATTTATCCATTCACCAGTTGATGGACATTTGGTTGTTTCCAGTTTGGGATCGTTATGAATGAAGCTGCTATGTACATTCATGTATGAGTCTTGTGGGTACATATGTTTTCATTTCTCTTGGGAAATACCTGAGAGGGGAATAGCAAAGGCAAACTATATTTTATAAGAACCTGTTTTTTTCTTTTTTTATATTTATATAAAATAAAATATAAAATATAAATATATTTTAAAATTATAAATATATTATTGAAGTATAATTGACATACAATGTTATATTGGTTTCAGGAACACAAGATACTGATTTGACAATTCTATGCCCATTGCTCACCATGATAACTACAGTCACCATACAACATTATTTTATGATATTATTAACTATATTTCCTATGCTGTAGTTTTCATATCCTTGACTTATTTATTTTATAACTGGAAGTTTGTGCCCCTTAATCCCCTTCATCTATTTTGACCAACCCCCCATTCACCTCTCCTCTGGCAACCACCACTTTGTTCTCTGTATTTAAACTGTTTTATTTTTTTGTTTGTTTTATGGTTTTGAGATTCCACATACAAGTGAAATTATATAGTGTTTGTCTTTGATTTATTTCACTTAGCATAATACTCTCAACGTCCATCCATGTTGGGACAGAAGGCAAGATTTCATTCTTTTTTATGTCCAGGTAATATTAGTGTATGTGTTTTGTGTGTGTGTGTTTATCACATTTTGTTATTATAAATAATGCTGCAATAAACATAGGGGTGTAGGCACCTGGGTGGCTCAATCGGTTAAGTGGCTGCCTTCAGCTCAGGTCATTATCTCAGGGTCCTGAGATCGAGCCCCACATTGAGTCTGCTTCTCCCTCTGCCTCTGCTGCTCCCGCTGCTTGTGCTCTCTCGTTTGCATGCACTCTCCCTCAAATAAATAAATAAAATCTTTAAAAAAACAGAGGTGCATATATCTTTTCAAATTAATGTTTTTGTTTTGAGTAAATAGTAGTGGAATTACTGGATCATATGATAATTCTATTTTTAATTTTTTGAGGAACCTCCATATTGTTTTCCACAGTGTCTGTACCAGTTGAAACTCCTACTAAGAACACATGAGGATTCCCTTTTCTCCACATCCTTGTCAACACATTATTTCTTACCTTTTTGATCCTAGCCATTCTGATGGGTATAAGGTGGTATCTCACTGTGGTTTTGATTTACATTTCCCTGATGATTAGTGATGTTGAACATCTTTTTACATGTTTGTTAGCCATCTGTATGTCTGCTTTCAGGTCTTGTGTCCATTTTAAAATCAGATTATTTGGGTTTTTTTGGTGTTGAGTTGTATAAGTTCTTCATATATGTTAGATATTAATCCTTTATCAAATCATTTGCTATATTCTTCCATTCAGTAGATTTGCCTTTTTGTTTTGTTGATAGTTTCCTTTGGTGTGCTTTTTATTTTGCTGTAGTGCCAGTAGTTTATTCTTGCTTTTGTTTCCTTTGCCTGAGAAAACATATCCATAAATACATTGCTAATGCTGATGTCTAAGAGATTACTACCTGTGTTTTCTTCTAGGAATATTAGTTTCAGGTCTCACATAAAGGTCTATAATCCATTTTGAGCTTATTTTTGTATGGTGTAGAAACAGTCATTTAATTCTTTTGCATGTAGATGTCCAGTTTCTCTGACACCATTTATTGAAGAGACTGTCTTTTCCCTGTTGTTTATTCTTAGTTCTTTTGTCATAAATTAATTGACCATATAACCATGGGTTTATTTCTGGGCTGTCTATCTATGTGTTTATTTTTGCGCTATTACCATACTGTTCTGGTTACTACAGCTTTGTAGTATATTTTGGAGTCTGGGATTGTAATACATCCAGCTTAGTTCTTTCTCAGGATTACTTTGGTTATTCAGGGTCTTTTGTGGTTCCGTACAAATTTTGATTATATATCCTAGTTTTGTGGAAAATGCTATTGGTATTTTGATAGGGATTGTGTTAAAACTGTAGATTGCTCTGAGTAGTATGGACATTTTAACAATATTAATTCTTACAGTCTGTGAGCATGACATATCTTTCTATTTGTTTGTGGTGTTCTTAGTTTGTTTCCTCAGTGCCTTAAAGTTTTCAGTTTTCACCTCCTTGGTTAAGTTTATTCCTAGGTATTTTGGGGTGCCTGGGTGGCTCAGTTGTTAAGCATCTGCCTTCCGCTCAGGTCATGATCGAGCCCCGCATTGGGCTCCCTGCTCTGCAGGAAGCCTGCTTCTCCCTCTCCCACTCCCCCTTCTTGTGTTCCCTCTCTCGCTGTGTCTCTCTCTGTCAAATAAATAAATAAAATCTTAAAAAAAAAAAGTTTATTCCTAGGTATTTTATTATATTCAGTGTAATTGTGAATGAGATTTACTTCTTAATTTCTCTTTCTGGTTCTTCGTTATTAGCACATAGAAACACAACAAATTTATGTATGTTAATTTTGTATCCTGTAACTTTACTGAATTCATTTATGAGTTCTTATAGTTTTTTGGTGGAGTCTTTCAGGTTCTCTATATGTAGTATCATGTCATCTGCAAATAGTGACAGTTTTACTTCTTCCTTACAGTTTTGATGGCTTTTTTTTTTTTAAGATTTTATTTATTTTGACAGAGAGAGAGCACAAGCAGGGGGAGAGGCAGAGGGAGAGGGAGAAGGAGACTCCCCACTGAGAAGGAAGCCCGATGCAGGGATCGATCCCAGGACCCTAGGATCATGATCTGAGCCAAAGGCAGACGCTTTTAACCATCTGAGCCACCCAGGCGCCCCTTGATGCCTTTTATTTCTTTTTCTTGTTACTGCAGTGAGGACTTGCCAGTACCATGTTGAATGCAAGTGGTGAGAGTGGACATTCTTGTCTTATTCCTGATCCAGGAAGAAAAGCTCTCAGTTTTTCACCATCGAGTATGACGTTAGCTGTGGGGTTTTCATATATGAACTTTATATGTTCCCACTATACCTACATCATTGAGAGTTTTTATCATGAAAGAGGTTGTATTTTGCCAAATGCTTTACCTGCATCTTTTGAGAGGATAATGTGGTGTCTGTCCTTCCTTTTCTTATTGAAGTTATGTATCACACTGATTGATTGGTGAATGTTGAGCTACTCTTGTATCCCTATAATAATGTGGTGAATGAATCTTTTAACGTATTGTTGGATTCAGTTTGCTAATATTCTGTTGAGGATTTTTGCATCCATGTTCATCAGAGATACTGGCCTATAGTTCTCTTTTTTGTAGTATCTTTGTCTGGTTTTGGTATCAGGATAATGCTGGCCTCCTAGAATGAATTTGGAAGTTTTCCTCTTTCTTCCTTTTTTTGGAGTAGTTTGAGAAGAATAGGTACTAACTCTCCTTTAAATATTTGGTAGAATTCACCTATGAAGTCATCTTGATCTGGGACTCTTGTTGGTTGGGAGTTTGTTGATTACTGATTCAGTTTCATTACTGGTAATTGATTTGTTCAGACTTTCTATTTCTTCCTGATTTGAATAAAAGGTTGTGGGTTTCTAAGAATTTAATCATTTCTTCTAGGTTGTCCAGTTTGTTGGCATATAACTTTCCATGATATTCTCTTGCTGTGGTGTCAGTTATTATTTCTCCTCCCTTTCTCATTTTATTTGAGTTCTGAGGTTTGTTAATTTTGTTTATCTTTTAACAGAGCCAGCTCTTAGTTTCATTGATCCTTTCTATTGTTCTTTTATTTATTTTTTAAAGATTTACTTATTATTTTTGTTTTCCTTCTACTAGCTTTGGGCTTAGTTTGTTCTTTTTTCTTTTCTTTCTTTCTTTTTTTTTTTTTTTTAGTTCCTTTAGGTGTAAGGTTAGGTTGTTTAATATTTTTCCTGTTTCTTGAATTATGCCTGTATCATTATAAACTTCCCTCTTAGAACTGTTTTTGCTCTGTCTCAAAGGTTTTGGACCATTGTGTTTTCATTTTAACTTGTGTCCATATATTTTTTTATTTCCTCCTGATTTCTTTGTTAACCCATTGGTTGTTTAATAGCATGTTGTTTAGCATCCATGTCTTCGTGTTTTTTCCAATTTTTTTCTTGTAATTGATTGCTCGTTTCTATTTTGGTCAGAAAAGATGCTTGATATGATTTCATATTCTTAAATTTATTGAGACTTGTTTTGTGGCCTAACATGTGAGCTATCTTAGAGAATGTTCCAAGTGCATTTGAAAAGAATGTGTATCATGCTGTGTTTAGATGGAATGTTCTGTACACATCTGTTAGGTCCATCCATTCTGTGTTACTTAAAGCCACTGTTTGTTGATTTTCTGTCTGGATGATCTATTTCTTGATTTAGTGGGGTGTTTAAGTAACCCTAGTATTACTGTCTGTTTCTCTCTTTTTGTCTATTATTATTTGCTTCATCTATTTAGGTGCTTCTATGTTGGGTACGTAGATATTTACAGTTGTTACATAATCGTGTTGGATTGATTCCTTCATCATTATGTAATGCCCTTCTTTGTCTCTTGTTAGAGTCTTTGTTTTAAAATTTATCTTCTCTGGTGTAAAGTATTGCTACCCCAGTTTTTGTTCCACTTCTATTTGCATGGAATATCTTTTTCCATGCCTTTACTTTCAGTCTATATGCGTCTTTAGGTTTGAAGTGATGTCTTATAGGCAGCATATAGATAGGTCTTATTTTGGGGCAGGGGTGGGGGGCACCTTGTTTTTTATCCATTCTGTCACTCTGTGTCTTTTGATTGGAGCATTTAGCCCATTTACATTTAAAGTAATTATTTTTTTCAAGATTTTACTTACTTATTTGAGAGAGAGAGGGAGAGGGAGTGCAAGCAGGGGGAGGGGCAGAGGGAGAAGCAGACTCCCTGCTGACCAGGGAGCCCAACGCAAGGCTTGATCCCAGGACCCTGGGATCATGGCCTGAGCCGAAGGCAGACGCTTAAACAACTGAGCCACCCAGGCACCCCTATATTTAAAGAAATTTTTGATAAATATATACTTAGTGCCATTTTGTTGATTATTTTATGGTTATTTTTATAGTTCTCTGTTTCTTGTTCTTTTGCTCTCTCCCCTTGTGGTTTGATGGTTCTTTGGTGTATGGTTTGATAACTTTATTTTTTGTGTATCTATTATAGTTTTTTGACTTGTGGTTACCATTGGCTTTGTATATAACATCTTATTGCATAGCAGTCTATATTAACTTGATGGTCACTTAAATTCGAACCCACGGTTAAAGCACTAACTTTTTATTCTTTCCTCCATGTTTTATGACTATGATGTCATAGTTCACATGTTTTTATTTTCTGTATCCCTTAACTAATTTTTGTAGACATAAATGATTTTACTATTTTTGTGTTTCAACCTCCCTACTGGCTTTATGAGTGATTAATCTATCATTACTGTATATTTGCTTTTTACCTGGAACATTTTTCCTTTCATAATTTTCTTTGCTTTTCACTTATAGAATTCCCATGAACATTTCTTGTAAGGGTGGTTTAGTGTGATGAACTTAATTTTACTTTTTTTTTTTTTTTTTTGGAAACTCTTTATCTCTCCTTCAGTTCTGAATGATAACCTTGCTGGATAGGGTATTCCTGGTTGTAGGTTTTTTTCCTTTCAGCACTTCAAATATATCACGTCACTTTCTTCTGGCCTGCATAGTTTCGGCTGAATAGTCAGCAGTAAGCCTTTTTGGGTTTCTCTTGTATACAACTGTTCTCTTTTTTTCTTGCTGCTTTTAAGATTCTCTCTTTATCATTACTTTTTGCCATTTTAATTATTATGTGTCTTGGTGTGGACCTCCTTGGGTTCATTGTTTTAGGGGCTCTCTGTGCCTCCTGGACCTGGATGTCTATTTCCTTCCCCAGATTAGGAAAGTTTTCAGCTATTATTTCTTCAAGTAACTTTTTGCCGCTTTCTCTCATTTCTCCTTCTGGGGTCCCTATAATGTGAATGTTATGCCTGATGATATCCAGAATTCCCCTAACCTATTCTTGTTTTTTATTATTCTTTCTTCTTTTGCTCTTCAGCTTGGTTTCTTTCCTTTACCTTGTCTTCCAGATTGCTGCTCTGTTCTGCTGCATCCTCTAATCTACTATTGATTCCCTCTAGTGTATCTTTCATTTCAGTTAAAGAATTCTTCAGCCCTGACTGGTTCTTTTTTATATTTACTGTCTCTTGGTTGAAGTTCTGAGTTCATTCACTCTTTTCTCAAGTCAGCAAATATCTGTATGACCAGTACTTTGAATTCTTTATCAAGTATATTGCTTATCTCTGTTTCATTTAGCTGCTTTACTGTGACTGTGTCTTGTTTTTTCATTTGGGACATATTCCTCTCTCTCCTCATTTTGTCTGACTCTGTTTTTGTTTCTATGTCAGGAAGTCCCCTGGTCTTGGAAGTAGTGGCCTTGTGTAGAAGAGGTCTTGTGGGCCCTATAGTACAATCCCTTATAGTCACCAGAATTAGGTGCTTCAGGGGTGTCCCCTGTGTGGGCTGCATGCACCTTCCCATTATGGCTGAAGCACAATTGCCTCTAGCCCAGGCTGCTGCAATGACCCACTTTGCCTGCTGTGGGTACACTGGGCAACATTTGCTCCCAGTGCTGTTGGGAGGCCCGTCTGTGACCACCACAGGCTCACTGCTATGTGGAGCCAGCAGTCAGCCCAGATGTCTGCAGTCAGCCTGTCTGCCACAGCTGCAGGTGCACTGGAGGTCAGGGCTTGCTCCCTGAACAGCCAGCTAAGGAGCCTGGCTGCAGTAACTGGGAGCACACTGGTATGTGTGGTTATCTCCTTTACTTTCCAGGGCAGGAGTCACTTTGGAGTGGTGCTGCTCCTGGCCAGGGCTGCCTACAGGGTGTGGTGGAGCCAAAGCTGCTTTGGGTGGACAGGTAGGGTGGGGTGGATTTGTAGGGGGGAGCACAGAAGCAGGGCATACTTTGTAAGCCAGGTAGATAGAGAGTGTTAGCATTGGCTCCTGCTAGCTTCTGGCTGTCTAGGCTGGGGGAGGAGAGGAAAATGACACCCGCAAGCACTTTTGTTCCTGGAGAAATTTACAGAAACTGCCCCTTTGGTACATGTTCTCCTTCATGTATGCCCCAGGCAGTTTTCAAACTGCTGCTTCTGTGCTGTGTCTTGGGCACTTATTTAGAATGCTGGCTCTTTAAGGGTAAGGACTGTTTCCTATTGCCTTCAGACTGTCCCACAGTGGAGCCTGCTGATATTTAAAGCTTCTGAAGTTAAGATCCACTGATTTTTAAACTTACTAGAGTTAAGCCCCACTAGTTTTCAAGCCTAGGGAGTCGCCTTTTTCACTGCAGGTCCCCAATGCCGGGGGTGCCCAGTGTGGGGTCTCATCCCCTCACTTCTTGTTTGTGATGTCCCTCCTGTTTTCGGTTAGTTGCTTGGGGTGGGGGTGTGGAGTTGGAGGGCGTTCCCAACCTTGTCTCCACCACTCCTCCCTTTTTCGGTGTGGCCTTCTGTCCAGGATTAGCTGTGTAAACCTATTCTGCCAGTCCTCGGGTCATTTTCAGAATTAGTTGCAGTACATATAGTTGTTACCTTGGTGTGTCTGTGGGATGAAATGAGTCCAGGTCCTCCTCCTCTGCCACCTTTCCTCCTGTTGAACTCAAGGATCTGTTTTTTAAAGTGGCTGTACCATTTTATACTTCCACCAGCAATGAACAAGTTTGAGTTGTTCCACTTATATTTTGTCACTTGGTGTTGTCACATGTTTTAATTTAAGTATTCTAATGGATGTGTACTGAATGGCATCTCATTGTGATTTTAGTTTGCATTTCCTAAATGACTTAGGATGTGAGGTTCTTTAATGTGCTTATTTCCCATTTGGATGTCTTTTTTGGTGAGGTCTATTTTAAAATCTTTTGCCAATTTCAAGTTAATTTCCTTATTGTGTTAAAAGGTTTTAAAAAATATGTTCTAAAAACAAATCCTTTATCTGATACTGGTTTGGCAGGTCTGGCTGGTGTTTTCATTTTCTTAATGTCTTTTAAGGAGAAAAAAGTTTTCATTTTAATAAAGTCCAGATTACCTTTTTTTTTTTTTTTATGGCCAATGCTTTAGTGTCTTCTCTGTGAAATCTTTTCTTAAACCAAGGTGACAAAGGAGTTCTTATACAAATTTTATAATTGTACCTCTCACATTCAGATATATCCAGTTCAAGTTAGTTATTGTATATAGTGGGAGAGAAGAAGATTTGAGATTTGTTGGGTGGGGGGGCGAGAGAGGGTTTGCGTATGGATATGCACTTTTAATTTTTTTTTCCCAAATAACCTTGTAGCCTTTGCTGAAAATCAGTTAGTCTCATATGAGGGTCTGTTCCTGGATTCCTTATCCTGCTCCATTAATCTGTGTGTCTAATTTTTACAGCATTACCACCTTGTATTTGTTTCTATGGCTTTAAGTTTTTCAACCTTGTTTTATCCTTTTCAAAATTGTTTTGGCTTATTCTAGTTCCTTTGCATTTCTACATAGATTTTAAGTTCCAAAAGGAAAAAAAAAAAGCTTGCTTGTATTTTGATTGGATTGCATTGATTCATTGCATGTATCAATTTGGGAAGAATTGCTATCTTATTAACAATATTGAATCTCCCAATCCATGAACATAGTACATCTCTCTGCATATATTTAGGCCTTTGCTTTCTCATTAATGTTTTGTAAATTTCAGCATACAGGCACTTCACATATTTTATTAAAATTATGCCCAGCTATTTCATGTTTTTGATGATATTTTTTAAATTTAAATTTTTGTTTTTTAATTTCAATTTCAAATCATGCATTGCTGGTAATAAAGGAAAATTTTAGATATTTTATTTCCTGATATAATTGGCTTTCAGTTAGTGACTGATGAATTGGGAAGCATCCAGTCTAGAAAATAGAAAAGAGCTTTTTACAAAGGAAGAAGTTTCATAGACCAAGGTGAACAGGAACAAGGAAGTTATATTGGGCATTTAACTGGTTAAAAGAGTATTACTTTTCATATATGGAGAAAAGGGAAGACTGGGAGACTGGTTAATTAACTTATGCTGAGTAGGTAAGTGCTAATTGTTTGGTCTGGGCATTCCTTTTCTGGGAGAGCTGAGCATAGAAACTGAGCTGTTTTGGTTTGCTGATGTAGGATGTAGAATAAGTGATTCCATCTTTGGCCTAGTCTGGACACTCTGACACTGGTACACAAAAATATTGTTGATGTTTTGTATATTGACCTTTATCATGTGATCTTGTTAAACTCTCTAGTTCTAGACCTAACATACAGAATCTTGAGAATTTTTGATGTAGATGATCATGTCATCTGCAAATGGAAGATAACTGTACTTCCTATCAAACTGTCTTTTCTTTCTTTCTCTTTGCTCTGTTGCATGGATACAAACTCCAGTACATTGTTGAACAGAACTGGTAAGAGTGGCATCCTTGCCTTGTTCCTCATCTTAGGGGGAAAACATTTAGTCTTTCACCATTAAGTATGATGTGGGCTGTGAGTTTTTCATAGATGTCCTCCACCAACTTGAGAATGTTCCTCTTATTCCTAGTTTGATAATTTTTATCATAAATGTTGAATTTTGTCATATGCCTTTTCTGCATCTATTGACATGATCATATAGTTTTTCTTTGTTAGTTTATTCACATTGATTTTCACATATTAAACCACCCTGGTATTTCTCAATAATGTCATTTGGTCACAATGTACTTTTTTTTTTTTTTAAGATTTTATTTATTTATTTGAGAGAGAGAGAGAATGAGAGATAGAAAGCACGAGAGGGAAGAGGGTCAGAGGGAGAAGCAGACTCCCTGCTGAGCAGGAAGCCCGATGTGGGACTCGATCCCAGGACTCCAGGATCATGACCTGAGCCGAAGGCAGTCGCTTAACCAACTGAGCCACCCAGGCGCCCACAATGTACTTTTTTTTATATTGATGAAATTGATTTACATTGCATCATGGTACTGGTCTTCAGTTTTCTTGTAACTCTTATAATTTTTGATATAAGGGTAATGCTGGCCTCATAAAATGGGCTCTTTACTAAAGTATCAGGAAATATTTGAGTAGCACTGGTGTTCTTCGAGTAGAAGGCATTGATTCAACAGGATTGTTTTCTTTTTTTAAGATTTTATTTATTTGAGAGAGAGAGAGAGCGTGAGAAAGGGGAGGATCAGAGGGAGAAGCAGTCTCCCTGCAGAGCAGGGAGCCCGACGTGGGACTCGATCCGGGGACTCCAGGATCATGACCTGAGCCGAAGGCAGTCGCTTAACCAACTGAACAACCCAGGCACCCTCAACAGGATTCTTTTCATTGTGTTTAATTCTTCTCATGCCATATGTTTGGGAGGCCTATGAAATCCACTTTCCATGTTGGGTTTACACTACAGTGGCTTTAAACAAATTTGTAACCAGTTGACTGATTACCCATTTTTCTCTTAAAATATTTCCAACTCTCATAATCATGCATACCAGAAAAAAAAAAAGTTGTTTAGAAAATATTAAGTTAGGGGCGGCTGGTTAAACATCTGACTCTTGATTTCAGCTCAGTTCATGATATCAGGGTTAAGAGATTGAGCCCCACATCAGGCTCCACACTCAGCATGGAGTCTGCTTAAGATTCTCTCTCCTTCTCCATCTGCCCCCCCCCCGCTCATGCTTGCTCACTCTAAAATAAATAAATCTTTTTGCAAATACTAAGTTTAGCAATATTTACAGATTTATAAGTCTACAGTGAATATTCAAACACTATATATACCATTAGGGAACATTTTGGGGTAGTTTTCAAATAAACTAACATTAAAATCTACTAGCAAAGCTAACAACACTACTCAGAATCTGGTTTCAAAATTATCAGTTGGAGGACATATTTTGCTTCTAAAACTTTTCTTTCTCAGCTATATAGTTAGCGTTAGGGCATGTGCCTGGTATTTTGCAGTTTAGAGACCTCTCCTGAGGGTTAGGGTTACGGTCAGTGTTAAGGTTAGGGGTGAGAGATTAGGGTGTGTACCTGGTGTCCTGCAGTTCAGAGACCTCTCCAGAGAATAAAACCCCAGACTTGTGCTGGGGTGAGAATAGACATAGCAGCCATCCACTGAGCTAAGGCAAGGAGGGGATTTGAGGATCTAAATACTCTTCAAATACATATTTAATTGGTCCTTCTGTTTTTAACTCTACTTTCCCAACCATTTTCAGAAATACTACCAATACTTAAAATGTCTGGGGTTTTCTCCAGGATAACTAGGCTGCTTCTCAGCTTTTCTTATTGTGTGTTCAGGAAGCCACTTTCTTCAGATCTAAGGTTAGGGTTACAGTGTGTGCCTGGTATTTTGCAGTTGAGACTTCTCCAGAGGGTTAGGGTTAGGGTTAAATTTAGGGATTAGAGTTAGGTGTTAGGGTATGTGCTTGGTAATTTGTAGTTGAGTCCTCTCTAGGTAATAAAAGCCCTGACTTCTGCTGGGGTTCGGGTTAGGGCTAGGGGTCAGGGGTGGGAGTTAGGGTTTGTGCCTGTATTCCTGCATTGAACTTGTTAGTTCTTGCAAGAGCACTCATAGGATTTATATAAAGTATACAGTACTTTTATTACTTTCAAGAATGACTCAGCCATACCCCATTAGGGTGGCTACTATAAAAACAAAACAACCCAGAAAATAACAGGCACTAAGGATGTGGATAATTTGGAATTCCTGTGCACTGGTGGTAAGAATATAAAACTCTGTAGCTGCTATGGGAAATAGTATGGTGGTTCCTCAAGAAATAAAAAATATAAATGCCAGACGATCCAGCAGTCTGGTAATATACTTACATACTTTATATACTTTTGGCATATTAAGAGATGTTTGTACAGCCATATTCATAGCATTATTCATTACAGCCAAAAGGGGGAAGCAACCCAAGTGTCCACTGATGGATACATGGATGAACAAAATGGTGGTATATATTCTGACATACATGAATGAACCTTAAGGTCATTATGTTCATGAAATAAGCCAGTCAGAAAAACATAAATATTATATGATTTTACTTATAGGAGGTAGCTAGGGACAGAAAATAGAATGGTGGTTGCCAAGAGCCACCTGGAGGGAAGAATGGGGAGTTGTGGAATGGTTCTACAGTTTCAGTTGTGCAGGGTGAAGAGCGCTGGAGACAAGCTGCACGTACACTTAGCACTGCTGAACTGTACACTTAAAAAATAGCAAGGATGGTCAAGTTATGTGTATTTTACCACAGTTAAAAAATAGTGACCCACACGTTATTTGTAGACCAGCAGTGAACACACACTTACCACATGGCAAGAGCCAAGTAAAATAATGACCATTTCTCTCCTACATGTTTCTGTCCCAATTTAGAAATACTGACCTTCACCCTCAATACTCTGTGTCAGTGTTTCATACTCTCACCATGCCAGTGACAACAAAAAATGTCTTCAGACATTATGAAATGTCTCCTGTGAGGGTGGGGAGTCAGGAAGCAAAATCACCCCTGGTTGAGCAGCACTGCTTTAGAATCAGAGACTGTGCATAAGTGTACAAAGTACACATTTTTACGTATTGCAGGACATCAAAAACATTATGCGTGCTGTACTTTATGGGCAAGTTAAAGAATTCTTTTAGGGAATACTTTTCAGTTTATAAGTATGTAAGATTTTCACCCTCCTCATTTAGATTCTGAATCTAAACTTTGTAAAGATCTGACTCTGGTATTTATGCAAAATTCATTTTTTTCAGAAATGAGAGTCCGAAAACCAGAAGGACTGAATTTATGTATTTAAAAAATGATAAATATTATGGAATGCTAACTTCCCATTTAGGATATCAGGACCTTTGTATTTGTCATATTCCAGGATGTATCTTTTAGACTTTAGAAATGTCAGCTAGATCACTCTCTGGGCCCAAACAAGGACCATTTATTTGCCTTTTTGTGATGGGGTAATTAAGAGAGACAAGCAGACTATTTAGACTGAGATACAGCCCACCAGGCTGGCTCTGTGTAGCAGGCTTCCCAGCAGACATTGGACTGGAAGTGGTGGGTCTGGGTCTGCCCCAGACCACAGGCTCTAAGGGTTGACTGTTCCTGCCTCACTCACCACTGTCTCCCTCGGAACTAGCCTGGGCCGGGCACACAGAACACTCACACATCTGAATAAAATAAATGAAGCTTAGCATATATTTTCTTTTACAATTGTTTATTCAAAAACAGGGAACAGTGTAGTAAAGAAATGCATTCAATGGTACTAAAATAAATCTACAGAAAATATATTTCATTGAAGTGCAAACAAAATACTTGAAATGGCACATATTTCTATATTTCAAGTCAGTATACTTTCTACTTTTTTAGAGAATTACCTACAGCAAATAAGAAATCCAGAGTTTTTCCTCTTTGCTTTGATTTCCTTTATACCATATTTAAATCTTTAGCATTTCTAAGTGCATATATTTTAAATGTATACTAGGAGCAGACACCTTGAAGTGGTATGACCAGCACAGAGAGTGGTGTCAAGGCAATGATCTCCCTTAATCCAGACAACACTGTCCTGCCTACAATTTATTAGCCTTTCTAGTAGATGCTCTACTTGGTTTGCACTGAACTGACTAGTGAAGCCTAGATTCTTTGTCCATCTTACACTTGTACCTTCAATTTACTATATTCTGGTCTTGGACAAATTACTTATTTCTCTAAACTTCACTTCCTCCAGCTGTAAACTGGAATAACATCACTAATCTACCACGATATACTGCAGAGAATGTATGTCAGGCACTCAGCATACAACAAATTGTATAATATTTTAAAAACCTATTTATTTCTGGACCGTGTTCCTGTCAAAATCTTTAGTTCTATCACCTGTGAATTAGCTATTCCTCCTAGATTTGTTATCTGCAAATTTGGCAAACTTTTCAAAACCATTACTAAGAATATTTGAAACAGGACAGGAAACTTATGGCATATATGCCTCCAGGCTGACGAGAAGATTAATGATGTTATATAACTGCATACGTCAACTAGCAGGACAAATTCATATACCTGCACTGTCATCTGGCTAGTAATTTCTTATTCCATCCACGAAGATTTCAAGGCTTTCTTAGAGACATTATAAGTTTATTACAATCCCTTGATTCACTACAGTAATAAAACTTCGTGTACATACTAAGTTTTCATTTAGGCAGATAATACCAAGGTAAGTCTGAAATTTGAAATGTAAAATAATTTTAAGACGAGTTCCCCAGAAACCTTATCTGGAATGAATTATTCTTAACCCAGGTCACACAATTCCCATGGAGAAAGCCTTGCTGAAGCTCACCCTCCAAAATTACAAAATACATAGATAAACATTCCACCAAATACAAGGTTCAACAGATACAAACAAGAGGAATTTGATGTAATGTAGAGCTACTAGAGAGAAAAATAATTTTTTTAAAAGATTTTACTTCTCTCTTAAGAGAGAAACCACAAGCAGGGGGGAAGGCAGAGGGAGAGGGAGAAGCAGGCTCCCCACTGAGCAGGGAGCCCGATGGGGGGCTCGATCCCAGGACCCTGGGATCATGACCTGAGCCAAAGGCAGACGCTTAGCTGACTGAGCCACCCAGGCGCCCCGAAATGAAAAATAAATTTTGAAAAAAGAAATGTGGTAAACAGTCTAAAAAGGAGATTATACATAGCTGACAAGAGAATTCATAAACTAGAAGAGATACAAAGTCATCAGAGAGAGAGAGAAAGCACAGAAGGGTTTAAAAGATACAGAATAGAATGAGAAGTCCCAATATACATTTTTAAAAATAGAAACCATCCTAACCGTGTCTTAGAAATTTGTTCTCCGTAACTTCATTATTCAGTAACACTGGGTGATCTTCCTACTGAAAATCCAGACATATTTCTTAAGTACTAACTTGCTTTCGATATTGCTTATTTTTAATGTGGCTTTACCATGATACATAGATGGTTACAATTTTAAAGTTTTCTTCTTCCTTTTATAAATTAGCATCAAATAACTTATCATTCATATATAATATCTGGGAAACAAGTTTTAATTTAAAAGCTACCTCAATCCAGCAATTTCTTTCTTCTAATTCACACTCAAGCAAACACTGTCAGTGATGCTCTCTGCCCTCCAGCTGCTTCCACTTTTGGCTAAGGCATCTGTCAGGGGTTTTACTGAGAACAATACAAGTATGTACTTGAGAAGAAAAACCAAATGTCTAGCCTACAAGTACAGCATGAATGACACTTATTTCTAACATTTGAGAGAGGAGATTTTCCTTGAGACTGTCAAGGCCTCTTTAGGTGACTGAGTCAAGTATTAAACATTTTTTTAAAAACACAGTAAATAGTTCACTTAAATATTACTACCTATTCAAAGTCTGTTGGATGGGTTAAAAACGAAGGCCACAATATAATTTCTAAAGGTTGAGCTGAAGGGAAATTCATATGATGGATCACACCCAAGCTTTCCATCCTGGGAAAAGTCGGCTGAGATTTTTGGGGTCCATGGCTTGCTGGATGAGCAGATTCACCTGCCCCCCCACGCTGAGCACCGTTCCTTCCTCCACTCCTTTCAGTTTCTCTTGTAGTCTCATCAAGACTCGTTCCGCTACTTTGTTGAAACTCTGGTCAGTGTCACTAAGGACAAACACACAGGTTATAGTGCGGTGGGACAGTTCCGAGGGCCTTGGGAACAGGAAAATCTGAGCAGTTGGACAGTAGGGCCCTTGTTTGTAACAGGCGGCTCACCTGAGATTGCGTCTGCATTCTGGGTCCTCTCCACTGGGGGTGGAGTGCAGCTCAGTGTCATCCTCTGGCCTCTGCTGTAAGTACAGAGCTTTCAGAGGATTCATTGTCCAGTCAAACAGGGGGTCGTAGAGGAGAACCTACACAGAATGTATGTGTTAGAAGAACAATGTGCCTTCTGATGACGTACTTAGAGACAGAGGAATCAGTGCGATAAAAAATAACAGAGGCCAGTCAAATGGTAGGTGACTGGGGGACGGGGACGACCTACGGAGGCACTTCCTGTTTCCTTGTGGAGGAAACTGTCAGCATAGTGCTCCGGGCTTCCTAGCCGGTTCTGAATCCATTCTTCCTCCCTGGGTGGGGGTGGTGACATCCCTTGACCTCTGTTTCTGACTCGGTGAAACTAATCTATTAGAAAGACATAAGGACTAGTCCCTCCCCTTCCTTCCTTCTCTCGCCGCCTCTTCACCACTAGGGTCCTGAGCAAAGGCACCTGCTCTGCGCCCCACCCTCCCTCAGGTGGGACCGGCGGTGGGAGCAGGAAGCACCAGCAAGCCTGTGTGGGCCTCACGCCTGTACCATCTTATCCAAGCATTTTATCAGTAATAAAGCTAACATTCTGATTGCTGTTCCTAAGACTTTTTCTTTTTCTCTCAATTAGTTCTAAATTCCACTAGAGAAAACATAGGGTCGGCTTTCGAAAGCTCCTCCAAAACCAAGGTCCTTTTTGTGGGTGAACCTGGTCTGGATCTCTCATAAAGCCATGTCAGTGCCCAACGTGAAGTCACATGGGAACCCTGGAACTTATGGACAAACCGCATATATTCAAAGTCAGTGCCCCCCCAGTTTTTAGTGACCCTGGGGGTTGCCCGAAACAGCATGAAACAGCAGAGCAGATTTTGGTACTGCTGACGCAGGACATGTCCTGGAATGAAACATGGAATGCTTAAAGGCAGTTTACAGCCCCAGCCTACAGAAGTACTGAGAAAACACAAAAAAGGGCAGCAGCAGAAAGTGTTAACAACTCTGTCACGGTGGAATATTCTGTTAATCTACAACAGATTTCTACACATAGATTTTGTGTCCTGTGACTTTACTGAATTCATTTATCAGGTCTACTAGCTTTTTGGTGGAATCTTCTATTTTTGGTATCATGTCATCTGCAAACAGTGAAAATTTACTTCTTCCTTACCAAGTTGGATGCCTTTTATTTCTTTTTGCTGTCTGACTGCTGGCGCTAGGACTTCCAGTGCTATGTTGAGTAAAAGTGGTGAGAGTCGACATCCTTGCCTTGTTCCTGACCTTAGAGGGAAAGCTCTGTTTCTCCCTACTGAGGATGATGTTTGCTGTGGGTTTTTTCATATAAGGCCTTTATTATGTTCAGTTTGTTCCCTCTAAACTACTTTGTTGAGGGATTTTTATCATGAATGGATGTTGTACTTTGTCAAATGCTTTTTCTGCATCTACTGAAATTATAATATGGTTTTTATCCTTTCTCTTATCAGTGTAATAATGTATCACGTTGATTGATTTGCAAATACCGAACCACTCTTGCATACCAGGAATAAATCCCACTTGGCCATATGGTGAATGACTTTTTTAATGTAGTGTTGGATTCGGTGTGCTAGTATTCTGTTGAAGGTTTCTGCATCTATGTTCTTCAGAGATACTGGCCTGTAGTTCGTTCTCTCTTTTTATATTGTGTTTATCTGGTTTTGGTGTCAGGGTGATGCTGGCCTCATACAATAAATCTGGAAGTTTTCCTTTCTTTTCTATTTTTTGGAATAGTTCAAGAATAGGTATTCTTCTTTACATGTTTGGTAGAATTCTCTTGTGAAGCCATCTGATCCTGGAGTTTTATTTGAATCAGTAATCAAAAACTCCCAACAATTTCTTGCTGGTAATCAGTCTGTCCAAATTTTTTTTTTTTAAAGATTTTATTTATTTGAGAGAGAATGAGAGATAGAGAGCACAAGAGGGAAGAGGGTCAGAGGGAGAAGCAGACCCCCCGCTGAGCAGGGAGCCGGATGTGGGACTCGATCCCGGGACTCCAGGATTATGACCTGAGCCGAAGGCAGTCGCTTAACCAACTGAGCCACCCAGGCGCCCTGTCCAAATTTTTTTACATCTTCCTGCTTTAGTTTTGGTAGGTGCTTCTAGGAATTTATGCATTTCTTCCAGGTTGTCTAATTTGTTGGCATAGTTTTTCATAATATTCTCTTATAATTGTATTTCTGTATTGTTGGCTATTATTTTTCCTTTTTCATTTGTGATTTTGAATCCTTTTTTTTTTTTTTTGATGAGTCTGGCTAAAGATTTATCAATTTTGTTGATCTTTTCAAGGAACCAGCTCCTGGTTTCATTTTTTTATTTTTTCTATTTCTTGTATTTCTGTTCTAATTTTTATTATCTCTTTCCTTCTACTGGCATGAGTTTTCTTTGTATTTCTTTCTAGCTCTTTTAAGTGTAAGTTTAGGCTGTTTATTTGGGATTTTTCTTGCTTCTTGAGGTAGGCCTGTATTACTATAAACTTCCCTCTTTTAGAACTGCTTTTGCTGCATCACAAGATTTTGGACCATTGTGTTTTCATTTGTTTCCATGTACTTTCTGATTTCTTGGTTGACCCACTCATTGTTTAGTAGCATGTTATTTATCCTCCATGTATTTGTGGTCTTTCCAGATTTTTTCTTGTGGTTGACTTAGTTTCTTAGTACTGTGGTCAGAAAAGATGTGTGGTATGACTTTGATCTTTTTTAATTTGTTGAGACTTGTTTTGTGGCCTAATATGTGATCTATTCTGGAGAATGTTCTATGTGCACTTGAAAAGAATGTGGATTCTGCTATTTTAGGGTGAAATATGTTAAGTCTATCTGGTCCAGTTGGTCATTCAAAGCCACTGTTTCCTTGTTGATCTGTTTGAATGGCTGGTCCATCAATAGAAGAGGGGTGTTAAAGTCCCCTACTATTGGGCGCCTGGGTGGCTCAGTTGGTTAAGCGACTGCCTTCGGCTCAGGTCATGATCCTGGAGTCCCGGGATCGAGTCCCACATCGGGCTCCCTGCTCAGCAGGGAGTCTGCTTCTCCCTCTGAGCCTCTTCCCTCTCGTGCTCTCTGTCTCTCATTCTCTCTCTCTCAAATAAATAAATAAAATCTTTAAAAAAAAAAAGTCCCCTACTATTATTGTATTACTATTGATGAGTTCATGTTCGTTATTAACTATTTTATGTATCTGGCTACTCTAGTGTTGTGTGCATAAATGTCTACAATTGTTATATCTTCATGTTGGATTGTCCCCTTTATGATTGTATCATATCCTTCTTTGTCTGTTTTTACAGTCTTTGTTTTAAAGTCTATTTTGTCCAATATAAGTATTGCTACTCCACCTTTCTTTTGACATCCATTAGCATGACAGATGGTTCTCCATCCCCTCACTTTCAATCTGCAGGTGTCTTTAGGTCTGGGACGAGTCTCTTGTATGCAGCATATAGATGGGTCTTGTTTTTTTATCCACTCTGTCACACTATGTCTTTGATTGGAGCATTTAGCCCATTTACATTCAAAGTAATTATTTTTTTTTAAAGATTTTATTTATTTGAGAGAGAGAGAGCACGAGAGGGAAGAGGGTCAGAGGGAGAAGCAGACTCCCCGCCGAGCAGGGAGCCCGATGCGGGACTCGATCCCGGGACTCCAGGATCATGACCTGAGCCGAAGGCAGCTGCTTAACCAACTGAGGCACCCCTCAAAGTAATTATTGATAGACATGTATTTATTGCTATTTTGTTACTCGTTTTATGGTGGTTTTTGTAGTTTTTCTCTGATCCTTTTCTGTCTCTCTTTCATGGTTGTTAGTTTTCTTGGATTCCTTTCTTTTTATTCTTTGCATGTCTATTACTGGTTTTTGATTTGTGGTTACCATTGGTCTGTCTATGATGTCTTCTGCATATAGCAGTCTATATGAAGTTGATGGTTACTTCAGCTTGAACCCATAGGGAGGTACATTTTATTAATGAAATAATGAAAAGGAATGGAGGTCTCTACTATTAAAAAGAGTCTATAATGGTCTTCTTGGGTTTCAGTAGAAAAACAACACAAATTATTTCAAACCCTAAGCCTTCTGTTAGGAGTCATATTTGTAAATTTTGAAATCAAGGAAGAACCAGACTACTTCAAAAAATGACTTTAGTCTTACCAGCAAAACAGAAGTGGCTGAATGAAAACAATAAAGGAACACAGACCGAGTGAGCTACAGCAGGGTTTCTCGATCCAGGCACTACTAACAAACATTTTTGGGCTGAAAACTTCTTTGTTGCGGGGGCTGTCCTGTGCACCACCCGATGTTTACGGCATCCCTGGCCTCCACCCAGTAGATAGCACTAGCTTTTAAAAAAACAAATGTTCCTGCCCCCCCCCCGAAGTATGGTTTGAATATGGTCAGCATCAGTATTTTTTAAAAGCTGTACTGCTGACAGTCAAGTACAGCCAGCTGAGCACCACCAGCTTAAAGGAATAAACGCTGAAGGCTGTAAGTAAGGGGGGGCCCCTGTGCTCTGGCTCCCACGTTTCCTTGTGGAGCAAACAGAACTCATATCTTGCCCCACACACCCTTGACCAGGGCCGTGAAACACTGCTTTAGGTACATAGTTCTCTCTGGGGTGGAGCTAATGTCATTAAGCCCTGGAAAGCTGCGTTACTTTCTTCTCTTTCTGCCTGATCAACATGAGGCAGTGATTACATGAACCTAGGCAAAGGGATATAATTTACTGATTTCTCTCAAAACCCCAGTCGAAACCATTCTGAAAGCAAGTCATGCCCCAGGAGAGAGCAAAGGTGTCGAAGTGCTGATTTATGATTTAAACACTAGAGATGACTTAGGATGCTGTAACGTGCCCAGAAACCTGGTGGGCCTGGAGGCGTTTCTAGACCACTATTTACTGATGTGCGCACCCCCGTCCCTCCTGCTGCCCATCCCACCACGTTAACACGAAGCACCACCGATCCTCAAATCAGTGACGTCCTAACATACACAGTCTAACGGCAGAGAAATAAAGATTTCCTTATAAAACGCTTTACCTGCACAATGGTTAGCAGGGCCTCCTGAGAGCTTCTCATGACCTCCATGGTTTTCTCACAGCATCTACAAGCACATTGCAAATATGGGTCTTGTTACGGTTCCAACATCTCTCCATCGCCATATACTCATGTATACCCTGCCGAGACTATTCTTGTTAATAATTCCCAAATTAACAGCTCAAAGAGCACAGTACTAGGCAGACTGCGTTTTTGGTAAATTGTTTTTGAAAGGAATATATCTATACGAATGTAAGCTAAAGCCTTTGTAAGAATAACACACAGTACTACTATGAAACATTGCTTTCAGTCAGCGATTATTGTGGTAATTATTAGTTCACTCTGACTGGATTCTACTCTAGTAAAGCTGAGCACACGGGACCAATGCTGCGGAGCTACGGGGACCTGGGAAGTGCTTTCGGCAGGAACTGGTCCATCATACGCTCCTTTAGCAGAGCTTATCTGCCCAACACTGAGCGCCCAAAGGAGTTCTGAGTGGTAAATGGACTTCCCGAGGACAGAGGCATTAACGATAGATGCAAGCTGCTTCCAGAAGGGGCTAGGAAGGACAGCTATGTATGTTATATACAGTGAGGTCCCAGGTGGTCTGAAGGAAGGGGAAACTATTACGGTCTTTACCCCCGGGTTTTCAGCACTGGAACATGATTTAGCAGAGAATCCCAGAGTCTACAGAAATCAATAATCCAAATAATTTTGACATGAAAAACCATCTGCTGTAAACCCTTACCTTCTGAAGACACCTTCAACACCAGTAATGCCCATCCCATCCACAATATCTCTGGTGAGTCTGAAAGGAACCGTTTCAGGAGTGGGGAGGATCTTACCCTGTTCAAAAGCAACTCCTAAAGGAAACAGTACAGCAAGGTTAGGAGGTTCCACAGCAAACCGACTGTCCTCCCTTGGGGCGTGTGAGCTATGCAGAGGCCCCAAATCATCTGTCATCGTACTCCACAGTAACACAGTACCACTCATGGTGGTTTATTCTGTTTCTGCTCCGCCACTGTCTAGGAATGCACCTCAAATTTAAAAAGCGTAACAACTTCTAGACATAATTAGAGAAGTTCTAGATTAAAGGGTGATTTTTTTTTTTAAATGAAATAGTGATGGGTAGGATTTAAAATAAAAAAATATGCATATAATCTTAATTTATATGTATTTAAGTATACACGCATGTTAGTTATACATTAAAACCTTTTATTAAATGAAACTTTTTACTCTGAGATAACTATAGATTGATATGCATTCGTAAGATACAATATGCAAAATACAAAATTCCCCATATACCTTTTCTTCATTTTCCCCCAATCTTGCAAAATTATACAGTACAGTTTCCCAGCCAGGACATGGACACTGATCCAGTCAAGGTCCAGAATATTTCCATCACCACAAGGATCCTTCAAGCTGCCCCATTTACAGCCACCCACATCCCTCCCAGGCCTCCCGCCCTCCCACTCACTCTGTGCCTCCAGTAATCACTACTCTTTTGTAACTTCGTATTACTGAATTCATTCTGGGGAAAACCATGTAATATACGTGATCTTCTCTATTCTAATGGAACTCCATCTTAGCAACGACTTACAGGATTATAATACAGAACCTATAATTTCCTGAGACTACACCTTCTTAGAAATCCTTAAATTCTACATTCTAATTGAAAGCTCTTTTTCTAGCCCCTTATTAAGGAATCTTCAAACTCACTGAGATTTCTAGTCTGTCAGCCTTTCTTCCTTCCCTACTCCACTCAGGGTGCGGAGGGCAAGGCTGCTCACTCTCACTACTGCCTCACGTCTCGCTGGCCCCCCGGCCCCTCCACACTTCTCTAAGCACAGCGGCGACTCAGGGAGGCTGGAAGGAGGCACGGGAAGACACCACTGGCCCCACTGCAAGCGCAGGTCGCCACGGTAGGCGAGCTCCCCAAGGACTGCTCGGCATGTCGTCTTCACTCTCTGTCTCCACCCAGCTCTTGGTCTCACCTCCGTGGAGCCCGGTTTGCATTGTACTGTTCTTACAAGGCCAACTACCATCCCTCCGATGCTCAGCAAGCAAGCAGGCTTTTGCTTTCTCAGTTAGAATAGCAAATGTTATTTCCCTCCAATTCTTTCTCCTCTAGCTCGAGACCTTCCTCCTCTCAGTGGAAAAGCTAATGTGCTTCCCATGTAAAGCTAACTGTAGCCCAGGTGCTTTAGGACTTCCCTTGCTATTTCAGGATCTCGGTCTCTCTCCTCTAGCTTATCGATACAGAACATGTGCATGCCGCTCCCATCTTTAAAAAGCAAGTGAACAAAAAAACCCTCAAACAAAAAAGGCTCGAGCATGTCTCTCTCATGTCTAGAGCCAATGCCTCTCCCATCCTTCTAAACCTCTCGAGGACAGCTGCACGTTCTTGGTCTTCAAGTCCTTACCTTTCCACAATCTCACTTCTTCCATTCTATCCAGATTAACTTCCTAGACCTTGAACATCGATTAACTGTTCAATTCAAAGGCCTGTTTTCAGGGTTGACCTTATTTGATCTGCTGTAGCAGACCCTACTGAGCACTTCTACCCTCATGAAAAATTTCCCGCCCCTGCCTTCCAAGACACCCCTGCCTCCTCGTTCCCATGACTTATTAGTTATTCCTCAATGTTTTTTCTGACTCCAGCTTTTCAAAACCGGCATTCCGTAGGATTCTGTCTTCAGTCTTCTTTATCAAGGACAATACAGAAGATCAGAACCTCCTCCAGTCCGCTGACCTCAGCTGACATCTATCAGCAGAAGGCTGTACAGCTCTACCTTTATGCTCAACCTCTTTGCCTTCCTGTATATTAAACTGCCCGTTACACCTGGAAGTCCCATTAATACCTAAGGACAAGATGCAAAAGTGAACTCATTGCTTTCTCATACTTCACAAAACCTGCTCTGTTCCCTCGCTAGAAACATCAGTTACCCTGCCGTCCCTTCTCCCACCCTCGCCACGTCTAACGTCCCGGCTGCAGGTTACGGTGAGAACGCCCCCACAGCCCAGCTCCCGACGTCTACAACTTTAGTCCAAGTCCTCATCCTTTCTTGTCTCAACTATTATACTAGCCCCTAACGTGTCTTTCCACTGCCAGTATTGCTCCCCAAATTCGTTCTCCAATAATTAAATGTGATCACGTCCTACTTAAATACATCTTCATTTACTTCCCCCCTTGTTTCACAGGTTAAAGCTGAAACGCTTAGCCTGGCTTTTTACAGTCTAGCACCAAGCTACCTCTCCAGCTACTCAACTACACACAAACTTCACCCCGGCCGTGTCTGACAGCTCACCATTCCTACAGGTTACAGCTTCATTAGTCCCCGTTTTGTATTTGCTCTCTCTTCTGTCTGGATTATCTTTCTTTAAGATCTGGCTTAAATGTCACCTGTTGTAGTAAGTTTCACTCATTATCGCAAGAGAGTTAGCTATTCCCTCTAGCATGTGTTTATGCCTTTTTTTTTTTTAACGACACTTACTACTTTGATCTGTCTCCCTCACACTTGTAACATCCTGGAGGCAAATATCATTTCTTATGACCAAATATTTAATAAACAGAATAAAGATGCATTTCTAATCTTTTATTACTTACCCAAATCTATATGTACAAGTTCTGCAGACTGCTCATTTATCAAGATATTCTGTACATGTCGATCACCAAGTCCAAGTATGTAACCAACTGGGGAAAAAAACAACAAACCAACCTGAATTCCCTGGGATCATCTATTTCTAGAACACATTGACCCATAATTTCTACTAATACCACTGACAACATGACTTTTAAGTAGTGTAGGCTATTTAGCCGGCTTCAAGGAAAATATGCACATAACTTGCCACTTTGAATTTAAGTCAGATCTTGCGAGCTGTTTCATTAACACTGTGTTTTACAAATTCTCCATGATGCACTAAAAAAAAGCTTTCCCTTTACTAATAAGCATGCATTTAAAAATATTCATACTTTGAAAATTAGTATGGTTAAAGTTGAGACCCATTATTTAGCAAGGCATTATATGCCCTCAAATATTTTACTGAGTATACTTTTAAGTTTAACATAAATTAATCATTAACTCATTTCATCAGATATATGTCCAGGAAAAACTGCATTTCTGTTTTCAAGACAGATGATGGCATACCCGAACACTTCTGACCTAATGAAAACAGCATGTGGTGTTACAGAAGAAACAGGACGCCCGAGCACCTGGCTAGCGCTGTTATGAACTGGGTCTCCTTTCTTGTTTATAAACTAAATTAGTTGACTCAGATTAGTGATTCTCACTGTAGACAAGAAGAGGGTTTTTTAATGACCGAGAACTTGTTCAGAACATACACTCCCTGCCTTTCAGGGTATGCTACCTAAGTGATGGAGGATGGCCCTTCTTAGTTAAAAAATCAACAGATTAGAAGATCTCTGCTATTCAACATTAGTTTTCAAACTCTAGGATGTGGCTAATAGCCCTGTCTAGCTATTCCAGTCTCTTACCCATTAAAAAAACAAGGTAAAAATATGTAGTGTGCCCTGCGTATCTGAATATATATCATGATTTCTAATCCAAACATAAAATTCTATTAAATAGATTCAGTCACTAAGTGATAACAGAGATTCTGTGCAAAAGAACAACAAATTAAATTAAATTAAAGGAGGTAAGTTAAATATAGTTATCATGGGTTTTATTATTTCCCAAAGGCGATCTCAGAAAATAACATATTGAGGGGCGCCTGGGTGGCTCAGTCGTTAAGCGTCTGCCTTCGGCTCAGGTCATGATCCCAGGGTCCTGGGATCGAGTCCCACGTCGGGCTCCCTGCTCCGCGGGAAGCCTGCTTCTCCCTCTCCCACTCCCCCTGCTTGTGTTCCTGCTCTCGCTGTGTCTCTCTCTGTCAAATAAATAAATAAAATCTTAAAAAAAAAAAAAGAAGAAAATAACATATTGAGGGGACTGAAAATACGCCGTATTCACTACTAAACAAAGAAGAGCCGGTCTCCTCTCCCCTTGGAGTAGGAGATGCTTTCCTGCAACAGCTCAGAACGAGCTACGAGCCGAGAGGCGAGCGAGACGCACAGTGACACAATGGCGAGGATGGCCCAGCTGATAAGCTCCCTCAGCACCATCACCCCCTGCGGCTGAGAGGGCAGCCAGTGACGCGTGGGCCACAACGGACAGGACATTACCGATAGAGGAAGTAGCCACACTGCGAGTATAAGCCAGTCGCTTCTCAAACCAAACGGCTGGGTCCAAGAATTTTTCCATGCAGAAGTAACGGAAAACCGGTTGAAATTTTTGGCAGACATCCATGAACGTTTTATATTTCTCTTCAAACGACTTCTTTTGTACATCCTTTAAAAAGATCAAATATAAAATTTTCTCAATATTGTGTTCAACTACTTTAATGTCTACTGAGAGTTTCTAGATAGAAAATAGCACGACGGATGCAGAGGCAATAGAGAGATAAACAAGGTATCATCTACCCCCAGAAGGTAACAGTCTGGTCAGGGAAACAGTGACAAGGTATAACCCCTTTAGGCTTCACATGTGAATCTTAGGGGAAGGAGACACACCAACAGTGACTGTTGTTTTAATTCAATTCAAATTGGAATGATTCTGTTATCTATGTGGAAGTAAACACAAAACAGCCAGAAACTGCTCCTGACTGTCTGAGGAGGTCACAGACCACCAGGGGCCCAGCAGGAAACAGAAAAGCGAGAATGGATGGCAAAGAGGCTGACACGTCTCAGATCTGTCCTCCAGGATCTTCTCACTAGGTAATACTCTGCTGGGGCACAGGTGATCGACCTCCATGGGCTGCACTCTCACCATGTGCTGACGACCCCACATCTCTCTCTCGGGCCCAGTGTCTTTTAGGAAGCTCCGCCTGACCTGCTTCTCAGACTGCCCGTCAGCATCTTCACCTGGATCACTTCCAAACCCGAACGACTTCTTCACCTTCTCCTCAGCAAACCTCAGCCACTTCTCTCATCTTCTACACAGTAAGGAGCCCCTCCATCCACCCCATCACCCAAACACTGGGCATCACTGATTACTTTTTCCCCAACCCCACTTCAAATCAGTAACCAAATCCTATCAGTTCTGCCTCCTCAATATTTCTGGTATGTACCCCTTACTTTCCATTCCTGCTGCTATTCGTCTTAATTCAGGGCCCCTGTGTCATGCCTCTGGTCAGCTTCTCAAAAATGTAGCCCACAGTGCTGTGAGTTCTTTCTCTAAAATGCAAATCTGGTATTACTGTCCTTCTCGAGGATTCTCTACTGCTTACAGGATAAAGTACCCAGTTCTTAGCATTTCATGAAGCAACCCTCCATTTTTAAACTAATAACTACAGCTTCAGTCTCACTGATCCCCTCCTCAAAAACTAAGCCTCTGCTGTCTCTAACTGCCTGTCCAGGCCTCCTTCCCTTTGCTTGCGTGCGCCTTCTACTTAGAAAACTGATTCAGCGAGTCATCTCGGCTCAAAGGCCACTGCCCTAGGAAGCCTTTCTGGATCTGACTCCAGTCCTGCCCAGTGCAGGGAGAACGCACCACACCCACCCCTGGGCCCGCATGGGACCTGGGACAGCCTTCCATCACAACACCTGTGGCACTTTGCCACCCAGTTAAAAAATTATAAGGAAAAGTAACAGATTTAGGGTTGGACTGACAAGATTCAAATCCTTGCTCCACCATTAGCTCATCGACCTGGGCAAGTTAAATTTCTGAACGTCCTCTCATTTTAAAATGGGGTAAGTATGACGAAGATGAGTCCTAACATTTGTGAAGTGTGAGTGCAGTGCCCAAGGGAAAAGGCATGTCCAGTCCATGCTGTGGCTGGATGAACGTCAGGCCCCAAGACCAGTGTGATGTGGCCAATGTCTTAAAAGGTCTATCAGTTTTATATAAAAATTATTTCGTTATCTATTTTTTGGTTTAATTAGTGTTTTGTCTGTTCTGTTTAGAATTAGCTTACCCCAAACTGGAAGCAAATCAGCATTCCACCAACGTTAAATCTCTCATCAGACAAGGGTCGGTACTTTGTAGAGTTTACAGACCTGCCTGTTTCACTCACACACACTTCCATGGTGGCGGGCGTGCTTTCTTTCACTCAGGATCACCACCTGATGAAACTGAAACACGACTGTGTGCTCTAACATTTGAGAGCGGTCAGCTGCAGTAAGCTGGTACATAATCTTGCACTAATTTATACTTGTGTCACTCACCATCATTTTCTTCTGGCAGTGAATGGCGCTGAAGTCCTTCGGCCTGTATCGCTTGTGAGCACCATTCTCGTTGTTCACGAGGAACTCACCGATGGGGACAGTTCCTGTGCACCATTCAAGAACTCCGCTTCGCTGAGACAGCGGAACCACCTGCATCACAGAGGAGATGCCTTTTGATTAGTGGAAGGGTCCCCAAGAGCATGTGATGATCACTCAACTATCAGAAACCGCGGAAAGCAGCTCTTTCGACCGTGTTGCTGTTTCTGTGTCCAGAGGAGACAGAACTCCTTGGAGGTAAGCAATGGAAAATACACTTACGCTCCGAGAACAGGATCTTCTAGCCTGTGGCGGAGACTCCTGCGGACCTGCTCTGCTCTCAGTCTCCATGATTCCCTGAGAGGTCAACCCTGTTAACTAGGGTTTCCAGCAGCATCTGTGCCTCAGCCACAGTTTGCTCCATGTTACCTGCTTTCCTCATACTTCTAATATCAAACAATCTGAAGAATTTCACTTTGGAAAATACTGACTATAACCTTAATACTAATATACTTTGATAATTAAAAGTATATGTATTCTTGCTTTAGAGTCTTGTTAAGCTACACCAAGAGGAAATATATTCCTGAACATAAAATGAGCAATTTTACTGGAAAGATTAAAAACTGACATATATATAAACATACACAAAGTACAGAAAATAATAGAAACAAACATCCTTTTACCCACTAAATTTGCTGCAGAGAGATGAAGCTCCCTGTGTCCCCCTCCCTGGCCCCATGCCCTTCCCCACCACCAAGATGACTGCTAGTTATCTGCTTATCATTAATGTTCAGGTATTTCTGGTATATTTTTATTTCAAAGCAATATATACATAGTTGTAAGCTTTTAAAAGAGTATTATACTCCATGAATGCTTCTGCAATTTGTTTTTTACTCACTCAACACCATTTTATCTGCATTAGTACATGTAACCCTAAATCATTTGTTTCAACAACCACAGATTGTGTAAGAACACCATAATTACCCACATATATACACACCCAGGAACTGAATACCGGGGCCACAGGGGATGTGCATCTTTCGCTTAGTTAACCAGATATTGCCAAAGAACTATCCAAAGTAGTTATGCCGATTTAGACACCCAGTATTGTGCCGATGTGAGACGTGTACAACAGTATCTCACTGTGGCTTCAATTTTATTTCCAGATGCCCAGTAAGGCTGAGTAAAATTTAATAGGCTCATTGGCCACTCAAATGTTTTCTTCCTGAGTTGTCTGTATTCTTTACCCATTTTCCTACTGACATGTTAGCCTTTTTACAACTGGTTGGTGAGAGCTATTTATACATTCTGTATATAAATCCCTTATTGTTATTAATGTTACAACAAACCTGTTATTAATATTATTAAATTCATTTTTCTTAGTTGGCCACTTGTCTTTATGGAATCTTTAGTTCTATCCATTTTTTATTTTAACGTACTCAAACATGCTGAACTGTCTTGTTAAGGAGGCCTTTCACTAATCTATGAACTATGTTTGTGGAGACTCTATTATGTGTTTAATAGAACAAAACAGGCATTTTAAAAAGTGACTGAGAGAGACATGGTCAGAGAAGGCCTCTGTGAGGGGGTGACACGGAGAGAAACCTGAATGAAGTGAGAGACGGAGGACGGGACCTGAGGGAAGAGTATTCCAGGCCGACGGGAGGGAAGCCCCGATGTGAAACCAAAGTGGCGGATCTCAGCCACCGCAGGAAGAGCAGCTGAGCCGTCACAGGGAGAAAGCCAGACAGGAGGGTAGGGAGAAAGCCAGACAGGAGGGTGGGGAGAGCGGCGGATGAAGCTGCAGAGAGAACAGCAGAGGCCGATCACTTTCATTCAGGGACACGTGAACTCATCTGGAGTTCAGAACAGGAAATGGACATATGTAGTCTGTCTCAGACTCTTAAATAGATCATCCTCACGGCTGTGAATAAAGGAGCTTTGGCGGCACAGGGAAGAAGCAAGGGGTTAGTGAGACACGATCCAAGGAGACGCGACTGCAGGGCGGGGATGGGAGGGGCGGTAACAGTGACTCCACGGAAAGCGGGCCGGTAAGGACGGGCTGCCGGAACAGGTGTGAGATCTGAGAGGCCGAGACAGAGAGAGAGGAGTTTAAAATGATGCTGATATTCCTCCATGACAGTTAGGAATTACTGCTCTTTTAGGAGTGATAACAGTATTGTGGTTCTGTTTTGTTTTTTTAAAGAGACGCTATCTTATACAACTACACACTGAAATAAATGTTTACAGATGAAATGATAGGACATTTTGTTTCAAAATAATATTGAAGGGAAGTAAGGAGAAGTAGAAATGAAATTATCCATGAGCTGATCACTACTGAAACTGGGTGATGGTACAAGGGAATTCATTACATTATTCTATATACTTTGATATATGTTTGAAATTTCCAATAGTAATAAAAAGAAAAAGACAAGACTGCCTCCTGACTTTGGACCAAGCAACTGGGTGAAGGTTGTGCCATCTGCTGATCTGTGAGGCGTCGTCATTTTTGGTGTGTGGTTTTTTGGGGGTGGAGGTATTCATCAAAAGTTCTACTTTAAACTTGCTGAGCCTGAGATGTCTCTTAGACCTCTACAGAACCCACTCATCTTGTCAGGAACCAGCCCTTCCAAATACTGTACATGATCTGACAAAAGGCTTCTTTTTAGACTAACTAAAGGGAAAAACAGGGCTTCATGATTAGCAGGGAAGGTGCCCAAAGGGCAAAGGACCGGCACTCCGGAGCCACCATCCACAAGGTCTATTTTTCCAATGACCATGCCACAGAGACCTTGCATGGCCCACAAAATCTAACATGTTTACTCTCACAGAAAACAGTGGCTGGGCCCTCATCTGGGTAATGGCATCTTTTCTAGGCTCTTGATGAAGGGGCAGAAACGTGAAGGAGTCACCTTGTATGTGCAGATGGTCAGTTTCCTCTTCCTGGTCCCAGTGTTCGTCTGCAGTAACTGGTTACACATCTGGAAGACCTGCTGCATGACCGCATCCTGTCTCAGGTCATCACGGCCCTGCAGAGCCATCAAAGCAACTGGGCACAGTCCATTTTACGACAAAACCACACAGACAGTCACATGAGGACAATGAAAGGGTGCTCAGAAACCCGCCTGAGCACCGTACTCCTCTTCAGTCTCTTAAATAACTAAGACCTGGTCTTTCATTTAGAATACGCTGTAGCACTGGGGAGGCAGACCAGTCTAGAAAAACATTCCCCTTCAGTGCTTCTGGAATTAGGCTCACTGGAACTCCTCCGTGGGCACTGTTCTCTCTCCACCAATTCCCAGCAAGACCCGGAGAACCTGGGAGCAGAGTAAGGGAGGAATGCCGTCCCCTTTCTGATACACTTACTAGCAGCTGACCCAGTGCCACACTCAGGATTCTTGAAGCAAGGGCCTTCAACGTGAGCTCTTCAAGAAAATAAGCAGCTATCGCCTAGACAGGTTTTCCATAACAAGCAAGCGACTGTTACCTGCATCATACCCGTACGTGTTCAAAGTACTCTTTTACTTCAATCAACTCTTACAATGCTGGCCTTTCAGAGACACACAAAATTTAAGAAAAGCAATCTGCTTCTAGAAAATGATTTATTTATATTCTGTAAGTTTTCCTCACTTGCAATTTTTGAGAAGAAAAATAAAGCCCCAAAGCAGGAAGTAAATACCAACTACAGTTCTGCTTTGACTTTTTCCACTAAGACGCTGAGGACCGCACCACCGGAGGGGAGTCTCACCTTGACGAGCTGTCTCCTTTCCTTGCCATCAGAGCCCAAACAGTCTATTATTTTAGGTAAATTTAAACCTCCTGCTAAACGAAATTCTGCTTTAAATGACTGTATAGTCACCAGATTTCTGTATTCTCCGGTGGGGTCCACCTAATAAAGAATATAAATGAGAGAGGAGGTCAGGTTACACTATGTACTTTTAAAGAAGACTGAATTATAAACGACAATTTTAATATTAAACAGAGGAATGAATGACAATGTGCTGTGGGTTAAGAGCTCAAGTGATAATTTACTTCCTGTTTAAATGAAAGAAACAAAATTTAACACTGGAAAGGTTTATGAAGTCACCTCTCTAAACATCTCTCACTAACGCTGGGGCACACAGTGTTAGAACAGTGTTGCCAAAAAGCTACTAAAGAACCTGGTTTCAGGTCTCACTGCTGACTTTGTCTATGTTAAGTCTTCTGAGAAATAGTAAATGTCTCACAAAAACACAGTAAGGTAAATTTTTAGAAAAGTGTGGAGAGTGGTCTTCTAGGTTGAACTGCTAACTCCGGCATTTTCAGGAAATATTCAGCGAAATACCTTTGCTAGTGTGGTCAGAAAGGTATTAATCCATATGACGCAGCTACATTTCAACTCGAACAACCACATATACTAAGAATGTAGTCAAGTGATCCTTTTGAAAAAATTTTAAAGTTTTTATTTTAATTCCAGTTAATTAACTTATAGTTATTAGTTTCCAGTGCACAGTAAACTGAGTCAGCACTTCCATACGTCGCCTGGTGCTCATCACGACAGGTGCGCTCCTTCATCCCCAGCACCGGTTTCCCCCATCCCCTACCCCCTCCCCTCTGGTCACCAGCAGTGTGTTCTCTGTAGTTAACAGTCCGTTACTAAACTATAACATCTATCATTACATATATCCCTGCCAACTTGGTATTTCTAGCAATAAAAGATCAGCACAACGTAGCTAAAAGTAATCGTGCATATTACAGTTAATTAAATACTATAACACATACTGTATTACTTAATAGCATAATACATGACAGTCAATACATTCTAATACACAGACTTTTTTAAAATATGAAGCATTTAGGGACTTTCTTGCCAAGTTAAAAATTAATCTTGGCATAAGCACATAGAACCTTTTCTTCTCTTAGCCACTAAAGGTAACAGTCTACAAACCTTCTTCACAAGGAAGATGGAAGGTGTAAAACTGAAGGCAAAAGAAAAGAAAGCAGGAGGGAGAGTCCTTTAAGTATTTTAAGGCTTAGGTAAAGGGAATCTATAAAGAAACTATAGGTTGAAACAAATGAAAGTGCTGATCTTTAACCACTTTTGATCTATTTCAAATAGTTAACCCAATTAAGAGGCATTTAGTTCAATAGAAAAATCAAGACAGGTAATAGTAAATTACCTTAATTTCCATAGTTGGAACAACGACATCTTCTAAATTCTTCAGCTTAGTAATTGGCTGGTCCGCTGGGATATTTATGCCTTCTGTATTTAAAATAAAGAGGTTTTGGTGACAACTGCACACTGAGAAACAGCTCTGAAGCAAATGCAACCTGTGGCTAATCTGCGGTTCAGGCCCCGATCCAGAAATGAAGACCCAGGGCTCGGGACACAATGTAGCTCAGGGCCAGAGCACGACAACAGCTGATAAGGCTTACACTTGACTTTGCAGGTAACCTGGCATTGAGTAATTAGGCCAGAACCCAGCTGACAGCCCAGGCCGAGCACCTTAAGATAATTACACAACAGTCTGCACAGTACATAGATAATGTACTCCCACCACATTACTATGATCAATATGCTTTGTTTGCTTAGAGGAATACTATGAGAATTCTCATTCTTTATTTCCAGTATTAAGAACTTAAATGCAAAGACCTGATTCTGAACATAAAAGGGAATACAACTGTTAAAATATGGGGAGAGAGACTTCTAAGTGTATACACATAACCAAATATTACAGCAGTTTATAATTATTTGAACAGACACAGTCAGAAGAGTGAAGGATTACACGCAAGGCATTCTACTGCTTATGGAGGAAATGGTAAAGCTTCTCATTTGTAAGACCTAGGGCACGGTGAGTAACAACATCCTTTTAAGAAACCTTTGACCCTGAAAACTGTCAGTTATTCAGTTATTTTAATGGATTTGCCTCTATGCAATTAATTCTCTGCGACAAGTATTTGTTCCCGGAGATTACCCGGAGAAATCAAATAATTAATTCAGTGCAGTCACATATTACGAGATGACAGATAGAAGATATCAAATGGTAAGTGACTAGCGGTTGCTGAAGCTACTGGATAAAAATTCAGCTCTGGACAATGTGTGAATTGTAATCATATGGACCTCCATGTCTGTAATGAACGTGACGTAGGTAAGTTAGATTACATATTAGGCTCTGTAATTAATATATCTGTCCAGAGAAAAACATAGCGTAAAATCAACTGTCATTCTTTCAAACACCTACTTCTCTGAGTCTTCCACTGAGCAGCATCTAAGTTTGCTAATATGATATAAGCATCACAGAGAGCCTCAACACTTCTGACCATCTGAGGTCTCCTACTTCTGATAGTATGTATTATTCTGTTTGCAGCCTCGGTTCGATCCTATTCGGAAAAGAAAAAACAAAAAAACATTACATTAAGAAATACCCAACACTTACTTTTCAGAGTTATAACAAAAGGAAAAGCAAAATTTATGCACTAAACATTGGAAAGACTATAATCGCTCAGAAACGAACAAAATAGTCACCTTATGAATGAAATACATCAAAGGTAGAATAATATCAACAGTAAAGGACTTGGGTGTATTTTGAAATGTATTTTTTCTTTGCTCGATGCTGTGAGAGAAAAAAGTATTGGTATCCACTATGCTTGGAGAATATTCAGGAATTTTGAACCAGTTTTAGGTGGCATAACAACAAAGGATTTGAAAACTGAATACGGTCAACACACATTCTTAGAATCCCTAAGATTTAAGAAAGGAATATTGGGGTGCCTGGGTGGCTCAGTCGTTAAGTGTCTGCCTTCAGCTCAGGTCATGATCCCAGAGTCCTGGGATCGAGCCCCCCATCGGGCTCCCTGCTCGCCCAGAGACCTGCTTCTCCCTCTCCCGCTCCCCCTGCATGTGTTCCCTCGCTGTCAAATAAATAAATAAAATCTTTAAAAAAAAGAAAGGAATACTGTGGGAAAGTATGAATACTACAATTCAAAAAGGTATGTATTAATTTAATCCAAATACCTCATCGAGCGGAGAGCTTTGTTTAGGTGCATTTTTAATTATTCTATTCCTTCTTGCTGCCTCTGGTTTGGTCAAAAATTCATCTTTGTTTGCATTTGCTAAGGCCAGTATAATAAACAAAGTGTGATGAGGGTGATCCATTGAAATTCTAGAGATAAGCTATCAAAAAATAAAGAACTATTAGTTTTACGCAACCAACCAATCAAACAAAAACAGAAAATCCGTAACATTTTTCCTTTTGTTTGGCGTTACAGATATGTGCTTCTCCACCAGATGCCGCCGTGGGTAGAGTGTGTGTGTGAGACGGAGGAACAGGGAGGAATGACAGAGAAACGGAGAGATGAGACAAAAGGAAATTTTTATTCCCACCCTTTTACAGCATAATAAATACAAATGACTAAAATACTTCTATATTTTCATTTCCTAGAGTGGAACAGTAATGTATAATATATGAAAGAAAAGCAACTGTGTTTTGATTTTCAGGTTTACTTACATTATTGAGGACTTCATGAAATCCAAGGCCCCCCATCATTTTGGTCCCCATTCTAGCAGCCAACTGGTACATAAGAGGCAAAAATTTGTATGATGGAATCTTCATTCCATCGGTCTACAATAAAAAAAAAAAAAAGCCTTAAGAAACAATGCATTTAAAAAAGCCTCACATCTAAGCAAATAAATTATTTTAAGATAATGCTACTAGCACAAGCATCTACTTGTTAATAACACTTCGCTAATTACATTTTTCCCTTGACATTCATCTTATCTTAGTCTTCCTGATGGGTATTCTAGATTGATTCACTGGTGAGTCACAGTATTTGATCCTAAATTAAACTGTATTCAGAACCGGAACACTCGCACTGATTTCATTCCAGTGAATCCAAGGAGGACAAATGTGGATAGGAGGGTATTGTGATCTCGACTACAGAGAAGTCGGTGTATAATACAGTGGAGTAACTTGTGCCCTGTATGCTACAACTAACAGGATTTATGAGCACTAGCAGCAGAGATTGCTTCTATCATGAGGCTTATCATTCTTTCCATCCAGAAGAAACATTTTACTTGTACGCTTCAAATTGGCTGCCAATATAGGTCCTGTAAGCCTAACTTTAATATCATCAATAAAATCTAAAATTTTTAAATAAAAACTTATGAAATACTACTGCCTTAATGTTTTCCTAAAACTTTATTTTTCATTTACAAAAGTAATTCCCTGTAAAAATCTCAGAAAAGATAAAGCAGGAAGAAAAACCCGCCTGGGGTCACATCATCTTCAACTGCCTTCCAAACCTCCCAGTCCGGCATTCTGGCATCTTCCAGTGGTAACTGAAGAGCTACAGGCAAAGACTGAACTAAATGCTCTCATCTCTGCATAAACCTGCATCACTGGGACTCATCAAGACCCTAGGAGAAGAGCATCGAACCAAACACCAGGGATACAAAGAATTTACAGCATCTGACAGCGGTGGGCTTACGTCTGAGCTTAGCAAGCACAGGCTAGAATACTGGATTCAAAAAGAACGCTTGCCTTCATCATGCCATTGACTTCAGAAACCCCCGAATTCTCAAGCCACAGAGAACAAAGACGGAATATCCACATATCGTGTCCTTCTCCACTCAGTAAGCAACTGATGTAATTCTCAACTGCTTTACATAAGAAACGTTTCCGGTCCTCTTTCAGTGCACGGAGCGCACATTCATCCAGCTCCAGCTCCCGCTGGACCTTTACTGTGTATCTTGCATTGGATAATTAAAAGAAAACACAAAACCCACAACACAAATCAACAGTCAGGTGTCCATCCCAGGAGAAAAAGCAAAATTCTAAAAATTATAAGGAAACAAACTTACTTTTAGTAACTGAAAGTAAGTCTGTGCAATTCAAAAGCCATTCTAGGCAACCAGGGACAAAGCGGACCCTCCCCAAGATGCCTATTTAACTTTCTACTTTCCCTACTGTATGCCAGACAAAGGCAGGTCTGAAGAAGGGTTTGATTACATCGGAAGAGATAACTCTTCCGTATTTAAATTAAACACCTATCTCTTTTAAACTATGATACCAACAAACCCAAAAAGCTCTACACTCTACAGTGCACTTAGAATCACACGGCATGAACTCATGCTCTGGTTCGGTACATCTCTCCATATACAGTCACTGTATCTCTGTATATCTTATCACTTTCACCTGTAGACATCTCATTACCTGTTGGTCTGGATTTTATGTTCCCTAAGAAGGCCCACTTCCTCTTTGGCCCTTTTCAGAAGAGCCTGCTTGTTTTCAAACTCTGATGATTTCATGTAGTTTTCAATTCTCTGGTACTGAGTGTCCGAGAACCGTGCTAATGAGAGAAATGCTTTCATTTTTCCATTTCTAAGCTCATCACTGCTTTCTCCGTCGTAATTTCTAGCAACTTCCACAGCCTTGAAGAAAACACAATCCATTTATATTATACAGAGATACTAAATGCATCTAAAGAATCACTCACATCAAAGAAATACCGCACTAAAGTTCCATTTATACATATATGGTTAAGCTAAATTATATGAAGTACAGTATTTTAAATTTTCAAACAGCTCTGACAGGGTAGAAATAACCCCAACAACTAATATTTTAAAGAACTGTACAAAAACAAAGGCCTCCATTAAATTTAAAGACAGTCCTATTATGATTTTCATGCGAAACTAGCTATTTCCAAAATTAATTAAACTAAAGGAGTAAGAAGGAGCAACAGGAAGGCTGAAAGGGGCTGGAGCGCAGAAGTGCAAGTCCTACTTGTAGGGTGGCTGAGATTACAAAGGAATAAAGACTGACGTGCATGTTCCTTCTATCAGCTCTTTTTGCAGAGAAAGAAATGGAGAAATGATCAGAAACAGCTGGTTAAGAGAGTAGCTAGTGGTGGGGGGTAGAGGGAGGACACATCTGGGCTTCCTTTCAAAACAGGGTCCTTCTTTTTTACCACTGTACTTCATTCTGCCTTAAAAATGACACAGATCTACAACAGTGTGTTCATGCTGAGCAACTCTCAAGGGTTGTTAGAAAAGCTCACCTTTTCTAGATAGGTCTGCATGATGACCGCAGGGTTTTCTAGGCAAGTTTCTGCTAACCAGGTGCCACAAACTCTCAGACACTCTGCATATGTAAGTCTTAGGTCAGGATCATTCTGTATACAAAAAGCAGTATCTTAAAATGTAATTCACTACCACGACTATACGAAAGTATGTTCCATGTGGGGGGGAAAAAGCAGGTTAAAAGCATTTTTCCTCATCGGCTTTCACCATGCAACGATTTTAATAATGACAAGTAGGTAAGTTTCATGAAATAATCTCTCCTATTGGAGCAACTCACAATTACTGAACACTCGTATAAGCCAGGCACTTTACAAAGGCTCTATCGGTGTGTATTACCTCATTTCAAGAGGTTCAAGGTTCAAGAACCCTGTGACCTGAGTCCTGTCATTATCCCTAATATGCCGAGTGCACCACTAACAAGGTACGAGGGGGGGGGGCACCTGCAGCCAGACCTACTTCAGGCTACACTTGTTGGGCGACCAGTAAACATCACACTGTGTTAGCTCCCAGTGCTGTGGCACAGTGACCAACTCTCGGGTAACGAGGACGTCGTCCGAGCGCCCAGGCCCAGAGTGCACTCAGCTGGGCGTCACTGAGCACGTGTGTGTCCGACCAGCACAGCGTGATTGCTACCAACGCCTCTACTCCGTCATCACGCGCCGGAGAGAGAGGTACAGAAGCTAACAAGTCTTCAGGAGCCAGTAGGCAACAGTAAAGAAAATATCAGACATGGGACTTCCTAAGTAGGTGGACTGACAATCACTCCAACGTGCTCTTCTTTTAACTTTTGTTCTCTCACGCCTTTCCTCTTGTATTTATTTCAAACTTAGAGTAGCTCTTTCTCCCCACCCCGCCTGTGCCTATAGTAGCTCTTTCGTGCCTGTTTCCCACACACTCTTCTCCAATTCTACGTAAAGTTAAAAAAAAGGCTTAACACTGGGATAAATCAAATCAATCTACCACAAGATGGACAGATAGAATTACTGTAAATAGAAAAAAAATGAGTATTTTCTAAACTTCTTTTACAAATACTAATTTTCCAGGCTCCTTTTTTACAATTTCCTGTTCATGGACCAGTAACTTCACTGTGGCTTTATTAAAAATATCTTAAAGCACAGTAACTTTTTTATAACAGGAATTAATTCAGCCAATAAAAAAAAGTGAACCTCTGCACAACTGGCATCCAACTTCTTGATCATTTGCTTGAGAATACTCAGGGCAAGACTCTGCTCCTTTTTTGCCCAAAATACTTGTGCTTCCTCCAGCTGCCACTCAGAGACTCCACAACTAGCTGGATTATACTGTTTAATTTGAAATATTGCCCTTTCAGGGAGCTGAAATGAAAAGGACATACGGGAATAAATACCTTTACTATTACTACTACTACCGCGAATAATCATCACAGCAGTCACTAGCATTCATTGACAACTATGTGTCAGGACTGTCTTAAGCACATCTCTACCTGCCTCCCCCAGCCCCACCTCTGTCTTTCTCATAAGTATATACATACAAGCATATGTATGTACGTATATGTGTGTACACGCACACTGTATACCATCACTTAACTGCTACCAATATTAAGTTAGGTATCTTATCATTTTAGAACCAGAAAACAGGCTTAGAGAAGATAAGTCCCTGTCCAAGGCTTAAACTCAGGTCTGATGCCAAAAAGGGAAATCTTGAACAATTACACTAAACAATAGCAATCTGTTTCTCAAAGACATTTCTGTTTTACTCATGCTTTCTATTTTTTGTCATAAAAGGAAAGGTCATGGGGCGAGTCGACACGGTTTTGAATCCTATTACCTGAGTGTTCTCGACAGTTCGGGCTAGTATGGAGAGTTCTACAAGGTGCTTGGTGAGAATGTCCCTAAAACATTCTCTCTGGGAGTTCTCCATTTCCTTTTCCATCAGGATCTCCAAAATGACTGTGCGGAGAGCCATGATGGGCTCCTGAAAACTGAAATCACTGTCTTTGAGAAGCTGGGAGTGTTTCCGCCACTTAGTGTAAACTTCGGAGGGTTGCCTGTCCGTGCCTGATCTGAAAGCACAATCGCCGAATTCATGTAAGCAAGAGAAAAAAGAAAACAAAATCCCTATTGTGCAGGTTCTACATTGAAGATATAATACAAAGGAGTTTTTGCAGTAACAAAACTAGAAATTCAAAAGAAGGACCAAAGTTTAGAAAGCTACAAAACACACGGGCTACAGACGATGAACATTTTTAAGGATTTTCTTAAAAATGCTCTTCAACCTCACAAAAAGCAGCATTTCTAAGTATATATTCTTCTGAAAAGAGAAGACATTCATCAGGCCTGTCACACAAAACGCTTCAACACTCCCTGTGGCAAAAGCAGACATGTCAGCAAGGAAATGAAGTGAACTCATTAATTTCCCCTGTGCCCCACTATGCACAGGGGATGACTCTATGCGTAATTATAGTTGTTAAAGAAATCACAATTCAGTGAGAGAAATACTGGCACCTGGCAAACATTATTTATTAAAAGAAGAGAAAATGCATACTGTACAACTAGTTTACATGAAAAATCCACACGAAGAAGTACTGTCCAATCCTTCAGGACCCCTGCGCTGACAGGAATCGAGAGGAAGCAGGAACAGCAAGAAGATGATAAGGGGAGGACTAGGAAATGATAGCTGCTTTCGGAAGCTCCTAGGACAGCACAGCGGAGGACACCTAGAACGATACTGATCCAACGCAGGGCTATAACACAATGGCGTACTATGCGCTCTGGCAAACAACCAGGAAAAAACAATTTTATCTGGAGTACGAGAGGGGAAGAGCTGTGAAGAAGAAAGCACAAAGATGCTAAATTCCAAAAATTTGTATTTTTACAATAAATATTTTTGAAAATGCTTCTTTTACTAAGAGCACAGCTCATGAGGCTAATCGACATATCTTGATGAAAGAAACAAACCTACTGACAGCGTCTTTTCTTGTTTTGTAAGTCACTGCAGAGAGAAAAGAGCAGAGCTGCACTTGAGGGCTCATTACAAAGTCCTCCGAACCACATACCTGGAGAACAGCTCCCCGATGTTCTCAAGCTCGCCAATGGCCTGCAGCCTGCTGAGCGTGGGGTAGAGGGAGTACACAGACTCGAGGCCCCCCTTGCACAGCTCTTCCACTTCTTTCACCCTGGAGGCAGAAAATACAAGACACGTGGGACACTAAGAGGTTTTCAGAAAGATGGAAGCTCAAATCTGCTTGTAAAGAGTTCTTCTCACTGACTCTGCTGGTAATCAAATGCTCCTGACATTCTCAAGCAGCAGCATAATGCGGCAGGCATGGAGTCATCGCTCAGACTGAGAGTTCACCCTGGATCTCCCATTCCAGGCTGCTAACTGGGGCCACATGACTGGGTTCCTACGCTTTATCCACTTTCAGAATTATTTTGAGGCTTAGAGAGCACGTATGCAAAGAGCCTGACAAAACGGCCAGCAACATAAGAAGCACTGAAATGGTAGCGGATATTTCTGTACTATACTACAGGATTTAATAGGTCACTAACTACTGTTAAATAAAAACCAGTGTGTTATGTGTGTTTAGTCTGTTACAGTTAAGTACCTCCTTGTGCATGATCTCATCTGTGCCTCACAACAAGCCCAAGTATTGGTAAACCCTGACCGTGAGTCACCACTTTAGAGAAAGAACACTAATGCTGAGAGGTAAATGCCACACAACTACCAGAGGAGACAAGATTAAAACTGTTGGGACACAAAGGTCCAGGAAGTGGAGAGAGAGGTGGGAATCAACAAGATGTTCTTGAAGGTTCTGCATAAAGAGCTGACATGGTCCCAAAGGGAGTTTTTTTTTTTTTAAAGGAAAAAACAGATTTGAACCACATGAACAAATAAAAAGGTACTATATATATATAAAAAAAGTAACAATTTATGTAAGTACCTAACATGAGCATGCTGCTACATTTAAAACAAAAAATAGAAAGGTTCTATTAGAACTATACATATATACATATATTTGACATACATACATTAAAGAATTCTCTAACATAAAACATTTGAAACACAGAGAATCCCTTTTCAAGATATGGAAAACAACTGTTAAGACAGGCAAACCCACAGTTCCTACAAGAACCTTCCTGTGGAAGAAAAAACACATCCCAGTGCTTATTCCTCAGATGTACAGCAGCTATGAAGTTGTTAGTCACGGGATTTTGCACCCCCGCCCCCCACTGCCTCCAAGCTGTGCTGCTCGAGTGTCAACGTGACTGGCATGATTCATCACACAGGGAACTTGGTTTCTGGGAAGATGGCAATGACAAAGAAACAGCCAGACCAAAGCCACCAAGTCCTTATCCCTTCACCAGTGCAAATCCTCACACTGAAATTATTCATCAGGTTTTCAGAAAAGAAGCCATGACATTAAATGTTAAGATATAGTAACTCATGGGCGCCTGGGTGGCTCAGTTGGTTAAGCGACTGCCTTCAGCTCAGGTCATGATCCTGGAGTCCTGGGATCGAGTCCCACATCGGGCTCCCTGCTCAGCAGGGAGTCTGCTTCTCCCTCTGACCCTCTTCCCTCTCATGCTTCCTATCTCTCATTCTCTCTCTCTCTCAAATAAATAAATAAAATCTTTAAAAAAAAAAATAAAAAAAAAATAAAAAAATAAAAAAAAAAAGATATAGTAACTCATTTTATAATACCTGGCGTATCTGAGACTTTCGTAAAATGTGGAGAATTCTCTATCTCTCAGAGACTGCAGAGCATTGTACAATGATTCGTGGTAACTGGTTCCTTCTATTCCTTTGCTGTGAAATAATTAAAACATAAAAGGAAAAAATGTAATTATAAACAAAGAATCCTAAAATATAGATGTATAATGCTGTCCCATTTAAGCCATGTAGACGTGCCTACAGCTGCAGCGTCTATGACACATGAAACCCCCAACCCCCGTGACACTCAGGGAGTGCGATGAGGAACAGCTCACTGCGTACGACTCAAGAAATGGCAGGAAAAAGCACCCGAGTTCTTCTTACTTAACGGAAGGGCAGTGGCCCCACTGCATGTTCCTCCATGCTGCTTGGTAGTGGAGCTCCTGCAGCTCGGCACACCACTCCTTATTTTCATGATCTAATCCTTTTAAATAGACGGAAAGAATATGGCAGAGTCCCAGATTCTGCAAGGCCTAAGCAGGAGTGTAAAAAAAAAAAAAAAAAAAAAAGTTCAGTACTCAAAGGTAGCAGAACTAGAGACACAAAAAATAGCAATCGAACATGAAAAGTAACTTTCACAACACATCACTGGAAATCCCCCAATACTCTTTAGTATGTTCCCTCTCTGCCAGGAACAAAGAGGGCGCTCCCACGACTCTGCCCTGTGATGGAAGAAGGCTACAGAACATCGGCCAGCAGCACAGCTGACGGCGCCCAGGCCAACTCGAACACAGACCACGAGGAACGGTTTACGTGAGACACACCCACCACATGGCGCACTGGACACTGTTAAGAAATGTCTTCTGCTGTCGGCCAACAAGACCGCGATCAACAAATCTACACTCTCTTTGAGGTCAATGACCTGCCCGATTCAGCTGTGTGTCCCCCTGGGTTTTCAGCTCAATGCCGAAGAGCAGGGAACGTTCTCATCTCTAGTGTGTCTCCACTGACAGACTGAAATCAGCTCAGCACGAGGCCAGCAGTGCTTCTCCAGGGCAGAAAATAGCTCACCTGAATTATCCCCGCCTGGCGGGTTGCTGAGGAGATGGCCGTCTCAAGGTCGTACGTCACCAGGGCTTTCCCCCACATTGCTTCATGTTCGTATGTTCGTAGTCTGTAACGGAAGATTTCCAAAACACCTTTTGAGTTCCACATTCATGGAAGTCCTTCACAGAGAGAATTACGACAGCGTTATCTAGAAACGTGCAGTTTACCTAGTGAGGGGCTGTAACAGTTTCCCTCCACCACAGCCATACAGACTATCGGGCTCTCCTATACTTCTGTAGATTTCTAAGAGCAGATCCTAAAAACACGGCAGCAACAAACATTGGAGAGGGAAAAATATCACTTTATGAATTTAGCAAACTGGAACTTTTATCATTACCAACATGTATCTCCTAACTCTAAGTGCTATGTTACAAAAGTAAAAGACAGTGATGCTGAAATAAAAAATTTTGAACCAGCAACACAACAAATTGATCCCAAAGAACAGTATGAATGACTCCTTGAAAAGAACTGCTCACAATTTCATGAATTAAGTAAGAAATCAATCCCAATCTACCAGGCTTTTAACATAGACAAAAATAATCATAAAAACAAAAACAAATAGGGGCGCCCGGCGGGCTCAGTCAGGGGAGCATGTGACTCCCGATCTCAGGGTCATGAGTTTGAGCCCCATGCTGGGTATAAAGATTACTTAAAAATAAAATCTTAAAACCATTAAATGCAATCCCCATCAAAATACTATAGCATTTTTCACAGAGCTAGAACAAACAATCCTAAAATTTGTATGGATCCACAAAAAACCCTGAATTAAAAAAAAAAAAGAAAGAAAACAAAAACAATCTTATCAAGAGCTAAAACCACGCAGGGAAAAATGACGTCTGCAAAGTCTGACTCGTGAAAACTGAATGTAGTAAAAATAAAGGTCACGAATTTTTCTTTGAAAAAAATCAAAAATGCATTATGTTACAGTTGGTAAAATGTGGCATGGATAAAGAAGTGGCTTACTGACAAATCTTTGTTGTAAAGTTGCACAAAACTGATTCTGTTTAAAAACCATCTCAGTAAAATAAAAATAGAAAACAATGGAAAACTGGGGCGTCTGGGTGGCTCAGTCAGTTAAGCATGCAACTCTTGGTCTCAGCTCAGGTCTTGATCTCTGGGTCATGAGTTCAAGCCCTGCACTGGGCTCCATGCTGGGCGCGGAGCCTACTTAAGAAAAAAAAAAAAATGAAAGAGAAAAGAGAAAAATGAAAAAGCTAGAAACTGGTTGCATAGAAAACCAGTCAAGCACTTTAAGTGCCTTAACAGTGCTTGCTCTGGGAAATATTTACTACATACAAATTCATTGATACTGGCATAATTTTATACTTCTAATTAAACTGTTTACATTCATGAACATGAAATTGAGCCCGTGGTGTTGTTCATTCAGTACCCAAGCCTAGTACAGTGTCTGACACACAAAAATACTCTAAAAACTCAGTAAAAGAGGGTAAGACTATAAAAAACCAAAAAGGGAAAAGAGAAAGGAGAATGGGATCAACCAGTAGAGAGAACACACTTCACACAAGGCGTGGCTGAGGGTTCTGAAGGGAAGGCGACCCCCAACTAGTCACGTGAAGTTCAGGGCCGGGGGCATTAGCAAGTGCTGCTTCGGGCAGGAGCAGGGAAGGAGAGGCAACAGAGACAGAAGACACTCAGGTCCTTCACAAGGAGGTCCGGCCGGCCCTGAGGGAAGGGAGGCCAGAAAGGATGAAACAGAGGGAAATGATTTTGTGTTAGTTTGAAGGGAAATGATTTTATTTTTTCTTAAATAGGCTCCACACCCAACATGGAGCAAAAGCAGGAGAGACAACTAGGGATTTAAGCAGAGTCGAAAGGCTGAAACTGTCATTTCAGAGGAATAAGCTGACCAAAGAAATTCAGTGAGGACGGACATTAGGAGATTTAGAGAAGAAGCCATCTGCCCTGAGATGTGACATACAATAAACAAGTAAACAAATGAATATATGACTATAAATGTTAAATGCTATGAAGAAAATGAACAGGCTACTGTGGCAGAAAACATATATTATAAATTCACCCTGTGAGACAGGTAGTTTTCCTTCCAACTTTCAGATGAAGGTCGGAAAGGGTAAGTAATTTTGTGCAAGATTTTACAACAATTGGCAGAGTCAGAATGAGAACTCAAGTCTGTCTGCTACTCCAAGGCCTAACCTTCCCCCACACCAGGAACTTACATGACAGTCCAAAAAGTCATGTCAGTTTGAAAATCAAATGACATCTCTATAATCTCTGTAACAAAATAATAATCCAAAATATAAAATAAATAGTATCACAAATAAGGTCTCTATAATATTTACCTGTAAACTTATTCCAGTTTCTTCTTTACTTTTTTCACTCAAACTAGAAATAGCTGTACTCTGGCTTGCTTCTTCAAACGTAAGACTTCTGTTTGTAACAAGAGCACTTCTTTTAATGAGAATATACTATTTTGAAGCTTGTTAATATATACAATATAGACTTGGATGGGAAAAAATAACCAAGATCACAGATAAAACATAATGAACCATTTATACTTTAAAATGCAATATAACTTACACCTAGAGTGGAAAAAAAATTCTGAGTATTAATTTTTCGAAGGAGAATCAAATTTTAATGACAGTCTGATATATGGGAAGGCCAAATGCCAAAACAAACTTATTTACAGAGCCAGGCCTGTTTAAAAATAGATGCTCCCCAATTCCTAAATGTTCTGTCAGTGGTTTTACCCGAAGTTCAACCTCATTAATAATCACAGGCACACAAATTAAGACCACACTGAGACACCACTTACCTCCTGATAAATTGGCGAAAATCAAGAAGTCTGATAATATTAAGTGTTGAGAGGGAAGTGCATCAGTGGGATCCACCTACACCCAAGATTATAAAACTAACAAGCAACAGGATGAAAACTCAAGTTTGTGGACTCCAAGGCCTTAGCTTTAAACCATGCACTTATATAGAGGACATTCAGTCCCGTTAAGTAATTTCAACTCAGAAATCATGCCACCTACGAACTGTTTATGACAATAATAACCCAAAGTATAAAATAAGTCTTATCATCAGGGATAGTACCTCTGTATTACCTATCAGCTCCCTTCCTTAAATGTAAGCTTCTCTACTGATCTACTTCCTCATGAACTACATTTCTGAGAAGGATGCAAACTGGTATAACCATGTTAAAAAACAACTGGGCACTATGTTAATAAGGTTGAAATTGTGCATACCCGGCAACCGAGCAATTTCACACTGAGATACAGATCATGAACCGGGGAATGAGCCAACGAACTGTGGTGTGTCCTCGCATGGAACATGAAGTGGTGGTGACAAAGTAATGAACTACAGCCACACGCAACACAGATAAAGCTCACAAAAATACTGAGCAGAAAAACAAGTTGTAGAAAAGTCCACATATAATTCATGCTAAAGCTCAAAAATGAGGAAAAGTGAACCGTATTTATAGGTTCACACTCGTCTGATAAAAACAGCATCCGTAAGAACGAGGTAACACTGACCCCCCGGAGGGGGGCACAGAGTGCTGAGTGACAGAACCGTACTGACAACATCCGACCTTTCTATGCAGACACTACATATAGGTTCCTTACTGGCAAGTCACGGAGAAAAAGTCAGTTTTCAGAGGAACAATCTGGACAGTGGGGGAGACAGTCCTGGAGCGATGACTTTGTCAGCCCCAGGCTGTAAGTGCCCAGGCTAAGCGCGTGGCGGGCCCCGCGGTCCCCACCTCCCGGACCAGGAACACCGAAACCACTGAGGATGTGAGCTCACACCTCGGGTCTAAATCGGTTTGAGGGAGTTTTGGATTTCTTTCCAAAAAATTTCTTGGAAATTTCATCTATTCTCAAGAGCAAGTTAACAAATCAAACTGCAGGGCACCTATCAGACTCACTGAAGAAAACCAGCATTCCCTACGCTCCGTCAAGCTTGTCTCTCTGCCCTCCCTTTGCCATCAGGCACCTGGGGGGGGGGAATCAAAACCAAACTGTTAAAGCAAACAGCAAGCCGTATGTGTCAAGGACTTGTTCCTAAAGTTAACCAAAATAAAAATCCAGGCCCTCCTGCTTATTAAACAAGTAATTTTGCAAAAATGTGCCAAATTCTATACAATCACCTACCTACAAATTAAGGTGATCTTATTTACACTCATCGAAGAGCTCAGTTATTCACTCCTGATTAGTAAGAAATACTCTACTGTAAAACCAAGGTACTGAAACCCATTCAGATCATAATTACTATGCAGACCCTGACTCAAATTTTAAGTCTCTAAGAATAAGCAATAATCAATTTCTTACTCATTATATTACAGAATAGAACTGTCTTCATAGAAAGTCTATAGTGATGGTGACCATATCAATTACATGTTACACACAGTATCTATATATTGTAGATTTGTGTTTTCAGTTGAAAAGTAGAAATTAAATACCAAGCCAGAGAGTTAAGAAATCAGTCCAGGCACACTAGTTTATGTTTGGAGTAGGATCTGAATTCTGGATCCTGGTTTTCCACAGTCTAAGAACCACAGTGCTTCCAGCTTAAGGACAATCCAAAGCAGAAACTGTTAAGTCGCAAGCGTGAGAAATGTAGCAACGTTATACATCTTTTTTATTTCAATTCTGTAATATGAATGGCTCTGTGGTTGGAAAACGAAGTTAACAACAAAAATAAACACTAGGCTACGTCAAATGAATAAAATCCGAGAGGGCGGTTGGGATAATACGGTGCGCATTTTCCACTCTTTAACCTTGCTGTTTTTTCTTTTCCACTATGATCTAGGAAACACCTATTCGACCCTTACAAGAGTTCTAACTTAGAGGAAAAGCTAATTAAATCAGTAGAAATCCAGGTAGACAGCAAAGTAATCTAAGTGATTTAGTCACAGAAAGAAATCAGTTACACTACTTTATAGTCAACAAGTAAAATGGATCTTGAATAAGCTGGGGTATTGGTGGTAAAACTAATTTCACTGAAATCAGGGAATCACTCAATCACATGAAACTATCTGTGATCACTGTATTAAGTTCCCGATGCTACCTGCTGTGGGGAATACAGAGAAAAGTAACTGTGGTCTCTGTCCCTCAGGGGTTTGCTATCCGGAGAATGTCTACACTTCTTAAGTAATAAACGTCTCTATTTTATTTCAGAGCACAATGACTTATTTCTTTTCAAATATTATCATTTCACTTTTAAAGACAGGAAACTTCTATCTAAGATGTGTTTTAAATGGGAGAGCAGGAGCAAAACAAACTATTTTTACCTGAACCAAAGCGATGTCAACACGGACTTAAAAAACCAAAGGGCTGAATTCCATTACCTTTTGTCCTGGTCTTCCATGCTTTTCTTATCTGCGTAGATCTCTGCATAGAGCAATGCTGTGAAGTGAGCAGCGCAAGACTGAGCGACCTTGGCAACCTCTAGATAATTCAACTCCAGCCAAAAAGCGTCATCAAAAACTGTTCCTAAGGAAGGTCTAAAGAAAAATGTTAACATGTGATCAGGTCCGTTTCTTCAACTTCACTATCAAGAGAAAAGCATGCTCATCTAGGACACAGTGGTATCGAGTTCTGGTGAAAAAGAATATTACATTCAAATCCCCCAGACCCACGTGTCCCCCCAATACAGAGCTGTCCCATTCTCAGCATGGCTGAAGAGCCCTACCTCTGACCCCTTGTGGATCGCAAACCACGAAGGCGGTGGGTCATCGGCTCATACAAACGTGGGGCTCATACTTGCCCTTCATCAAGGGGTCCGTGGACCATAGGCTAAACATGGGCTGCACAGAACAGCGAGTGACACCTACACAAATCTTTTCAAGTGGCCAAGAAAATGAAAATACTGTTTCTGCTAAGACGCAATTCCATGTTTCTCCTACTGCAGTTCATTTTCTAAGTCACTCAATCAAAATCTTCTGTGGTAACAGCAGGTCAGGATTGGAAGGGACCAGAGCCACCACCTTTTCCAAAACCATCATCATATGTGAGATATGACAAGGGAGTGGTCAAGAGTGCTGGTTTCAGAGGAGGGTACAACCTGGCTCAAGCCCAGCTGAACCCCCACTACAAGCTGTACCATCTGCAGCAGCTTCACTTCTTGAGCCTCAGTTTCCTCACTTGGAAAGCCCGGGGACAGTACACGTCAACAGTCAGTGCAATGATTAAATGATGCTCATCAGGCTGATGAATCAGGTGCTAACACTTCACTGCCGCTACTGGGGAACCCACATTTCAGAGATCACACAGCTCCCAAGTACCGGACCTGGACTTGAACTCAGGTCCTTACACCCTTTGTTCCATTCGTATTCTTTCAAACTCTTCTTTGAGGCCTGTTCAGAATGAGAACTGAAGACGAAGAACTTTTATCTTCTCCAAGGCCTGCCCACGTCAACACCACTCCACCTCGATGATAAATCTGCACCGAGTGATTCAAAGGTGAAGTGCCTCCCCACACCTGGGAAAGAGGACTCCAGCTACAGTTAAGCTTCTATGGGCTTTCTCAGAAGAGGATCTGGCAACCAAGAAAGTCAATCAGTAACTTTCTAACCGGCAACAGAGACACTGAAAGACCTAACATTTCTTTTCCCGAGAGTGGAGTGGGAAGGACGAGGAGCATACAGATCAGAGGTGAAGGCACGCGGGGATCTTTCGTCCCCCTCCCACCTCCGTCCCACTCTTCACCCACCACGGCCGGCAGCAGCACACGTGCTCATGAGACATCAGTTCCTACCTCCTCAAGCTACAGGCCAACCGCACTGCTTCCTCACAACCCTGCTCAACTCAGGAGCAGTATGGCTCGATCTGACCATGACCTCGAGCAACGCCTGCGCTCACTGTTAAAAATCTCATGAGGAGTAAGAGGAACAAGATCCTATACCATAAAACAAATTTATCACAATCAAGAAAATATACACTGCCACAGCAGAGTATACAGAACCATACATTTTGAGGACCGTGAGTCACAGTCAGCAACTTTTATCTTATGAAGTTCCTGACATTGACTTAACCACGGTGCCACCCTGAATATGGATTATTTCAAGATCTAAGCATTACACAAATTAAATACAGCACCTTGCAGCAGCTGCACCTAAAATAATGGTGTTAAAATTCAACCAGCAAAATTTAAAATTTCATTTTAAAATCAAAATTCACAAGCTACACTTCTAAATCCCCAAACTCAAGCAGCAATATTCCCTTCATTACCTCTTTTGTCTCCTCATGTAGTCCACGACAGCAAGCATTGTTCTCTGTGACTTTTTATCCACACAGCATCGGAACAGGTGCTCTGACTCTGACAAAGACAGAGAGCTCCCCTTAGCCCCGGACAGACTTGCTTTCATACGTTCCTCCCCCTGTGTGTCTGTCTCCCTCTAGGCTAGAGCGTCTCGTAGGCAGAAACCGGGCACAAAACTGGTTCTTAATAAATATGAATGGAGAAGTAGAATTTAATGGCATTTCTTATTCTTTTAAAATAATCTACTGTGCTTAGGGGCGCCTGGTGGCTCAGTCATTAAGCGTCTGCCTTGGGCTCAGGTCATGATCCCAGGGTCCTGGGATCGAGCCCCGCATCGGGTTCCCTGCTCGGTGGGGAGTCTGCTTCTCCCTCTCCCTCTGCCCCACCCCCTGCTCATGCTCTCTCTAACAAATAAAATCTTTAAAAGAAATAAATAAAACAGAATTTAATTACTATTTGTATCTTATTTCTGAAGGGGACTAATTCACTGATTCAGTAAATACTTATCGAGGATCTTTTCTGTACCAGGTGCTCGGGATACAACCCTGACTACGAGAGACAATTGCTGTGCGCACAGAGCTCACCGAGCTCACCGATGACACAGTGTGCTGAGCGCTAGGACCGGGAAGGTGGACGGCACGGAGAGGCTTACCGAAAGGAACCTGATCTGAACAAGAAAAGTTTCACAGAAAAAGTGGTATCTGATAGAAGAGTAACAGCGTCCCAGGCAACAGTCACACTACCTGAGACGGCCAAACAAGAACTTAGTGAAAGAGGATCAGCTGTGCCGAACCACAGAGCTGAAAAGGCAGTAAGGGCATGGGGGCAAGCAAGGAACAGACGGACTCACATTATTTACAACAGAAACTGGCAGGATCTGGCCATCAGATGGACACGGGAGAGAGGTTGTCTGGCTCGGGCAACTGAGTGCCATTCACTGAAGACATGAGAGAAGTAGGCCAAGGGAAGGGGATGGAGATGGTGAGTTTACTTTGGAGAAGTGAGTCCGGGGTGCGTAGGAGACACTCAAGGGAAGGCAGGAGACTGACAGACATCAGAAAAGATAAACCATTTAATCTGGGAGAAATCGGAAGCCACTTCCTTTTAAACCACAGAATTTTACATGTGAAATTTAAATTTTCATTTACAGCCTTATAGATATTGGCACTTTACACAGAGGTAAAATAGAACAGGCCATTTTTACCCATGAATGGCGATAGCATAAATATGTATGTATATATGATAAACATGAAAAAAAGTCTCGGCCATGTTCATGATAATAAACTGCCAGGTCATCACAGGCAGTGATTATATTAAACTTGGTAATAAAAATTGTTTTTAATATGACTTTAAATTATTTTAATATTTAAAGTTTAAATGCTTACTGGTAATTGGACCACCTACACCTTATTTCCCAAATTAAGGACAGGAGATTAGACTGGAGTTTAGACTGCAAAGTCTCTATAAGAATTTTTATTTCACGTATTTCATTTTGATAATCTAAAGAAAATTCACATAAGCATATTTCGGATTATTTACAAGACCAAGTTATAATCTACTAGGAATACAGAATGAGCTTCCGTGTCTATGTTTATAATTACATCATTTCAAACGGGAGATGTGGAAGTGCTGTCAATGGAGAAGAACTACTTAAAACATAGAACAGAGCAAAGTGAGGTCTACAAGACACCACGGTCACGTTGAACAGAGGTTTCAGCAGTCCAGAAAGAAACGACTGGGAGAATCGTGTGATCACAACATACGCCAAAGTGACAGGAACCATAGTCAAGATTGGGAAAGAGCAATTTAGTTGCAGCGAAACAGCACACAAATCAATACTTGTTTCAGAACTGTACTAGTCTCAAGTACACTAAGTGAATTTGTACCTGGTTTTATGTTTGCACATAAATATGTTAATAACACTAAAGACAGCAAGTTAACATTATAGATGTGCGAGTTTTCTTCCTTTATTTTAGGTTTGAAAAACTGACCCACAATGAGCCCTCCGGTATGAGTGTATGTATTATGGATACACACAATACACTATTCCTGCTCCTCATGTAAGTTCTCCTGCTATAAGCTCTTACTATGGGAAATATTAATTACAAAGCCTAAAAAGAAATTCGGTTATATAAGTAAATAAAGTATAATCTATTTTGGGCTTTTCTGGGGGGGGTGTTTTGTTTTGGGTTTTGTTGTTGTTGTTGCTATTGTTAAAAAAAATCCAAGGTATATACCAAATGTTAACCGTAGTTATCCCAGATCATAGGATTACAGGCAACTTAATTTTTAAATTTATGCTAATTTCTCTATTATTTTCCATAATAAATATTTTGTAATATAAAGGGTTATTTTAAAAAAATGAGTTGGCCAGATCTTTACCATAAAATTTCAACCTATCTTCCAACACGGGACCCATAATATTTGCTTGCATTTATTTGTCTTCCTTTCCCACGGCGAGAATGTAGGGTGTCTTCTTCATATCCGGGGTGCCAGTGCCAAGCTCAGTGCCTGACTCACACTGAATGCTCAGTTGCTCCACTATTAGTAGCCAAAATTCCCTGAAGGAGTACTATGCATCAAGTATTACCCTAGGTGCTTTACATATATTATCTCACTGAAAATAGACTACAACTTTCATGATGATGAGAAAATAAATATTTAGAGGTTACAGAATTAAGCCAATAAAGCATCCTGAAGGGATTCAAACAAATCTTTCTCTAGAACTGAGAAGTTAACAGTATAAATGCTAGGAATTTAACAGGATACCTGAATCCAAATTTGCAGGGGTCGTGGATCGGCTCGTTGGTAAGGAGTGTCTGAAACAGTTAGTGAAAAATCCCTGAATGTGTGCAGACAGCAGATTTCTCCATGATTCATCTGTATCTTGGAGTAAAATATCATGAATCAAGTATGGAAGCACAGTCTGACAAAAGTCAGTTTTCACCTGGAACATACAAACACAACAAGTCAACAGTCTGAGTGAAAGTAATCTATTTAACACTTTCATTCCCTGTTACGGGCATATTAGACTTAAAAGAAAAATGATAGACGAATCTGTCATGAACTCAGTGTATCTCTAAAACACACACAAAATGCATGTATCAGGGCAGTGCTTAAGAAAAATCAGAGTGACCTATGTTTCAACGTGAAGCATATGTGTTAGTTACACAACTGTCCATTTCCAATCTAGGCCATATGCACATAATGAAATTATTATGTCACAACTGCAAATAAAATTTCATGGTTGGAAAGTGTTACTAATAACACACAGTTTTCTAATTTGATATAAAGGAAAATGGGGAATCGAAGTTTAAGAGAAAAGCTGAAAATCTGATTTTTTACATTTTCTACACTCGGTAAAAAGCTGCAACGGTCATGTTCAAATGTTTATTATTTTAATAAACTCCAACTTGAGTATACAATTTGGGTACTTATTTGTGATATACTCCAAAGTGTAGAAAAGTACTTCAATACTTGTGGTACATTAAAACAGTACTCAACCTTATTTTTGTCAAGGTACTCCCTTCATGTATTTAGCACATACTACACGCACAAAACAGACAACAGATGACTAAATGCACATTTTTTCTTTTTAAACTAAAGACAAATCAAACGGCAGTTTTAGAAAAAGAATTTAAGGAATTTGGAATCGGGGTGTGGTGTGTATGTGTATTTGGAACATTTTATCTTGTGGCGCAAAGTCAGAACTTTATAAAAAAAACCTGAGTCATGCTCACTAACGGGAAATGCGCAGCGTCTAGGCTGTCACTGAGCCGACTTAGGACCAGCCCAAGGTAGTAATGCAGAGACTGTGACAATTTATTCACTGCCAACACTTCTTCTGTAGAAGCAAGGCCTGCCTTTTAAACTGCTTTCAATGAGGGCACTTTAGCAACATACTCCATCAGTTTTGTTTTTTTATTTTGAGTTTTTACTTAAATTCTAGTTAGTTAACATATATGGTAAAATTGGTTTCAGGAGTAGAAATCAGTGATCCATCGCTTACATACAACAGCCCGGGCTCATTACAAGTGCCTCCTTATGCCCATCACCTGTCTAACCCATCCCCACTCAGGTCCCTCTATCAACCCTCCGTCTGTTCTCTATTGTGAAAAGCCTCTTATGGTTTGTTTCCCTCTCTTTCTTTTCCCCCCTTCCCCTACGTTCATTTGTTTTGTTTCTTAAATTCCACATATGAGTGAAATTATATGGTATTTATCTTTCTCTGACTGACTTATTTCACTTAGCATAATACCCTCCAGCTCCATCCATGCCACTGTCTATCAGTTACTTTTAACTGGTAGATGTTGGAACCGGTCAGATATTTTGTTTTCACATTGTCATTGAATCGTGCTCGATGGTACAATATAAATTAGGTTAACATTAAAGTCTTAGAGCAACATCATATTATACTGTTTTGGATGGCGTACTTGATAAAAGTGTGTAAATTTTGTTTGATTTGGTATAGACCTCTACTCTGTTGAAATAAACTGTATTAGACCTTCAAAAATAAAAAAGCAGGGGTGCCTGGGTGGTACAATCAGTTAAACATCCAACCCTTGGTTTTGACTCAGGTTGGGGTCATGAGAAGGAACCCTGCGTTGGGGTCCACGCTCAGCATGGCATCTGCTTGGAATTCTCTCTTTCTCTCCCTCTGTGGGAAGGGAAAGACAGTGCTTACTCAATCTCTCTCTCTCATAAATGAAAAAATAATAATAAATAAATCTTTAAAAAAACAAATAAAAATAAAAAAGCAACGTTAACTGCTACCTCTTTTTCTTAAGTATACTAGGGAAAGTAAATGACAATGACCTTAAAAAAATTTTAAAAAGCAGACTTTTGGTTAATGTAAGTAATTTACAATCATCAGTATTTTAACTGTTGTTAGTAACAAATTATTCAAGGCACCCTTTAGAGCTCATCCAGTACGTAGCTACCCCAAAGCTGAGACCAACCACACAAAGCTCTAGCTACACAAAGATGCCCTGCTTGATGGATTCCCAACACTGAGCACAGGTGATGCTTCATGGACATGATGTGCACAACCACCACACTGTTTAGAAAGAGAGGCCATAAATATGGACATGGAACCCAAATGTATCGGGACAACCAAAGGAAACTACTATGAGAAGGCTCAAATACAAAAAGCATAGGTAGTAAGGGATTAAGGCAGACTAATTAATTAATCTTCTTACTTCACACATTGGCTTTAATAGTTGAAGAATTTCACTTTTTGTCCCTCCACTATCCAAAAAAGCACAAGTCAGCCTCTTTATCCAAATGTCATGATTTTCACTTTGAGGAATCCACAGGCTCATATCATCCAGGCCTTCTAAAGGACTTTCTTTGTCCAGTCTGGGGACTTCTAAAAACTAGAAAGAAAATAGTCAAAACATGTAAGTAAGGTCATTAGAAATACATTTTATCTTTCTGACACAGAACAAATACCTAGGCATAAATCTGTTTCCAAACCAAACTAAACAGAGTTAAAAATAATACTGTAGGCAATGGGTAACTCTTAAAATTAAAATACATTTATGTTTATATGGAAGGCCAAGTGGTATGATAAAAAATTACTGGTCTGCACAGCAGGATACTTGAGCTCTACTCTCAGCTCACGAGTAGCATATTATACACATCACAAACTCTCTGCCTCCCTGGTCTCATGGACGAAGCCAGTCCAAGTCTACCACAGAGAACTGATTTCAAAATGTTAAAACTGATTATATTACCGGTGTTTTACAGATTATATTACTGGTTTTATTAATAGTTTATATTACCAGTAATTTCACCAAGACCAAAATTATATTTATGATAATATTAAAGAGACTATTACAATGATGGGTATATGTCCTGAAGTTAATTTGGTGAAAATTCTACTGTTTATCTCCCAATTGCTTTATGAAAAGAAACTATTAAAGAGGAATATGCTTAGACTAAAAGAGCAGCAAGAGTTCTTAAATGTCCTCTAGAGTCCTTTTAGTCAAATGTGATTATGATATTAAAGTGGAAAAAGGGAAGGGAGAAATCTATAGGTCATCTTGTATTTCACTAGGGGGCTGTGATACTTTAACTTCCTATGGAAATAAACACTTGCTTGTTGCACATCACCTACAAACCACACCCAACATCAGTGGATTTCATGGGATCAATGTAAGGGTCTTCTACTCCTAAGAAGAAAGGCCTATCATTAAGAACTCCTCCTATCCTCCAAATCAATCAGCTTTCTATCTCAACTTTTCCACACTGCTATAATTAAAAACAGAAATGCCCTGGATTCAAGTACAGTTGGAATGACTTCTAAGAAAGGTTAAATGTTAGTATAATACTATCTAAGCAACTTGATATTCCTATCTCACAGCAAACAGAACTGTTCCAGATATAGTGGGTATTCAATAAACATTTATTATTTGAGAGACCTTTTTTTTTGATGTTCTAAAAGGCTGTAGATAGATCAGCATGGGATCAGGTGTCGTCTTATAAATCTCCCAGAAACTATGTCCAGTCTTTGTGGCTAAAATGCTTTTCAAACAGGTAACAGCAGCTGATCGCACTTTGACACTGAAAAACATATAATTCAGATGCTTATGAAGTATATTCAACTACTGATGAATGTGAAACAACCCCCAATAAAAAATTTAAATCTAAAATTTTACATTTATATTACAGGTTGACTCTGGAACAAGTGAGGAGCACTGATGCCACAGTCAAAATCTGTGTGTAAACCCTGATCCCCCAAAACTTAACCACTGATAGCCTGACAGGAAGACATACAGATAACACAGTCAACACATACTTGTGTGTGTTACATACTGTATTTTTACAACAAAATAATCTAGAGAAAAGAAAATGTTTTTTCTTTAATTTTATTTTATGATATTAATCACCATACATTACATCATTAGTTTTTGATGTAGTGTTCCATGATTCACTGTTTGTGTATAACATCCAGAAAACATTCTGAAGAATATCATAAGGGAGAGAAAATACATTTACAGTACCATACTGTATTTACCAAAAAAAAGCTCACATATAAGTGGACACAGGCAATTCAAACCTGTGTCGTTCAACTACAAAGCGTAAAGGTTAACTGCATCAGGCAGTTTTTACATTAGGAAATTTCACACCTCTAAATAAAAATTCTAGGGGCACCTGGGTGGCTCAGTCGGTTAAGAGCCTGTCTTTGGCTCAGGTCATGATCTCAGGGTCCTGGGATTGAGGCCCATGTCAGGCCTCCTGCTCAACAGGGCGTCTGCTTCTCCCTCTCCCTCTGCCCCTCCCCACTTGTGTTCTCTTTCACTCACTCTCTCTCTCAAATAAATAAAATCTTAAAAAAAAAATTCTATAATCAAAATTCTACAGCATCAATGCCAAAATTATCAAACAATTTTTAATACTCCTTTAGTAAACCTGAGTTACTAATCACTGCAGGGGGGTAGGGGGCAGAGAAGGAGAGCAAAAGTAATCTCACAGCTAACCAAGCAGAAATTAGGATAGAATCTGTTGCAATTTCGTTTGGCATAAAGAGTCCGGGGGCAAAAGAAAACCCCGTCTGATTAGCTTAAGATCTTTGGAGTTATGACGCTTCTTCTCCAGGACTTATTTTAAAAGGATCAAAATACTCTCAATGAGAGCAGTGCCTTTGATTTTGACAAATGCCCAAAACATCCGCTTTTGCAATTTTCCTATTTTAATGTTCTGTATCGAACCACCTGGCAGTTTTCTTATTGTTTGTTTAGTCTACTCACACTAGATTTGAACAAGGACCTTGTCTGGTATGCTCATCAGTGAACCCAGTGCCTGGCACATAGTAGGGCTTCAGGGATTATGGCAATGAATAAAAAGACAATGATTTTTATTACAATACTTGAGATTAAAAGTATGGCAATGTAAAGGAGAATGCTTGTTTCAGGAGATGTTAATTTACGTCAAGTATCAAAGCCCCTGAATGTCAGACGAAGCAGGTGCTACAGCAGGCATACAGGCTCGTTCCATACTCACCAATCCTCCACCAGCGTGTTATTCAGGTAGGTCAGTGCTGTGAAGGTCCACTGAAGTTCTTTATCTTCAAATAACTCAGGGGCCTTGGTAGAAGAGGTATCTCTACCATGCTGTATGGCTATCGTGGAGAAATCGACAGGACCCACTTCTCCCAAGCAGCTTCCAACAGCCTCTGTATTTAGAAATTCCTTCTCAGTACCATTGTAGCTAAAAGATCTCCCATAAAACAAGTTTTTCCCCCACAAAAAATATCATGTTTTGTCATCCTTCAAGATTTAAGTGATTTCTCAAAGATTCTGAATAAAGAAGCTACTATATATTGTAGCATTTTCTTTATATATATATCCATGTGGGCAAAAGATACTTTCCCCTGTAAAATCATATCCAGGAGAGAGAAATTAGTAACAGAATAGAGATAGTAAGGATGAAAGTCTATACACAGCTACTATATGAATGTAGCAACAGACTTTAGAACAGTTAAAACATTTTTGGGGTATTATATACATAAAGTACATAAACCTTAAACACTCAGTTCAGTGAAAATTCACACACACATTTTTTTCCACCTGTGTTATCACCATCCAGATGAAGACAGAGCAGTTCCTGCCAGAGAACTCCTTCACACTCTTTCCCAGCCATGAGGAAATTAAAATACACCCATAAATTTTTTGATAGCTCTCCTTTCAAAAGGGGTAGCCCTAGTTCCTCTCCCCTTGAGTGTGGGGTGTACTTGGTGACTCACTTCTAACAGACAGTGTACAAGTCTTTCACTTCCTTGATTAAACTTATCCCCATGCACTGGATTCTCTTAGATGCTATTATAAACAGAACTGCAAATGGAACAAAATTTTCTTTTTAGATTGTTCACTGACAGCGCAGAGAAACACAACTAAATTTTGTGTGTGGATCCTATATCCTGCAATTGTGCTGAATTCATTTATTAGCTTTATTACAGTAGACTTCTTGTAGATTCTCTGGGGTTTTCTAGAAATAGGATCATGTCATCTGTGACTAGACACAGTTTTACTTCTTTCTTTCCAATCTGGGTGCTTTTTCTTTTCTTCTTGTTCCACTGCTCTGGCTATTACTTCCAGTACAACTTGGACCAGCACTGGTGAAAGCAGGCAACCTGTCTCCTTCCTGACCTGGGGGTGAAAGCTTTTCGTCTTTCACCACTAAGAATGACAAACAACCATACTAAGATTTTATGCTACACAGGAAAGCCCCTCAGGGCTCCTGGAGCAAATCAGGTCTGTCCCTAGAAACAGTTAAACTACGGACAAACACGTGAATTCCTTGGTCAAAGGAAACTTCCAGGGTGCTGGTAAGGCTCTGTTTCTTGGTCTGGGTGTGCTAGTTGCACAGGTATTTTCTGCTTGCAAAAACTTTCAAGTTACATACTTATATCTGTACTTCTCTGTATGTACAGTACATTTCAGCAAAAAAACTTACAAAATAAAGGAGTGCCCTAGTTACTAGGCTCCCACTAAGAAGACAAGAAAGACTCCACTGAACGGAAGTAGAATCTGTGAAGGACCTCTTATTCCTCCTTTCTTATTTGAAGCAATGTTGTCATGACAACCTCAAGGTGACTTCAATCAGTGTCTGCATCCTGTGATCACTAAGTCTAAACACCTCTTCTAGGCGGGATGTGTGGTGGCCATTTACCTTACACTAGGATAGCCCCAAATGGTGGTAGGTAAGGGCTTGGATGCAGCTTTCATATCTAAGTTTAATTCACCCAGCCCTCCAAATCCTCATTCTTACTCTGCCCTATAAAAAAGATTAAGTACTTCTCAGTTATATTTACAAAATATACCAGAAGTCAATTTATTTGCAACTTAACAGTACAAATATTTATTTCTGACTTCCCTAAATATTTATAAGATGTTTTTGAATGAACAGTGATGCACACATGTAAATCACTAGCTTTGCACTTTATGCAAATGTTTAAGGAAGGAAAATATGGAAGGAGGCTCCTTAGGAACACTTGAACTAAACATAAATATACCTCAGCTAGCATCTCACATTTCCCTACTATCCCAAATTACAAACTTTTACTGAATTTGAAGAGACGACCACGCAAACATAAAAACTCATATTCATTTAGCCAAAGAGTTTACCTAAAACTTCTCTTTCACCAGTGTGGTTCACTGCCAACTTGCATAACTGCAACAGGCTGACAATGAGCTTCACCATTATGCCATCCTGCGGGTTATCTAAGAGCAGTTTAGATTAGAAAAAAAATAGTTTCAATTACAATGGAGAAAACACGTTTCTTTACAATATGTTTATAGATTAAATTATCTGACTAGAAAACTTTCATAAAGTTTTTTTAAAAACAAGGTTTTAAATCACAAGCAGGTCAAAAAACATAATGTGAATGTATTTGAACTTTCTTATAAAATAGAACCATGTAAAAGTGAAAGTGAAGCAATATCTCGCAGACAGAGAAAGAGAAATATCCTAATAAGCTGCACCAATTAGCCAATACCTTAGCAAAATCACTGAGAGTTAGAAACACAAAAATCAATCAACATTAACTGACAAGAGACCTTAGAAGCACACTTTGGTCTTTAACCCCTAGATTTAGTCTAGACCAGCAATATCCGATAGAACTTTCCACAATGATAGAAATGTTCTCTAACGTGCACAGTCCAACAACAGCAGCTAGCGGAGTTGCTCTGAGAAGCTGACATGTGCTGGTATGATGAAGAAACTCAACCTTAAATTTCATTAAACTTTAATTCACTGAATCAAATAGCTAAAAACAACTAGCGTCTGTTTTGGACAAGACAGGTCTGCACCAATGAATCACCCAAACACACAAGAACAAAAAAAAGAGGTATTCATCTTTGACACACACACACACACCTCAGAACAAATGCACTCCAAACTCTGAACTCATATGATCAAGACCAAAATTAGTTTTTAAAACTACTGGAGGGGCACCTGTGTGGCTCAGTCATTGAGCGTCTGCCTTCGGCTCAGGTCAGGATCCCAGGGTCCTGGGATCGAGCCCCGTGTCGGACTCCCTGCTCAGTGGGGAGTCTGCTTCTCCCTCTCCCTCTGCCTGCCTCTCTGTCTGTTTGTGCTCTATTGCTCTCTCTCTCAAATAAACAAATAAAATCTTTAAAAAATAAAAAATAAAACTACTGGAAAAGAACCCACAATGGAAATAAGAAATTAATGGGCAAAAGATGAAAATCAAAACTTAAGTAGGAAAATTTTCCCCTAAGTACAATACTAGAATAACCTAAACTCAAATCAAATTAACATAAAAATTAATGTTTTTTAAGTAAAAAAAAAAAAAACTAGAAACACATATACAAATATGTGTTTATACAGAAAAACACACACACATATACATCCATGATTATAAATATGCACATACATAAGAGACTTGAAGCGGGATACATTTCTTTTATTTAAATAAGTTGGAGCAATAGGCACAGACAGATTACCCATATGCCTGGCTCTAAGGAATTCAAATGTTTCTTTCAGGCAGTAGGAAGTGGTTAAAACTTTTTAAGCAGTAGAATAACACAATCGTGTCTGGGTTTAGAGAAACCATTCTGGCAGAGATGTACAGGATGGATAAAATGGGGTTAATTCAAGGTGAGGAGACCACCCACAATCTCTTTTATGGTGAGATGAGAAATGATGAACTACATGCTGAGAGCCTGAAGTAGGTCCACAGCAATTAAACAAAGGGCAAGAATTTATAAACAGACTCTTTCAAAAAGAAAGAGGTACAAATAACCCGTGTCATTAACATCAGTACCCTGAGATGCTCTCATGAGATCCACCATCTGGTCCTTATGCTGAGCTAGCTGTCTGCGGAGATCCTTCAGTCCTTCCAGCCTTGTCAAAGGAAGTGCATCATAAACACTCACGGAGAGAAAATGATTTATTTCCTAAAAGAGAAAATTAGTTAAAAATGTAACTTGCTTTATGTACATGTATGAAGTCTATCAAATAAAACTTAAAGAAAAAAAATTAGTGCCTTTTATAGACACTGATTCATATCACTATTATTACCACATGAGGCAGAAATAAATGGCTTCTTCCATTTCACATCCGCCAATGTTGTAATCACTTAAATTCTAACAGACTCATGGTAACATACTTAAGATTTTAAGATGTAATAGCATCCTCCAAAAGAAAAGCTTAAAATTCTACTTATTTAGTACTTTAACTCTAGTTTTACATCTTAGTACATTTAACTATATTGTCATATTGATATACAGTCAGATATGGAGTATGGTTTTAAAATTATAACATTTATACTAAAAAATACACCTGAACATAATTTTAAAGTTTATAAATATTAAAGTAAGATTAAAATTTGAAAAACGCTTTAAAAAGTCAAATATCATCTCTAATTCAAACATTAAATTGTCCCTCAAAGGATCAGATGGTAATTTTGAGATATTAATGGATTTGATGCATATGAAAATCAAGCATATTTTAGATCATATTTCTTCATTATTTAATTTCAGATCTTAACCAAGAAACCTTGATATTTATAATTTTACTGCAATACAAGACAATATATCAGTTTTTTATTTGTTGAAAGGGTAAATCTCATTGCAAATCTCATGTTTTTCTATTACAATTTTTTAAAAAGATTCAGTTTTTTGCTTTTAGAGAATTGGAAGTTTTCAAAAAGTACTGCTCTCTACCCTAATACAAAATAGTAAGATGATGGAATAATTATTACCTCCAAAAGTGAGAAGGGTCCTTTACTGTATTTAATTTTCTGCTGAGTAATACGCAAATCCTTAAAGACATCATGGTCAGGGAAAGGATCTAGAAGTTTAATTGTCATATAGAGGTTTTCATTATCCTTGTTATCTATCACTAAGTATTTCAACAAGTCCAATACCTAAACATAATTTAAAAAAGAAAAAAATCAAAAGGAAAAAATGGTTTAATTATATTTCAAAGTAAAACAACCAAACCTAGCGTAATAAATGATAAAAACTCTACTAACCCAGTTCAGATAAAATGTTCTAATTATTTCTATAGTACCACCTATGACTGTTTCTGTGCTTTCAAATGATTCACCAAATATGTAAGGTGCTGCTACAGGATGAGCACTGGGATAGAAGAGGGCCAGTATTACTGGAACATTTCGTAGAGTATCTCATGCACCAGCACAGTGGTGTCAACTGCTGTCCCTGGTTTTTAGCACCTCTACACTTCAACCCAACTAAGAGACACAAACTCTTAGGTTATTTGTGAGATCAAAATTACTAGGTGCTCTGTAATTAAATGATTACAAATATTAATTCACTGGAAATGTTTTTCCAACCATTTTTCAAAGGATATTTCCACTAAAATGACTAATTACACCAAGTAAACATAAAACATTCAGCTCCTTCCAAGATTGGTTTATCAATGGTTATTTCAAATATCTCTGTGAAGAGGATTTGGGGAAATACCTGTTCCTGAACCTCCATCTGATCATCCACAAGGGGTATAAGTGTTCCAACAATCACGTGAAGGTGATTTTCCAGAGCATCCTTACAATAGGTGACCGCCGTGTGGCAAACCCGGCTTAACAGGTCACAACACAGTGAGAAGCTCCGTAATGACACATCCATGAAACGAGAAGGCCTAACACAGGGAGAGAAATAGTAAGTTCTAGGAAATGACTTTAACGAAGCTCATGTAGAAGTCATTTTCCTTCAGCAGCTCTAACTCTGAAGTGGCCTGACGTAAAAGTCACTTTCATGACTAATTCCTTAATAAGGTTTCAAAGCCAAAAAGAGAAGTGACATCAGCAACATGATGGGGTAGATAGCTCCAATCTCCCCTCCCGACAGAGATACTGAAAAACAGGCAGAACCGTTAGAATTCTGTAAAATAGTCAAAGGTTTACAGCAATCAAGCAAATGCTAAATTAAAAAAAAAAAAAAGGCAACTTAACTGTAGGAAAACTCGGCGGTGTTTTACTTGTCTTTGCCCTACTACTCTCTCCCCAGCTTGGCAGTTGTCATGAAATCTACAGTCCCCATTCCCAGTGTGGGATCCTGGATCTGTGCTCTGGAGGGAGCATAGCAGACCATATTTGCAAATTATTGTATACATCTGTTCTAAACCAGACTGGGAGCTACCTACAGGACTAATGTACGGGGCTTAGCTCTGATTTGTCTACTTGGATCTCCCCAGGCTGGAAAAGCCATAAGCATTGCTTGAAAACACCGTAAAACTCACCAACTACCCACAGCTGTGAGGGGCAAAAAATTGCTGTTGAGACATACAACAAACTGCGTAAAGCCTAGGATGAAAAGCTGGAAAGACAATTTCCTGGTGAAATTAGAGCATTCAAAATCACACATATATCTGGGAAACTGAGAAAGCCACACACATGCCCAGGGCAAGATGCCTCCTCAAAAAACACCTGAGAAGACCATAAGCTTTCACTTTGGGCTAATCCCTAGGCTCAGTGCAAACCTACCTGTTGAAGGAGAGTCCTAACACAGAGCCAGTCTGCAAAAATTAGGAAAGATTCTCATTCTCTCTCTCTCTTTCACTCCCTCACTCCTGGCATTCAAGGAAATCTGTCGAAACACTCCCTGAAAGCAAGTTAAGGACCAGTCTTCAGTAGCCAAATGCAGCAAGGAATACACTCTCTGCACAAATAGTTGAGTATACTCATGAAACAAATGGACCACTACAGCCTTCAACAATTAAAAAAAAAAAAAAAAAAAGTCAAGGGGCGCCTGGGTGGCTCAGTCGTTAAGCATCTGCCTTCAGCTCAGGTCATGATCCCAGGTCCTGGGATCAAGCCCCACATCGGGCTCCCTGCTCCGCGGAAAGCCTGCTTCTCCCTCCCCCACTCCCCCTGCTTGTGTTCCCTCTCTCGCTGTGTCTCTGTCAAACAAAATCTTAAAAAAAAAAAAAAAAAGAATTAACAGCAGTCTATCTCAAACTCTTCCAAGAAACAGAATAGTAGGGAATACTTCCTAACTCATTCTAGGAGGCTAGAGTGCTCTAATACCAAGGAAAATAAATATACCACAGGAAAATTATAATACTCAATGCCCCTTGGGAATGTAGATTTAAGGGTGCCATTTAAGGATGCCTGGGTGGCTAGGTCAGTTAAGTGTCTGCCTTTGGCTCAGGTCATGATCCCAGGGTCCTGGGATCAAGTCCTGCATCCGGCTCCCTGCTGGGGGGGGGAGGGGGAGCCTGCTTCTCCCTTTCCCTCTGCAGCTCCCCCTACTTGTGCACACTTGTCTCTGTCAAATAAATCAAATCTTTAAAAAAAAAGGGAATATAGATTTAAAACTCCTCAAAAAAGTATGAGCAAACTGAATGTAAGAGCTTATTAAAAGTATTACATACCATGAGCAAGTAGGATTTATCCCAGGAACTCGCCAATATAAGAAAATCAATCCATGTAACACATCACATTAATAAGATGAAGGAAAATACATGATCATTTCAATAAACACAGAAAAGGAATCCGACAAAATTCAATCTCCTTTCATGATAAAAAACAGTCAGAAAAACATGAGCAGGTAGAACCTTACCCAACACAATAAAGGTAATTTATGAAAAACCCCCAGGTAACAACATAATCAATTGTGAAAGAACAGAAGCTTTCCCACTAAGATCAGGATCAAGATAAAGATGCCCACTTTCACCCCTGCTATTCAACACGGTATTGAACTTCTAGCCAAGTAATTAGACAAGAACTAAAAGGCATCAAAATCAGAAAAAAAGAAGTAAAACTATGTAATAGATGACATGATTCTATACACATATAAACTCCCAAAGAATCCACAAGAAATCTAGTAACAAATAAATTAGCAAAACTGCAGGTCACAAGATCAGCACACGAAAATCAATTGTATTTCCATACACCAGCAATAACAATCTAAAATGGAAACTAAGAAAGCAATTCCATTTACAATAGCATCTGAAAGAATTAAATACCTGGGAATAAATTTAACCTAAAATACAAAAATCTTGTACATGAAAACTGTAAAAGCAAGGATAAAAGAAATGAAAGAAGTCCAAATAAATGGAAAGACACCCCAAGTTCATGGATTGGAAGACAAACTGTTGAGATGTAAATACTACCTAAATGATCACATATTCAATGCAATTTTATTCAAAATTCCAATAGTCTTTTTGCATAAATGGAAAAGCTGGTCATTAAATTCATAGGGGAATTGCAAGGCGCCCCAAATAGCTAAAATGATCTTGAAAAAGAAGAACAAAATTGGAGGATACCCACTTCCAGATTTACGAAGTAGTCAAAACAGTGTGGTACTGGCGTAAGGACAAACCAAGGGTACAGAATTGAGAATCCATAAATATATCCACACATCAATGGCCAAATGATTTTTGACATGGGTGCCAAGTCCATTCAATGGGGAAAGAACTGTCTCTTCAACAAATGGTAATAGAACAACTAGATTTCTACATGCCCAAGAATGAAGCTGAACCCCTACCTCACACCATATGTAAAAATTAAAATGGATCAACAACCTAAACAGAAGAGCGAAAACTGTAAAACTCTTAGAATAAAACATAGTAGTAAATCTTCACGAGCTTGGAGTTGACAATGGATTCTTATATAAATCACCAAAAGCTTGAGGAATAAAAGAAAAAAACAGATAAATCAGACTTCATCAAAACTAAAAATTTTTGTGCATCAAAAGACATTATCAGGAAAGTGAAAAGACAATGCACAGAATGGGATAAACTACTTGCAAATCATACATACTGATTCAATATCCAGACTCTATTTGCAAATCACATAATGAGAGCTCAATATTGAGAATGTATAAAGAACTACTGCTTAACAGCAAAAAGACAATATAAAAATTTAAAAATTGAGCAATTTAAAAAACGAGCAAAGGACTTGAATACACATTCTTCTAAGAATGTATACAAATGGTTAATGAGCAGAAGAAAAGATGTTCAACAGCATTAGTCATTAGGGAAATGCAAAAACAAAACTACAGTGAGATACCACTTCACATCCATTAGGATGGCTATAATAAAAATTAAAAACAAAACAGAAAATAAAAAGCATAAGTAAGGATGTGAGAAAATTGGGACTTTTGTGCATTGCAGGAGAAATATGAAATGGTGCAGCTGCTGTGGAAAACAGTTTAGCAGTTCCTCAAAGAGTTAAACATAGGATGATTAAGGGACCCACCAAGGCCACTCCTAGGTATATTCCCCAAGGAACTGAAAACACTCAAACACATACCCATAAATCTATATGCACTGCAGCATTATCCACAAGAGCCAAAGATGGAAACACAAGCGTTCATCAACAGTGAATAGATTGTAGTATATATATATATAATGGAATATTATTCAGCCATAAATAAGAATGAAGTTCTGATACATGATTCATGTACGCGGGATGAACCTTGAAGACATTATGCCAAGCAAAACAAGCCAGACACAAAACAAGTATTTTATAATTCCACTTATATAAAATATCTAGAATAAGTAAATTCATAGAGACAAGAGATAGATTACAAGTTATCAGGAGCTGGAGGAAAGGGGAAATGTGGAGGTATTGTTTAATATGTATAATGGTTCTGTCTGAGGTAATGAGAAAGTTCTGGAAATAGATAATGGTGATGGCTGTGCAACACTGTGAACATAATCAGTATCACTGAACACTTAAAATGGTTAAAATAACAAATTTTATATATTTTACCATAATACAGAAACTTTAAAAAAAATTCAGTGAATGTGGGACACCTGGGTGGCTCGTCGGTTAAGCATCTGCCTTCGGCTCAGGTCATGATCCCGGGGTCCTAGGAATGAGTCCCGCATCCGGCTCCCTGCTCAGCGGGAAGCCTGCTTCTCCCTCTGCCTCTGCTCCCGCCCCCGCCCCCACTCACTCACTCTCTCCTGCTCTTTCTCTCAAATAAATAAATAAATCATTTAAAAAAATTAAGTGAATGAAAATATAGACTGGATAACTATATTCACATGATTTAAATTAAAACAAAAATTATAGGATATTAATAAAAAATATGACAAAACAAAATGGAAAAAGATATTCTTTGTGTACTTTGAAGAACTCACATTTGAAGGCAATGATGTAGTAATCAGAAAACAAGTAATAGAAACATCATCAAAATCAACAGAAAGGAATAAAGATGCTTAAACTGAATACACACCCCAAATCTATAGTATACTGTGATTTATAATAAGAAATATATATTTGGCCTTCATCCCTGTTTCTGGCACAAAGCTCCTAAAACTCTAGGAACACCAGTGATGAGGGAAATAAAAATGTCTCTATCTTCTGAAAGCACCTAGGCCACCTGAGGATGGGGGCTGGTTGCCTGGAGAACCACCCTTGTGATCAGAGGGTTGGAATTATCAGTCGCACTCCTCCAATCTGGGGAGGGGAGAAGGGATGGAGGTTGTATCAATACCCAACAGCCAGTGATGTAATCAATCATGTCTCTGTAATGAGGCCTCCATAAAAACTCAAATGACCAGCTTCGGGAGCTTCCAGGTTGGTGAGCACATGCAGATGTGGGGAAAGTGGTGCCCCTGGAGGGGGCAGGGAAGCTCCAACCCCTTTCCCGATACATCCCTTCCATCTGGCTATGCCTCAGCTATATCCTTTTATAATAAACTGGTTAATTAGTAAACAGGTTTCCTGAGTTCTACAAATTTCCTGAGTTTAGCAAATTAATCAAACTCAAGGAACAGGGTCCTTGGAACCTGCAGGGTAGAGGGGGCTGGTCAGAAGCACAGGTGATAATCTGGGCTAGTGACTGGCATCTGAAGGGAAGGAGGAGCAGGCAGTCTTGCAGGACTGAGCCCTCAGTTATGGGATCTGACACCAATCGACTATATATGAGTTGAATTGTAGGACACCCAGCTGGTGTCTGGAGGATTCTTTGCATGTGTGTGTGTGAAACACCACCCTCCCCGTACACAGGTGACCAGAACTGCTACAGTGACATACATATTTCAAGCCATCTAAAATTCACTAATTTTAAAATGTTGAAGACCCTTAGTACTTAGTATTTCTAGAAGTGGAGAAATAGGTAATGCAATTTTTTAAAAATACTGTGTAGATATATATTAAAAAGCAAAAATAAGACAGCAATACTCTTGCTTCTACCTCTTGAAATTATATAAATTTTCAATTAAGGTAAAAAAAAAACCTATGTATTAGTCCAAATATATTACGTACCTTTTGTTGATATAATGAATCAAAGTATAGATAACATCTCGAAGGACAAAGGCCCAAGCTCCTCCTAAGGCACTTGTAATATCTTTCAGTAATAAAGTAACAAAAAGGTGATATATTTTTAGAATTCTGTGCTTTTTGTAAACATTATTTGTCTCAGCGGCTTGCTCACATATGGCTAGAAGAATTTTCTGATAAGAATCCTAGAAAATAAAGACATTTCATAAAAAACTTACCAAATCATGTATACTCAACTATAATAAATCTATTTTATATTGAAAACAAATTACAGAATTTTGTTTTGGTGTGATATCAAAGGCAAATATTACATTAAGAAAATTAGTATCTTAAACTGCTGTCAATTTATCTAGTTTTCAGATAGCAAACAGTAATTTTAAAAAATATATACTCCCTAAGCCAATATATGACTAAAGTACCATGAAATTCAGGCCTCATATATGACATATTTCAATTAATATCTACAAGTAAAATACCAAGATATAAACTTATGAGTGTTTTTCTTTTTAATTTATTCAGATGAGTTTTCCCTTTAATTTTTGTTCTTTTTAAGATGTACTTACACAGATTTTCTAGCTGAAAAAGAAGGAAGTCTCTCTTCAGTTATTATAATAGTAATGTGTACTTACAGGGCTTTTGGAAAGAATTTCTAAAATGCTTTTAAGCTTGGTTTTATGGCAGTTGCTGATATAGGCAAATGTTGCTTTAATCACATGTGATGGAAAATGAGGTGGATTAGGAGCAGGATCCAAATCCCTGAGAGTTATAGGGGAAAAAAGCAGTCATCATTTTCAGAACAAAATTATTAAGAAAAGAAAAAAAAAGATTCTGTTGAAGTCAAGTTTCAGAAACCATGAAGTTTCAGAAAGAAAATTTAGATTAATAATCCCACGTTCTAAAATTACTTTCCCACTGAAAAACTAGGCTTTTAATAAAATCACAAACGACTTACCACATTCTACACATTATCAGTCAGAATATCTAAATACCTTTACCCTCTATGACTTAATTTTAAGTGACATGCTTAAGAAATCTTTTATGAAGGGGGCGCCTGGGTGGCTCAAGTCGTTAAGCATCTGCCTTCGGCTCAGGTCATGATCCCAGGGTCCTGGGGTTGAGCCCCGCATCGGGCTCCCTGCTCAGTGGGAAGCCTGCTTCTCCCTCTCCCTGCCGCTCTGCCTACTTGTGCTCTCTTTATCAAATAAATAAATAAAATCTTAAAAAAAAAAAAAGAAATCTTTTATGAAGTTAATGGCAATTCTACAAATGAGCCTTACACCACTTCAGGTCTGAATTAAAGCTCTATGCTACTACTGTAAACACTAATATTCTGAGACTGGCAATCAGACACTCTTTGTACCAAATGAAATTATAAAGTGAAAATACTTTGGTAGATATTATTACTTTTTCATACAGCTAGCATAGTAGGGCACACTCTAAGTAAACGGTGCTCTCTAGTAGCTCACACAAGAAACACCGTATGTGCCTAAAAACTGAAACAGACATTTGAAGGTGTCAACCAATCAACTTCCCAAGGAAATTCTGAAATTGCAGCGAATTCTCTTAAGTTTAAAACATCCATACCCTGAAAAGTCACAGAGGTCCGTGCTTTGGCTGGCACCAGAAGTTGCTGGTTCATGTAATGTCATCAATAACTCCACAACAATCTCTGGTAAATTAGTAAGGAATAAATGATCAATCTGTAAGGATACAAAATTAAAATAACATTTAAGTTTTGCGGTGCCTGGGTGGCTCAGTCATTAAGCATCTGCCTTCGGCTCAGGTCATGATCCCAGGGTCCTGGGGTCAAGCCCCGCATCGGGCTCCCTGCTCAGCACGGAGCCTGCTTCTCCCTCTCCCACTTCCCCTGCCTGTGTTCCCTCTCTCGCTGTGTCTCTCTGTCAAATAAATAAATAAAAATCTTTAAAAAAATAAATAAAATAACAGTTAAGTTTTTATGTCTGTGACCTTTAAGACAGTTCAAGGGACTAAAGGTATTGCATCATTTCCAAAATTAATCGGTAACCAAAAAAGGAAATGGATAACCAAAGACCTAAGATGTGCAAGACATACAGCTACCTTTCTGCTATGCAACCAACCTGTAGCCTGAGAGGCTGGTAAGGAAATGATACCAAACAAGACTCCCTTAATCTGACTCTTGTTTAATTTTAAAGAATCAGGGGCGCCTGGGTGGCTCAGTCGGTTAAGTGTCTGCTTTGGGCTCAGGTCATGATCCCAGGGTCCTGGGATCGAGTCCCTGCATCGGGCCCCCTGCTCAGCAGGGGGTCTGCTTCTCCCTCTCCCTCTGCCTCTCCCCCCGGCTTGTGCTCATTCTCACTCACTCTCTCTCAAATAAAATCTTAAAAAAAAATAATTTTAAAGAATCATTTTAATTGACTAAGGCTTCAGGTGCAGCACTGAATTCCTCAACCTAGTCATTTTCCAGCTAACCAAATTCCCCACTGAGCTACACTGCTTCTCAATCTGCATTTTACTCTTGACTTATTTGGAAAATCTATCTCACGTAACAATACTTTACTAGTAAGAATTGCCAGTGACTTTGCCTGCATGACTTTTGCCCAGATTCCTACTTGGCTGATATCCCAAATTTGGAGCCTCGCTGCTACCCACATCTGCTGTCCTCAACAGTAAACTGAAATCCTCCCGGACAGGAGCAGGTTCTTCATCAATCCACTTCCTGTCACCCGCGGCCTCACAGAGGACAGATATTCTCTAACTATAAAGAACCGGTCTGCTCCACTATACCTCACCCAAATAAATGACAATCGTGGAGATAAAGGTTGTTTATTAGCTCTCCAAGTAAGGAATTACAGTGCTCTAAACTAAAAGGTAAATGGCTGATTTCCTTGGTGCATAAGATTTGAAAACACATTTCCTCACAACAGAAACAGTTTAAAATGTGACAAGAAAGAACTCGAATGTAAAGATCCTAGTCTTTCCCTCATGCTTACACATCAGTCATTCAGGTCATCATTTCCAAGGGTTTCAGCTCTTTTAAGAATCCATCCTCCTTGCAAAGTATATCTGGGATAAGGAAGGATAAACTGGCCATGTCTGTTTAATATCAGAGGAAACATTAATGAATTTCCTTACACAAAGAATGACAAGTGGCTTCATGAGTTTTGTATCATTCTACAATAAGCAAGATCTGTAATGTTTATCTAAGGGACATATAAATTATGCAGATGTCCAGGTACAGCTAACCAATGTTGTAACTGTTAATATTTCAGGCTTTTGACAGACAAATGACAGATTTTAGAGGCTCAGAGACTAATAATAATTGTACCAACACTTATGCACAGAGGAAAAAATCTTAGAAGACTGATTCAGAGAAAGTGTACACTAGAGAACCAAAGAAAAAACAAACTTATAACAACTTAATGCCAAATGGAATTGAGACTAACAAGAATTTAGGTCTTTAACCAAGAAGCTAAGAAATTATTATTCAAGTTTGCCTCTCTCCATTCTTGACATTGATGTTTCAGTCAGGCCTCAATGTAATTATTTTCCCCTCCTAGACTTACTCTAACTCTGCAAACTGCTCTCTTTTAGTTTGCATATGTTTATTTTTTTTTAACATTTTATTTTTAAAGATTTTATTTGTCAGAGAGAGAAAGCACAGGCAAGCAGAGTGGCAGGCAGAGGGAGAGGGAGAAGCATACTCCCCATTGAGCAGGGAGCCCGATATAGGACTCGATCCCAGGACCCCGAGATCACGACCTGAGCCTAAGGCAGACACTCAACCGACTGAGCCACCCAGGGGTCCCTAGTTTGAATACATTTTAAAAAGTGGTAAAGATTAGGCCTGCTTAGAAGCAGGGAGATGGCTGGGAGAGGATAAAAGCAGGGTCTTTCATAGATTCCATAACCTCTGGAGCGCCAACATTCTGTTTCAACTGTGTTTTGAGAAAGGAGCTCACCGAGGCAAGTAAGAAACTCCGTGTTCCATTTCTTGGTTCAATACAGTAACCGGGCAAACAAAAAAAGTCTCTTTCAAGTTCATCCAATTCTAATTTTAACATTAGCCTACTTGGTTAGTCATCCCTTACTTACATTTAAAAAACAAAACAAAACAAAACTTGAGAGTAACTAATTTCTTTTACCTTAAAAAAAAGTTTATCTATGTGTTTTAAGTTCCCTCAAATAATTTTGGATGTATCTCAATTACTATAAAACAAACAGAAGTTGTTAGATTCTTTTTTTTATAATGTGATCAGTTTATTTAGATTCTACATACTAATAAAATATCAAACACTGGCAGCCATCATCTTCTGACTTGCATCCTGTGAACACGAATGCATTACAGTGTTACTCTCTGGTTTAATGTTAAAGCATTACTGCATCATTCCATATTCCAGAATCCTTTATTTGTTCAGTCTGATGCCAAAATAATCAAGAGAGAGCAGCAGACTGTAAAGAGAGCGCTGGCCTTTGTGTTAAAATGGGATTATTGGCCGTTTTAATCCACCACCGTTCCTGTATTTTCTTGAAGTTACTCTAAGTGGTGGATTAGGGAGCCTGGGAAGTTCCTGTGTAAGGAACTGGAAGAGACAGGGAATTCTAGAATTTCTCCTAAATGTGACAAGTCAAATCAGACATCGGGGTGCTTTGTGTATGGAAGAAGTGAGGGAAGAGGAGAGGTGTTAGATCAATTCAGTTGTATAAGTATTATTTGGCCACAATTCCAGAAGTGATGCCAAATGCTGGGACACAGTGAGGAGCAAGAGGCTGGGCCTGCTGGGGAGCTTAAGAACTCATTCCGGACCCCAGCACACAGGAATCCCACCACAACATGGGTAAATGCCATGACACCCGCAGGCCAAAGAAGTGCTCTGTGAGGAGAAGGGAGGGAGCTCTTTGTTTGTCTGGTGGTGCTGGGGTACATTTCCTGGGAAAAGTCACACTGGAGGGCTCTAGGAGATCCTTCCAACCTCAGCAAAGACCTAGATTTAAGAGGTTATGATGTTTGGGGGGGCTATCAAACACCTAGAACACTGTTTGTGACAGTACTCCTTGAGGGAGTGGCTTTAGGGTCATCTTTGAGACTGATCCTCTCCCCTGAAAATGGGCACATACAAAGGCATTACCTTTTTTTTAATTTTTTATTGTTATGTTAATCACCATATATTACATCATTTGTTTTGGTGTAGTGTTCCATGATTCATTGTTTGTGCATAACACGCAGTGCTCCATGCAGAACGTGCCCTCTTTAATACCCATCACCAGGCTAACCCATCCCCCTACCCCCCTCCCCTCTAGAACCCTCAGTTTGTTTTTCAGAGTCCATCGTCTCTCATGGTTCGTCTCCCCCTCTGATTTACTCCCCTTCATTCTTCCCCTCCTGCTATCTTCTTTTTCTTTTTTCTTAACATATGTTGCATTATTTGTTTCAGAGGTACAGATCTGTGATTAAACAGTCTTGCACAATTAACAGTGCTCACCATAGCACATACCCTCCCCAATGTCTATCACCCAGCCACCCCATCCCTCCCACCCCTGTTAGATTCTTTTTTACTTGACTCCATCTTTTATCAAATAATGAGTATTCACTACATACTAGTAAGCCAGGATACACGAGCAAAAAGGAAAAAAAAAATCCTACCTTCAGAGTACTTTAGCAGAGAAGACTGATAAACAGTGAACATGATTCATAAGTAAATTATATTACATATAGTCAGTCTCATAGAAAAAAGAAAGAGCAGGGCATCGGAACTTGAGATCATACTTCTTGAAAAGTAAAGAGGAACACTTTCTATACACTGTTCAGTACTGCTTGAATTTAACATCCGGTTTGCATTCATTTATTACTGCCAATTAAAATAAATTTTAAGGGGGAACAAATTGATCGACTTTCAAGTGGACGCAGGTGGAATATATTCGGTATTTAAACTAATTTAAGTTTGTTGGTTTAATTAAGATAGACATGTCTTTAGAGTCATCAGCATTAAATATGAAACTTTCATCTAGGTTTGCTAAAGGTCAAATAAGCTCATTATCTGTTGCAATTTTTTAGCAAAAGGATGACTTAAAATGATTAATTTTCTGTCTCAAATTTTTCATGGGTGATTGTTAAGACAGTCTTTGGTAACCTACGACTTTAAAGTTTTCCTTGGATAATAAATGGCACTGAATTCATTGGACATCTAGGTCTTTTTCAAATGAAATAAGATACTAAAGCACTGATTACTGAAGGCAGGTTTGTGCTTTTGGCTTCTTACTGCAGAGAAATGAAGAATATTTGAGTGCTTGAAAACACACTTTGTGTTTAATAGATTCATAAATTTGCCATCTAAAGGTATCTGGTGTGACATTCACAATTGGTTTCTAATGCGGTTTTCACTGGAGACCAAGGTTTCTAAGAGTTACAATATTTCTGCTAAATGTAATTAAAACTGATGGAAATAAGGGAAACAACTTTGAATGAAAAAGCTGTAAAAGGTTTATGAGGGGAAATTTTTGGAAAAGAATTTTATATGCTGTCAGGACTAAAGTTGAAACAAATGGATATTAAAAGTACACTGGTGTAAGACTGAAGTTTTGCTTTTTTCTCTGTTCAAAGATAGTTTTCTTGAATTGCTGGCTTGCACTTGATAAGAAAATGTAAACAAAGGTTTTTTTTCTTTTGTCTGCCCTGAGAACTGGTTTCTATGTTTTGTCTTTATCAAGTCTTTCATCACACCGTTAAAACTTTAAAAATTAAAGGAGCCAAGTTTTGCTAACTATATAACCCTACATATTTGCCTTTGGAATCTCTTTCTGCCACTTTGGTTAAATAAATAATTACATTTTGAGCTTTGTAATGATCTGTAATCCACTATTCAGGCACGTGTTTTATAATTTTCTAGGTTTTTTAAACAAACTTCTCCGGATTTAAATTGTAAATGAAGTCTCTGACTCATTAGGCCTTTTTATTTGGTATGTTAAATTACTCTCGAAGCACTGTCAAATACAGGTAAGCCTTAGATTATGTTTGGGTAAATGCTATAACTATTCTAGAGAATATATGTAATTCCTGAAGTTTTAATACGTTTTGGTAATAAGGTCATCACTTGATGTTCTAATTATGAAAGTGTTATGTTTCACAGAAATAACCGGATGTCCCTGCCAGCTATATTGTAACCTATCATCAGATCTTTAACCATATCCATTTTGGAGTCTTTTCTCATTTAGTCAATTCTCACTCTCTTGTGACACGTCTCATCTTCAAGGAGATTCATAAAAAGGGCTTTTGACAAATACAGGTTTTTGATATCTTTAAGATCCTAAAACTAAAATTGGTAGAATTTCCAGAATTAACTAAAAAGCTGCTGAAAGTTCATTCAAACTGAACGAGAATTAGTAACATGGATGGTTTTTGTAACTCTTGTTTGAAACATTGCTGGTTCCTGGGGTGCCTGGGTGCCTCAGTGGGTTATGTGGCTGCCCTTGGCTCAGGTCATAATCAGCAGGGAGTTGGCTTCTCCCTCTGCCCCTCCCCCGGCTTGTGCGCACAAGCGGGCGTACGCGCTCTCTCTCTCTCAAATAAAATCTTTAAAAAAAACAACAAAAACGTCGCTGGTTCTCTAATGTTTACTCTACCAGATTAAAGAACCTTTCCCTTAAGATATCTATGACTTACAGAAATGTGATAAGTATTTATTTGTGAACAAACGGAAGCATTTAACTTTTCTTTCTAACTGAACCCTCTGAAATTCAGAAACTCTCAGTGAGCATTCTTTCTTACAGAGCAATCACAGTCATCTGCATAAGTTCAAGAAGAATCTGTTCTCCTTGCAATAGGACACATTGGAAATACTGGTTATGTTACCAAGGCTTTGGCTGGAATGTCATATTTGAGAGACATGCAGAGACTCAGATATGACCATAAAGCTTTAAGGAACTAAGACTGACTTTATGAAGCAATGAAGTCAATAAAGCCCCTTGGAAGTGCTGGCCTGATACCTTGCCTACAGAGTTCCCAGCAGTCTTAACCAGGTGAGCAGAGAATGTCACTCCCTGGCAGGTCCAAGAACCTCAGGATGCTTTGGGAACCTCGAGAAGAGGAATTCGCCCAAATCTACAGGTATTGCAGGCATGTCTGAAGGCAAGCACTTTGCTTGGCTTCTGGCCTACAGGGGCTACCAAATGTTCGATCGACATTCCTTATAAAAAGTTCCAGGAAAGCAGATTCTAAAAGATCTGTATGATCAATCACTATTCTTGCTTATGTAAATTATTAGGACAATTTTATTAAAATTGGACTTGTTTTACAAGCGAATTCGTTTTCATTTGGCTATCTGATTAAAAATGAGGGTAGTTACAGAGAAAAAGTGTTTCAACAACACATCTTTGTAGATATTAGATTTTTTTTTTTTTAAAGATTTTATTTATTTATTCATGAGAGACAGAGAGAGAGAGAGAAGCAGAGGGAGAAACAGGCTCCCAAGGAGCTGGAAGCCCGATGCGGGACTCGATCCCAGGACCCTGGGATCATGACCTGAGCCGAAGGCAGACGCTTAACCATCTGAGCCACCCAGGCACCCTAGATATTAGATTTTAAGCACTCGACACTCAACACTGGGTTTATAATTTGTTCTAACCATTAAACTACATTTTTTCTTTTGCTTCTGTAAAGTACCTCTTATTAATTACCTAATTGCTTGTGAAACAAGAGTATATGATGGCTAACACCACCTGCTATGCCATTAAGGCCCTTAAATAACTCTCAAAATGGCATTAAGATATTTTCATTGCTGCACAAGGTGAAAAAGTACTAGCATAAAAACAGATGTGGTATATATATTCCAGATGTCATCAAAATATAAGAGGATTGCTCAAACCAACGCTTTAAACGATCTCTCTTTCCTTTAGTGATTGGCTAAAGATCCTGGACTGGAGGACAATTATGGCCAACTGTCAAAGGTCTTTTATTTACGCGTCTCTTTCTCATAATAACATTAACCTTATTTTGTTGCCATTGCTGGTGCCGAGACTCCTTCACTGCTGTAACTTCCAGCTGACAGATGATCCTTTCTACTCAAGGAGGTTCATATATGTTGTCTACCTTGGACTGATTGCCTCTGTCTTTGGTAACTCCAATGTATAAATTCCCCCCTTGGGGCACCTGGGTGGCTCAGTTAGTTACACATCAGACTCTTCATTTCAGCTTAGATCATGATCTCAGGGTCCTGAGATGGAGCCCCACACTGGACTCTGTGCTCAGCAGGGAGCCTACTTGAGATTCTCTCTCTTCCTCTGCCCCTCCCCCTGCTCATGTGCTCTCTAATAAATAAATAAAATCTTAAAAAAAATATTCCCCACCTGACCAATGTTGACCCATAGGTAGGGACATCTCTACACCCCTATTCAGCAGGAAGAAGTTATAAAAGATTAGACCTTCCACCCTCAGCAACCTTAAAGATTTAAGGGTCAAAACTATTCAGGGGGAATGATGTGGGAAACAAAGGCAGAAGGAAATGTAGATAAAACTAAATTTCCTTATAACCTTCCCCCAATGACAAATACTTGAAATAGGCAGAGTATAACATTCCTCCAGGAAACTCCCAACTGTCTTAATGTTAATGCCTTGCTAAGGGAAAAACAACCTTAGCTTGACAACAGCCAGGCCTCCCCTACCCTGTGAGTCTCCTTTAGCATATGAAAATCCTTTTGGAACTTCACTGTCTTTACCTCCTCCAGCCCCAAAGTCTATCATGTTGCTCTTCACAATCCCAGGGCCGCAGCTCTTTAGACCACGGGGCCTATCTCTGTGCTTTAATAAAACCACCTTTTTGCAAACCCCCCCAAAAAATTAAATAATTAAAAAAAAAATTTTAAAGGAAAAAAATCAATAAATGATTCCAAAGGTTTTTTTAATTTCTGATTAAAAATATTTCATTTAAAAGCCAATCAAAAGAAGAGAACACTATAATAACAACAGCAATAAAAAAATTCACGGATTGCCTATGCTAGACAGGGATTACTACATATGTCAAATTTTACTGCATAAATGATGAATAGTCTTGAAACTACAAAGTTATATCTCCACTGAATTGGGGATGATAAGGATGGGGAGCCTGGCCGGCTTAGTCGGCAGAGCATGTTACCCTTGATCTAGGGGTCATGAGTTCAAGTGCCACCGCTGGGCCTGGAGCCTACTTTAAAAAAAAAAGAAGGAAAGAAAGAATTAGAGGATAAGTAGGTACAAGGGAAGCCATACCTGTTTTCCTAGTAAATTTTCATCTTTCAGCATATCATAGACTTTGGTAGCAGTCTCTCTCTGCTGTGCCATCCCACTGTCTCCTGTACCCTCGTAGGCAAAGTAAGGAAGAATATTTACAAGAATCTTTGGAAAGCAGTGTGTTAGAAGACTTTTCCAATCCTCATCAATCTGATTAGCAATGGACTTCACCTCATCAAAACGACTTCTAATCACCAGATGTGGGATCAAAACCTTGTAACATGATCTGAAAATATAAAATTTTTAAATATATGTTATATATAACTTCTCATAGTCAAATTTTAAATATAGCTCTTAACATAATGAAATGCTTTACTTAGTAAGCATGAGAGCATCACTTTATCTAGATCATTAAGCATTCTTACTCTAATTCTATAAATGGAGAAATGAAGTTAAACAAATTCTAAATAATCAACTACAGGAGGAAACAGATCTGAGAATATACCACCCTGATTCTATGATCAAAAAAAGTATGAACTGAATTTATTTCTTCTGTATAACCGACAGATGCAAAATTATTTCATTTATGTAAAATGAAATGTGAAAGAAATTCAAGCCATTAATGTAAATACTGTTATTGCCAAAATGAAAGAACAAGGGCCACTGAATAATTATGAACTGTTTTCCCATCATCCTGATACCTAAGCATTATTCTTTAGTTGTTCCAAACCTCTCCATTTTCAAAATTTTCTTCTCAAGAGTCAGGACTTAGCAAAATAAATATTTTTACATTAAACTTTAAATCTAACAAAAATAATGACAAAATGGTCCACAGCCAAGCAACAGGAAGGACGAACAATTTATCTTTGATTTGTCATAGGGAAGATTATCAAACATTAAAGCTGAAAGAGCCCTTAAAGACCCATGTAATTCCCGTACGGTACAGACTGAAAAACCAAGGCCCAGGGGTGCTCCGATGGCCCAGAGTCACACAGCTCATCACCAGCGCAGCGAGGGACAGATCCTAAGCCCTAGTGACCCCCTTCAATACATTTCAGTTCAAACAAGCGGCCCTGCAGCTCCTACTACACAGCCTCCCAGCTCCGTGTGCATGCGCGAATGCGTGCATGAACGTGTGTGCAAGGTGGGGTGGGGGGCTGCCAAACATTTCCATCTAATTTAAAATGAACATATTTCATATGTGCCATATGTAGACCTACCTATAGAAATCCTCAACATTTGTGTAGTTTAGCAAAATAAAAGGAAAAGAATATAAGCTATGTTCAGTATCTTGAAGATTAAGCCATTCCAAAACCAGATAATCCAAATGAGAAGCCATGAAGTCTTCTAAACGTCTGTATCCAAAAGTTTCAGAAACTTTCTCTAAGACCTGCACAAATCAGAAAGAAATCAATGCTTTAAGAAAGCAATGAAAAAAATAAATCACTTAAATCCTTTTATTTACAGTATAACTTTGAAGCAATCATTCAACCATTCTAAAGCTTGATTTCCTCATCTAGAAGGGGATAATAAAAGTACCTAGACTTCAGAAAGACTAAATGAGAAACACACATTTAATACAATTAGCCCTGAGCATGGCACACAGAAAACACTTAACGTTAAATGAATAAAAATGGAAAAATATAGTGTAATGTTCAACCTTTGATTATATTTCAAAGGAAGGTCTAAAGTAAATAATTCTTCTCAGTCCTAAATCTAAATGAGAAAAATCCAACCACTATAATCCACTTATAATATTAGGTAGTGTAGGGGCGTCTGGGTGGCTCAGTCTGTTAAGTGTCTGACTCTTGATTTTGGCTCAGGTCATGATCTCAGGGCTATGAGATGGAGCCCCGAGTCAGGCTCTGCATTCAGGGCGGGGGGTGGGGGGCGGTATCCGCTTGGCATTCTCTTCTTCTCCCTCTCCCTCTACTCCTCCCCTGCTCCCTCCCTCTCTAAGATAAATAAATCTTTAAAAAATAATAATTACGTAGTGTAGCAGTATACTTAAAAAAAAAAACTTATTTTAATACTGAGAGGTAAAAGATTAGCTTGTGTAAGGCTGATTACCTACAGGTTGGCCTATTATCCAGTTCCATGGAAACCATGCTGGTAGAATGCTGAATGGTCTATCAGGCCACTGATTTATCACTGGTTCATCACATGAACATCTACAATGGAAAGGTCTGGACCTTTCCAAACCATGAACGCTAGGTGGTGGAACAGGGCAAAGGCGAACATTCTACAACACCGTGCTGATGGAACTGCACTACTGGACTCAGGTGTTCCTTCCCTAGTTGTGCGACTTAAAAGTTTCACAGCTCTATGATCTGACTTCTGGCCCTGCTAGATCCCAAGGTTGTAACCCAGAATCTATCAGGCAAAACACTTGCTACTGCTCTTTGCTCCATGTGTTTTCCTCAATAAAAGCAATTCCAGAGGGCATGGTCTAGATGAGACGTCATTCATCCCTTAGTTCAAGAATACTTTGTGAAATACTTAATATAAAAAATGATACTGCATCCAAATAAACATACACTATTTAAAGAGTTACTACTTCCCAATATTCTCAATCTAAAAAATAAGACTGTCTCCAAGTCTTTAACAAGTGCCACTTTAAAATAAGCTTTAAAGTGGGGGAATGGGTCAGCCCAGTGATGGCTATTAAAGAGGGCAGTACTGAATGGAGCACTGGGTGTTATACACAAACAATGAATCATGGAACACTACATCAAAAACTAATGATGTATGGTGTTTAACATAATAAAATAAAAATAAAAATAAATAAAATAAGCTTTAACTTTTTTAATTATTTAAAAGTTACCCAAGGAGGATAATAAAAAATATTCATCCACATGTACCTTTTTAACGAGGTGAGGTTCTAGTCCATTCTCTTTCACAGACTTGCACAGCGCAAACAAAGCCTGTTTTTCACAGACTGGGCTACAGCATAAAATCACAGCTATCGTCATCAGTAAAACAGATTTTCTATTATAAGTTTCATCCAAAAGTTCAGGGTTCTCAGCTCTGTGGGACTTGAAAAGAATTTTAAAAATAATAATATAATGTAAATATATAAACATTACAAATAAACCTATCAGTCTAGGGGTGCCTGGGTGGCTCAGTCATTAAGCATCTGCCTTCGGCTCAGGTCATGACCCCAGGGTCCTGGGGTCCAGCCCCACATTGGGCTCCCTACTCAGCAGGGAGTCTGCTTCTTCCTTTGCCCCTCCCCCTGCTTGTGTTTCCTCTCTCGCTATGTGTCAAATAATTAAATCTTAAAAAAAAAACAAAAAACCTGTCAGTCTAAAATCGATTTACCCATTATAACATCTAATGAGCAGCCACTGAGCAGTGTTAAATCCCAAAGTGATGGAGTCAAGGGCAGAGATCTGAGAAAATATCAAAGTTTCTGTAGAGGGACAACTGTTTCTGATAAGATCTTATGGAAAGAATTCACAAGCCTTTCAGTGAAGTATAAAGCACTAAAGAAAAACAAGAAAGAACTTTCAAGAAGGACAATCTGATGGTTATCAGAGGGGAGGTGTGAAGATGGGTTAAACGGGTGATGGGTATTAAGGAGGGCACTTGTTATGATGAGCACCGGGGGATGTATGGAAGTACTGAATCACTGTACTGAACACCTGACACTAATGTAACACTGTAGGTTAACTAACTGGAATTAAAACAACTTAAATAAAAAAAAATTGCAAGAAGGTGAGAATGATTATAAGCTCCTTTTCCATGACGAAGTATGTATCCTAAGATGCTTTTATTATCTTTATTGATAGCTCTTTATACTTTAAAAAATGCTGTCACATGTACTGTCAAAAGTAAAAATAAAATCCTGGACAACTAGGCAACTAGACAGAATACATGCTTCTAATTTAATGACCAATCATTATAATATCCCAACAGACATAAACATTTTTTAACTGGCTATAATTGATAAAAGTTCCTGGGGGGGCCTGGATGGCTCAGTCGGTGGAGCATGGGACTCTAGATCTCGGGGTTGTGGGTTCAAGCCCTACATCAGGTGTAGAGATGACTTAAAAATAAAATCTTTAAAACAAAAAAAAGTTTCTCTTCACATTTTGAAAACTCTGCTACTCACTGACCCTACTTCTGTTTTTCTGGAACAAGGAAAAGAGCCAAATTCCTTTACTGAATGGCCATCGCTGGCATGTTTGGAGATTGCTATGAGGCCCCCACTATGTCAGCTCCTCCACGGGCTCCTTAAGAGAAACACATCTACAGACTCTTTTAACATCCTAGTTAAAAATCTGCTTTTACTCAGAACCAAACAAGCTGGTTGCCCTCTATAATGTACAGAGGATCCCAGATCCAGGACAGTATGCTTCTATTAATGATGTCTAGGACAGCATTTGCTTCTCCTGGTAACTATTACAATGGGGATTCACAGAGTGCTCTCAAGATGTAAAACTTCTTAGGACTTTTTACAAATGAATTTCTATCAGGTCAGTATTTTCCCTTTTTGCCCAAGACAGGATAATCTTAAAATGTATGGTATACATCTCTATTAAGTTTTATATTATTCACATTCATTTTTCCAGTCTATTGAAACTTTTATTTTTGAAATTCACATTGTTTCATGCACTGTCCTTTTCAGTTTTGTGCTATCACCGAGTAGGTAGTATTTGGTTAACCGTCTCACATATTTTTTACGAACACACCAAGGCTTAAAAAAGATAATTTCTTTTTTTTTAAGATTTTATTTATTCATTTGAGAGGAAAAGAGAGAGCACAAGCAGGAAGGAGAGAGAGAAGCAGGCTCCCTGCTGAGCAGGGAGCCCCATGTGTGGGTCAAGCCCAGGACCGAAGGCAGACGCTTAATTGAGCCACCCAGGCGCCCCTCTTTTTTTTTTGGAGATTTTATTTATTTGACAGACAGAGAGAGAACACAAGCAGGAGGAGCAGCAGGCAGAGGGAGAGAGAGAAGCAGGCTCCCTGCTGAGCAAACACATAGAGGTTAAGCAACATGCCACTGAACAACCGATGCGTAAAGCGAAGAAATCAAGAGGACATCAAAAAAATGTATGGAAACAAATATGGAAACACAATAATCCAAAATCTTTGGGACATAGCAAAAGCAGTTCTAAGAGGGAAGTTTATAGCAATACCTCAAGAAAACAACAAAAATCTCAAATAAGCAACCTAACTTTACACCAAATGGAACTAGAAAAAGAACAAAGGCCAAAACTCGTAGAAGGAAGGAAGTAAGAAAGATTAGAGAGGAAATAAATAAAAGAAACTAAAAAAAAAAAGAAAAGACCAATGAAACCAAGGGCTGGTTCTCTGAAAAGATCGACAAAATTGATAAACCTTTATTTAGCGAGACTCATCAAGGGAAAAAAAAGAAGACTCAAATAAAATCAGAAACGAAAGAGCAGAAATAACAACCGGCAGCACAGAAAGACAAAGGATTATAGGAGAACAGTATGAAAAACTATAGGCCCACAAACTGGACAACCTAGAACAAATGGAGAAATTTCTAGAAACACACAGTCCCAAAACTGAATCAGGAAGATACAGAAAATGTGAACAAGTTACTAGTAAGGAAATTGAGACAGTCATCGAAAAACTCCCAATGAACAGAAGTCCAGGGCCAGATGGCTTCACATGTGAATTCTACCAAACATTTAAAGAGATAATACCTATTTTTCTCAAACTACTGCAAAAAATAAAAGAGAAAGGAAAACTTCCAAATTTATTCTATGAGGCCAGCATTACCCTGATACCAATACCAGACAGATGCCAAAAATAGAAAGAAAAAGAACTACAGGCCAATATCCCTGATGAACACAGATGCAAAAATCCTCAACAAAATAATACCAAACTGAATTCAACAAGACATCAAAAAAGATCACTCACTGCAATCAAGGGGATTTATTCCAGGGATGCAAAGATGATTCAATATTCACAATCAATCAATGTGATACATCATATTAACAAGAGGAAGAATAAGAACCATATGATCCCCTCAAGACATGCAAAAAAACATTTGACAAAATACAACATCCTTCATGATAAACACTCTAAAAAAGAGGGCTTAATAGGAACAAACCTCCACATAATAAAGCCATCTATGAAAAACCCACAGCGAAGATTATACTCAATACTGAAAAACTGAAAGCATTTACTCTAAGAACAAGAACAAATAAAGGATGTCCACTCTTGCCATTTTTATTCAACACAGTACTGGAAGTCCTAGCTGCAGCCATAAGACAAGAAGTAAAAGGCATCCAAATTGTTAAGGAAGAAGTAAAACTGTCTCTATTTACAGATGACATGATAATACACACAGAAAATCTTGAAGACTCTATCTAAAAAGTATTAGAACTCATAAATGCATTCAGCATACTGTTGCAGGATACAAAATTTATACACAGAAATCTGATGTACTTTTTTTTTTAAGATTCTATTTATTCATTTGACACAGAGAGAGAGAGAGAGACAGCGAGAGGGGGGACACAAGCAGGGGGAGTGGGAGAGGGAGCAGTCTCCCCACTGAGCCAGGAGCCCGACGCAGGGCTCGATTCCAGGACCCCAAGATCATGACCAGAGCCAAAGGCAGACACTTAACTGACTGAGCCACCCAGGCACCCCTCTGTTGCACTTTTATACACTAATAATGAAGTAGCAGCAAGAGAAATTAAGAAAACAATGCCATTTACTATTATACAAAAAAAAATGAAATACCTAGGAGTAACTTTAACCAAGGAGGTAAAAGACCTATACTCCGAAAATATAAGATATTGATGAAAGAAATTGAAGATGGCACAAAAAAATGGAAATATGTATCATGCTCTCAGATCGGAAGAATATTGTTAAAATGGCCATACTATTCAAAGCAATCTACAGATTTAATGCAATTCCTACCAAAATAACGATAGCATTTTTCACAAAACTAGAACAAATAATCTTATAAAATGTGTATGGGACCAGAAAAGACCATGAATAGCCAGAACAGTCTTGAAAAAGAACAAAACCAGAGGTATCACAATCCCAGATTTCAAGATATACTACACAGCTACAGTAATCAAAACAAGATGGTACTGGCATAAAAGAAAGACACATAGATCAATGGAACAGAAAAAAGAGGCCAAAAATAAACCCACACTTATATGGTCAAGTAGCCTACAACAAGGAAAGCAAGAATATACAATGGGAAACAAATAGTATCTTCAAGAAATGGTGCTGGGAAATCTGCCAAAAAAATAAAACTGGACCACTTTCTTATACCATACACAAAAATAAACTCAAAATGGATTAAAGATCTCAATGTGAGGAGTGCCTGGGTGGCTCAGTCGGTTGGGCGTCTGCCTTCAGCTCAGGTCCGATCCCAGGGTCCTGGGATCGACACTCGGGTCGGGCTCCCTGCTCAGCAGGGAGTCTGCTTCTCCCTCTCCCTCCCCCTGGTTGTGCTTTCTCTCTCTCTCTCTGATAAATAAAATCTTAAAAAAAAAAAAAAACACACATCTAAATGTGAGACCTGAAACCGTAAAATTTCTAAAAGAAAACAAAGGCAGTAATCTCTTAGACACCGAAATTAGCCACATTTTTCTGAATATGCCTCTTCTGACAAAGAAAACTAAAGCAAAAATAAACTATTAGGACTCCACCAAAATAAAAAGCTTTTCCAAACTGAAGGAAACCATCAACAAAACTAAAAGGCAGCCTACTGAAAGAGGATGTTGGCAAATGATATATCTGATAAAAAGTTAACATCCAAAATATTTATTAGAAAGAACTTCTATAACTCAATACCCAAAAAACAATTTGATTAAAAAATGAGCAGAGTACCTAAATAGACATTCTCCCAAAAACATACAGATGGACAACAGACACATCACCATCAGTGAAATGCAAATCAAAATTGGGAGTGAGATATCTATCACCTTACACCTGTCAGAACGGCTGGTACCAGGAAGACAAGAAATAAAGAGTGCTGGGAGGATGTGGAAGGAAGGAAAGCCTCACGTACTGCTGCTGGGCATGCAAGCTAGGGCAGCCACTGTGGAAAGCAGTACGGAGGTGCCTCCAAAAATTGAAAACGGAAATCCCTTATGATCCAATAATTTCACTACTGGGTACTTACTCAAACAAAAACACTAATTTGAAAGATATACGCACTCCTATGCAATATTTACAATATCCCAGTGATGGAAGTAACCCAGTGTCCAGTGATAAATGAATGGATACAGGAGATGTGATGGGTGGGGGGGTATGTGTGCAGGGGTGTGTGTGTGTGTGTGTGAGCAATGGAATATTACTCAGCCATAAAAAAACGAGATCTTGACATTTGCAACAACATGGATGGACCTAGAGGGTATAACGCTAAGTGAAGTAAGTCAAAAAAAGACAAACACCAAATGATTTCATTTACATGTGGAATCTAAGAAACAAAACAAATGAACAAAAAATCAGACTTTAAATACAGAGAACTGGTGGTTGTCAGAGGGGAGACGGGTGGGGGAATAGGTGAAACAGAGAATGGAGACTAAGAGGTACAAACTTCCATCTATAAAATAAGTAAGTCACAGAGATGAGAAACACAGCACAGAGAACACACTCAGTAACACGGTAATAATGCTGTACGGTGACGGCACTTACCACGGCAGGCACGAGTCATGCACAGAATCACCATGTTATACATCCGAAACTAATATAACACTGCAGGTTAACCCCACTTCGATTTAAAAAAATTTTAATAAAAAAAGAAAGCCATTTGTACTCCCACAAAAACTCAGTAAATTTTGTTTTTTCCCCCACAAAAAACAGTACATATACGTTGAACCAAAAGAAATTGTCATTATTGGACTAATTCTAACCAATTTTAATTAATTCACACAGTTGTTTTAGTAAACTGGTGGACGCAAACTGTCTTAGGCCACACTGGTAAAGTAACAGATGGCATATTTGTAAGAAGTATGTGATAAAAGCAATTAAGCGTTGCTAAAATTACCACTTCTCTCATTCCTTCCTGAGCTTTCAAGTACGCGTTTTCAAAAGCTGTTTGCTGAAGCTTCAAAGGAAGTGCTTTTAATAATGTGGAAGAACCTCTGTATTTCATATCCTGGAATAACCTTAAAAAAATAAAGCAAAAAGTCAAATAATTTTTTACCTTAAACGTTATTTTCCAAAGCATATTATGGGACACAAATAAATCACACTGTGAGATATACTAGCATACTGAGCCTTCTTTCAAAAAACCTAATGAAATCTAAGCCCATTTAAACAGGTTCAGATGCACTGGTTAATAACAGGTCTTTAGAATATACTCCCTTTTCTCCTAGAACTGAAAGGGTCTCAAAAAATCTTTTAGCTTACAGCCCAAACTTAAAAAGTCCTGACCTCAAAAGAGCCCATAAAGAAAAATTATCCTCTGATCAAACACCAAGCCTTAGACTCCCGTCCCCCTGTTCTAATTTTAAAAAGTGTTCTCTCAGGGCGCCTGGGTGGCTCAGTTGGTTAAAACGTCCAACTCTTGATCTCAGCTTTTAGGTCTTGATCTCAGATCTTAAGGTCAAGCCCCGTGCTGGGGTCCATGCTGGGCGGGGAGCCTAGTTAAAAAAAAAAAAAAAGCGATCTTGTCCTGCAAAGTGGATAGCTTTATGCCTTGATGATCTATTTAATTTTTTTATGTGATGGAAAAGAGCTGACCAGTGCTCTCTGCATAATATCCTATCATATTTAAGGACAACTCTGATCAATTTTGTCCTTTCTGCTTTTTTAGTAACCAAAGCTTTTATACTTTTTGGTGTTCTCTGATTCCTCCAGGTTCTCTAACATCTCTTACAATAGCCCACTATTAAATATCAACAATAACCAAAAAGCAAAAAAATTCCAAGAGATGTTACGTTCATGCCATTCTTGAATTTATACATTTTTTAAATCTTAAAGAGGTTTTCCAAAGCCACCACTGCACTGCTTTATTACATTTAACTTGTGGTTCTCCATATCCCCAGATCTTTAGCTTTGGTGTGTATTTTCCACCTTTTAAGGACTTGAAGTAAAGCTCACATTCATTAGCAACCCTTACAATGCAAGTTCTGAAAAGCATCCTATACCTGAGGGATTAGACATGATTCTGATTTGTGAAAATACTACTGTCAGCACAAACTATGCACACATGTTAGGTTTATCTAACACATACATTTATGTGACTGCTGCGGCAATTTCTTTATAGCAATGTTTAATTACTGATTACTTACATCTGAATAGTAAAGTTACCCAAATGATTTTCAGTTTTGGTGATTTTAAAGCATAATGTAAGTTCCTTTTTCAAACATTTATTTATTTTATAAATTACTGAACACCTACCACATGCCATAATTGTTTTTGGTGCTGAGTATACAGCAATGAACAAAACAGACAAAAAAACCAATGACTTCTAGCAGCTTCTATTTAAGCTAGATGTGTTACATTTAAAATATAACATTTCAAGTGCTCATGCATGCTACTGAGAAAGATAAAGGAGAGAGGTACTTTATTTGTAGGGAGTGGAAGGTGGGAAAGGCAGAGATAGGTTATAATTTAGATCTTAAAAATCAAATGGACAACCTGAGAAACATGCAGTGCTAGGGAATTAATCTTGCTTCTTCAAGTACTCACAGAACAGGTTTCTAGGATAGGATTACTCCAGTGCCCAACTGTATGTTCACTCACATGAACATAACTGTAATTAGCACACTGTGACATGTGCTCATTTTCTTTACAAACTCCTATAAAATACGAAGTAATAGCCAAACATTCCACGCGTCCCGTCAGTGGGAGCAGACACACCTCATTCAACTCCACCACTTACTGCCTGCAGGGCACTGAGCTAGTTACTTTCTCTCTTGAAGCCACTTTTCATTTACAAACTGGAGGCAAGGACAGTGTCTAAGTGATAGGACCGTCAGAGTTAAGAGAAAGCATCCAAGCCAGGTGTACAGTGGCTCCTCGGCCGACGCCGGCTCTTTTTCATGCCACAGCCAGTGAGCCACGGCGGCGTTACACGACATCGCCACCTGCGGCATCTCAGACTCTTCATGAAGGCAGGACCCATTACCTGTTGATTGACTCTGCAGCCAACATGCCCACTTGATGATGATTATCAGCAAGAAAATGTGGAAATACTTCATTTACAGGAAAGTCTTTTCCCATTACATTAAGAATAGCCCATTTTGAATAAGGATCGGTCTATGGGAAAAGAACAACTGGTGTTAAATACGAAATACTAAGAGAAAAATCACCCATTGACAAAAACAAACAAAGGCTACTTTAGAAATTTCACTGGAGACCTTACTAATAATTAACATGGATAACTCACCTCAAGCAAAGTTTTAAGGCACTTTACTAGTGCCATTCTTACAGGGAATGTGCATTTCCCCTCCTTTGCTAGGTGCCTGAAATAAAGTGTTTCAGAGTCAAATAATTATTCCAGTAAAACCACAGTCAAAAAAAAAAAAAATCATTGGGTATGACTAATTCAATTTCTAATTATTCTTATCCTTCCAAAATTTCTTTCCATACTAAATTTAATTCTCATCATGTGGCATATGCCAGTCAATATTCTCAACTTTCGTAAAAGAAGTTAGTTTGAAAATGAGTTCATTTTAGGGGTGCCTGGGTGGCTCAGTTGGTTAAGCATCTGCCTTCGGCTCAGGTCGTCCTGGGATCAAGCCCCGCATCGCGCTCCTTGTTCAGCTGGGGATCTGCTTCTCCCTCTCCCTTCCTGCTCACGCTCTCTCTTGCTCTCTCTCTCTGACAAATAAGTAAAATCTTAAAAAAAAAAAAAAAGGGAGTTCGTTTTAATGTATCTTATTCATTTTATATGATTATACCTCATCTAGGGGCTACCACACTTCAGCTCACCAGGTCATAAACTTGCTTTAAAAGGAAAACATTTGTGAAGTTTTGTTCTCATATCAAAGACTTCAAAACCACATTCTATACCAATTCAGAAGTCCTTATCAATCAAGTGGGTCAATGGGTTCTAAATCGCATACATGTGCTCCTCAGTGTCATAAAGTTACGTCACACTCTGTGCATAAAATACCCAGATGGTGACAAGGCCAGTGTGTTCACTAAGCTCTTCACACAATTAAGGAGGAAAACAGGAGCTACATTCTACCATTGTTAAAGGTTGTATATAGTTACATTCAAGGATTAGCCAAGTCACTAAGGTAGAAATGCAAAGTCTGCAATTGTATCCAGAGTAGCAAAGAAAATTAAGAACTCTGCAAAATACTCTGCACCTACCAGAATGCTCCAATCACTGTTAGAAACTGCCCCTGAGCATCCCTTGTGTTTTCAGCATCCATATCGCCCTGACACAGGTTCCTCACTACAGGAACGAAGTGGTCTAAGACTGTTTTACAAACATCCTGGTCACGGCGATACAAAGAACACACATTGCTGCAGTGGAAAAAGTTTAACTTTGTGAGTAGAACAGAACATACCAGTTAGCTTATAAATTTAAAGTGAAAATAACAGATGGCTTTAATTTCTTACGATAGTGGTTTTAGAAGTTCAACAACCTCTTCCATTGGCAAAGGATATTCTTCTCCAGGAAGCTCCTTTAAAAGCACTAGATACTAAGATAATTGAAGAGAAAAAGATCATTTTTTTCCATAAATCATTTGCTTATATATGTAACCATAAATTCATCCATGAATGCATGCACATATACACACATGCACACAAAAAAGACCAGTGAATTTTTAAAGGAGGCAGTATAGTAAAAAAAAGTCTGAGGTTAAGCAGCTGGATTCAAATGCTGGCACTACAATCTATTACTTGTGTGGTTAAAAAACTTGCCTTGTCACCTGAGCCTTTGTACTCTCACCTATAAATGGGGATATAGCACACACCTGGCCAGATTACTATGAGGAATAAAGGAAATGAATGTAAATGTCTAGAATTTATTGTTGGAATTCAATAAATAAGTAGTTGTTATCACTGCTGGGGTTAAGAGCCTGAGCAAGAATCCGAAACTACCGTTACATTCCTACCCTCCAAAAATAATGCCTGGGGATAAGACTTCAATAGTTACAAACTGTTCTAGGAATGAATTTTGGACAGCAGAGATAACTGTGGGCAGGGAAAAAGTCATAAATACCTTGAGTTATCTTCCTATAGAGCAACCGTGTAGGGTTCTCTATGCTATTGTGGATACCAAAGAGCACTCAGCAACTACCAGGTATAATCATGGTAGTTACAACTAGGCAGCCAGTTTCGGAGAGTTGCCAAATCCCTTTCTAGCTATAATAAGAAATCAGAAGAGTTTTTTTTCCTATCATCTACATGTAGAAAAATGTTTCTTACTCCTCAGATATAAAAGAAAACTAAACTGGACCATTTTAAATATTTGCCTTGAGAATCATATATTCGATGTTACTGAGTGTCTTAAACTGATTTGAAGAACCAAAGCCTCAAGAAAAGCACCCAGCCCTACTCACTGGCCGGGGCTGGAGACTTGACTAGTATGCTGGGGTCAAAACCAGGGAATCAAACAGGATTCAACCAAGCACATTTGCTGGGATCAAAGGATCAACCAGCTTGTTCACTGCAGCTGGAACATGACAAGGGATTCTACCAGGGACACAACGTACATGACTACAAGAGGTTCTACTCACGGAATCCCCTGGCATGTTTCCCAGGGCTGAGGAAACACAGGCATGTTTGCCAATTTTCTGGGACTGGGGGCATGACCACAGACTCACCCACCGTAACTGTCAGCCAGAGGCTCTCCCTCAATGTTCACCGATGCTGGGGCAAAGGGGGTGATGGGCTACATGGTCAGGAGGTATGTTACATATAAGAATTCTGAGTAAACAAGTAACTATATTGAAGGTAAGTGGGAAGCCGGCTTTCTTACTGCTGGAAAAGGGAGCTACAAGTATGGAAAGAGAAAAAAACAAATTCTACAATGTCGGACTGGAATTGAAGGTTTCATCTACCAGCAGATGGACAGACTGATGGGGGCAGGGCAAGAGAGGGATTCCTTTTCTAACATTCTCACCAAAACCTAAATCTAATTACAGAAACAGACAAATCTAAAGTGAGGGCTCCTAGAGAACAAGTGGCTATACTATTTAAAAATATGAAGGTCAGGAAAGAGAAGGAGAAACTAAGGAACTGCTCCCAGTTCAAAGAGACTGAACAGACTTGACAACTAACTGCAATGATACAATGTTAGTTTCCCGATTAGCAGAGTATCTATAGGAGAGTATCACTGTTTCTGGCACATACAATGAAGTTTAAGGGGCATCACATCAGCAACTTAATCTCAAAATGTTTTGAACAAAAGACGTGTGTGCATGTGTGGGGGGGGGAGGGAGAGCGCGCCCACGTTCACACAGAAAGAGAAAATGAAAAGGCAAATCTGGTGAAATGTTAACTGTGCAAGTGTATGAAGGGAATAGGAGAGAATCCCTGTAGTACTGTAATTTTACTGTCACTTTGAAATTATATCAAAAAATATTTAAAGCGTATATTAACAAACTGGAATTAAAAAAAAAACTTGGAAAGAAAAAATATTTAAAGCAAAAACAAAACTTTAAAGCAAATAAACTAAGGTAAAAGCAAGATTCAGAGTTCAACTACAAGGTTATGTATTATTTTCACAACAGAGTCTGTGTTTCTTAGCCTACTTTAAAATAATTTATAATAATTATACCTGAAGATAATAAATCTATCCAAAGTCCATGCAAGTCTTAATGTTTCAGGATCCACTTAAAATTTTTTCACAGTACATTAAAAGAAAAAGTGTATTTTATAACTAGCATCAGACTCATTCCTAAGGAAGCAATTTCAAGCCATCAAAGGTACTACATGATTCTTATATGTCAGTCTGCTACATTTATCCAGCAACAACAGACAGAATTGAAGATATGTCACTTTCCCTTAACTCACCATGTGTAGGTGGAGAGATTTAGTAGGGTCTAGCATGCTAGTATCAATTAACATTAACAATTTCCTCCGAATATCAGCCGCTCTGAATGACACAGGACTGGTCTGAGCAGTAGTTACACACACACACAAGAACTTGAGCATGTCTAAGAGAAGTAGATCTTGCTTTGACAGATGTTCTTCAGCTAAAGGATTCACGGCAGCTGAAAATAAAAAGCACTTATTAAAACTAAGAGAGGGATACAGGAAACACATATTGAACATTAGCTCAAATATAAAAAAAAAGAGAGATAAAAGTATATGGAAAGCAAAACTATGGTGAAATTGATTACACACTAAAAGCTTCAAAATTCTTCATGAAAAGTTACCCTAGGATTCTATCATCCAGAAATAATCTATAGGAAAATCTATACAGACAAATTCATTACAGTACTGATAAGTATAGAGAAAAAGGAATCTAAATTTCTGACAAGAAAAAATGGTCAACTGAATTATGATGTATGTTAACTGGGATATTATGAAGCCATTAAAAAGGATAATTATCAATACAAATAGCTTAATGAAAAAAAACACTTCTAATTGTTAAAATGAACAAGGTATAAAAAAAGCATTTGAGGGCGCCTGGGTGGCTCAGTTGGTTGAGCGACTGCCTGGCTCAGGTCATGATCCTGGAGTCCCGGGATCGAGTCCCACGTCGGGCTCCCTGCTCAGCGGGGGGTCTGCTTCTCCCTCTGACCCTCTTCCCTCTCGTGCTTTCTATCTCTCATTCTCTCTCTCTCTCAAATAAATAAATAAAATCTTAAAAAAAAAAAAAGCATTTGAGGGGCGCCTGGGTGGCTCAGTCATTAAGCGTCTGCCTTCAGCTCAGGTCATGATCCCAGGGTCCTGGGATCAAGCCCCGCATTGGGCTCCCTGCTGAGCAGGGGGCCTGCTTCTCCCTCTCCCACTCCCCCTGCTTGTGTTCCCTCTCTTGCTGTCTCTGTCAAATAAAAAAATAAAATCTTTAAAAAAAAAAAAAAGCATTTGAATGTTGATGATTATAATAATGGAAAAAGGTTAAAAGTGATGGCCGTATGGGTGTTTTCACTCTCCTGCTGTTTTCCAAATAATCCATCACATGGTTCTACTTCTTTAGTGAATATTTTAAATTCCTCTCATGAAGAATAAAATGAGTAATTAATAAAAGTCAATTAATAATCAGAGAAATCTAACATACACAGAAGGGAACAAACTTAATAGACTATGTAAGGGAAAATAAAATGAGCATAAAATTGGTATGTATGAGGCCTTTTACACTGCCAAATGCATACAAAGAGGTAAAAGCAATCCCAAACAGTAAATGCATCTTTACCGAAAGTACTTTGGCCGTCTCCAGACATGCCCGCTTCACTAGCGCCGGAGTCACTGAACAGATTCATGGACGACTGATCCTCCACCTCCATCATATTTTCATCAGGATCGTCTTCCCCTGATTCTACTTCTCCAAAGTCAAAGGGCTTTCTGATAAAGGACGCCTTCAAAGAAGAAAAAGAAATGTTCAAACTGGCTTCTTTCAGAAGCATGATGTAGTTAAAATTCAACTATTCAAACAAATCAAGATTCATGTGTATGAACACTGCAGTATTTCTATTAAGTGTCCAACAATGAAAAATGGATAAACTGCAATAGGTCTATATAATAATAATATGCAAACTTTTTAAATAATTTCTTTTTTCAATGTTTATTTATTTGAGAGAGAGCAGGAGGAAAGACTATGTGCGAGCAGGGGGAGAGGGAGGGAGAGAATCCTCCCCGCTGGGCGTGCCAGGAACCTGAGAGATCACAACCTGAGCCAAAACCAAGAGTTGTCTGCCTAACCAACTGAGCCACCTAGGAGCCCCAAAATAATTTCTTATATTAAGCTTTATAATACCCAAAATTGATGAGCATATGGGGAAAAGTATAAATTGGTATGACTATTTTGGAGGAAAGTGATAATATCCATCAAAGAGTAAAATTCACATTCCTTCTGAACAAGCAATTCCAGTGCTAGAATTTATTCTACATCCCTCATATGCACAAATACAAATAGACAAAAGTACAAGAATCTTTACTCCAAAACTCTTTGTAACAATAACAAAAAAATAGAAAACACTTCCAATGTTAAGGTCAGATGGGCTAAAAATACAAATATACCATTCCCAATAATGAAATACAATGCTACTATTAAAAAAACGTAAAGAATAGCAGCATGTAGCAACATGGAAAAATGACCAAGATTTATTATTAAGTGAAAATAACCAAGTTCCAGATATATCTGAGTATCTACTGCATGTGCCAGGCACACACAGACAAATGAGCATGTGTAGCATAAGCCCGTTTGTATGGAAGAAAAATAAATACCACAATGCAAATATGTTGTCTGGTAAAATTTTTGTTTTATTTATTTTTTTTTCCAGAGAGAGCAAGAGCGTGCAAGCAGGGGCGGGGAAGGGGGGTGGGAGAGGCAGGGGCAGAGGGAGGAAGAGAATCTTAAGGAGGCTCCACGCATAGTGCAAAGCCCAAAGCACGGCTCAATCTCACGACCCTGAGATCATGACCTGAGACAAAACCAAGAGTCGGACATTCAACCAACTGAGCCACCCAGAGATCCCTTCTGTTTTTATTTTTAAGGATGATTTTTTTTTTAATTTATTTATTTTGACCAAGAGAGGGAGAGACAGTGAGAGAGGGAACACAAGCAGGGGAAGTAGGAGAGGGAGAAGCAGGCTTCCCGCTGAGCAGGGAGCCCGACGCGAGATTCGATCCCAGGACCCTGGGATCATGACCTGAGCCGAAGGCAGATGCTTAACAACTGAGCCACCCAGGCACCCCAGGATAGATGATTATTTTGATTTCTGCTACTATTACACAGAAATAAGTATAAGCCTGGGTGCCTGGGTGGCTCAGTCGTTAAGCGTCTGCCTTAGGCTCAGGTCATGATCCCAGGGTCCTGGGATCGAGCCCCACATCGGGCTCCCTGCTCCGCGGGAAGCCTGCTTCTCCCTCTCCCACTCCCCCTGCTGTGTTCCCTCTCTCGCTATCTCTCTCTCTGTCAAATAAATAAATAAAATCTTTAAAAAAAAAAGAATTAAGTATAAGCCTAGATGATTAGTTTCCAATCATTCAGTCTATTATTCATTATCGAAAAATTAAAAGCTGAACAGTATGTAAGGTACCGACATTAAGAAGCAAACAGTATGTTCCTAAAACAAAGTAACTTTAATTTCTGTATTTAAAAAAATCAGGGCGCCTGGGTGGCTCCGTTGGTTAGGCGACTGCCTTCGGCTCAGGTCAGGATCCTGGAGTCCCGGGATCGAGTCCCACATCAGGCTCCCTGCTCAGCGGGGAGTCTGTTTCTCCCTCTGACCCTCTTCCCTCTCATGCTCTCTCTCTCTCAAATAAATAAATAAATATTAAAAAAAAAAAAACAAAGATGCCACATTTTGTTAGATGTATCCCTACTGAAGAGAGATGTCAACGAAAAAAAATCTTAGAATCAGTGAAATAGGGTGGTAAAATAAACATACTTACCAAACTTCTACAAATATCTGCAATATCGTTCGTGAGCTTTGATGTCAACAATCGTAGGAAAAATCTAGATGCAATCTTATTTGGACTGGGCTGTAATTAAGACAAAAAAAACAAAAAAATAAAAAGTCATCCTGGGAGATAATATTTTCTCTATCTTAAATGAAATGTATATTTTTTTTTTTTACACTGGAAATTCTCTATCATAAGAAACATAAATAAACAGTTTACTATTAGGGCCAAGATATAAATTGAATTAAAAACACTAACCTCTTTTTTTAAAGTAATAACTATAGTCCATTAAATTATGTATAAACATTAAAGTAAAATACCAACTACCGACCCTAAACATAAGTAATAGAAGTTAGAGTTCACTCTTCCATTTCTTTTTCCCCACTTGCAAAAAAAAACAATGAAAAACAAATTAATTTTTTTTAAGAAAAACACATTATAAAATGAAAAGTATATACTGGTAATATTGTTATACAGCCATGTAGTTATCATTAGCTTTCAAAAAAACGTTTTTTCCAACTGTTACCAACACTTTGGGCTGGCTCAGCTATACCGTAGGCTTGGTCCCAATCAGAATAAAGATTACACAGAGCAGTAGCACTCTTTCTACCAAGTGTCACAGAAGACTGTCTGGGCAAAAGAGAGTAATGTATGTGGCTGGAGATGTTTATCTTCGTGGTGCTCGCTAGCCCTGGCATAGTGGTATGCACGTCACACAGCCAATTGTCAACAAATTATTAAATGAATAAAAACAGGGGCGCCTGGGTGGCTCAGCCGTTAAGTGTCTGCCTTTGGCTGAGGTCATAATCCCAGGGTCCTGGGATCAAGCCCTGCATCGGGCTCCCTGCTCAGTGGGAAGCCTGCTTCTCCCTCTCCCACTCCCCCTGCTTGTGCTCCCTCTCTTGCTGTGTCTCTCTCTGTCAAATAAATAAATTCTTTTAAATAAATAAATAAAATGAATAAAATATATATAGTTGTATATAAAAGCAGTAAAATAACCTCAGAAACCTTCCTGAAATGATGAACTGATTTCACAAGAAACTCAGATTACCTGTTGCTTTGTTCCTCCAGTTGCTTTTATTTACCATTCACTTTAATTTTAAATCAGTGTATAAATTTATGAATGGACCCAAAAACCAGTACTACCACCAACCAACCAATTATCAACCTCCTAGACAACCAGTCAAGTAAGAACATCTTACCTTGGTACAGTTACACAAGCAACTGGTACACAGATTCATCATATTTCTCAGTGAAGCAAACCTAGATTCCTCAGAGGTCTTATTTTTGAACAGAGTGATACTTTCTCCTGCACACTGCATTAGAGACTATTAAGAAAAGAAGGAAAAATCCAAACTCCAGTTAAAATTACAGTTCTGTGATTGCTTTCTGAAGTTTTACTTAAGAAGAAAAATGAAGTTTTTTTAGAAGTTATATTTGGTTGGGACGCCTGGGTGGTTCAGCCAATTAAGCATCTGCCTTTGGCTCAGGTCATGATCCCAGAGTCCTGGGATCGAGCCCCACATCGGGCTCCCTGCTCAGCGGGAAGCCTGCTTCTCCCTCTGCTCCTCCCTCTCTCCTTGCTCTTTCTCTCTTTCTGACAAATAATAAATAAAATCTTAAAAAAAAAAAGTTATATTTGGTTATACAGTGTAATTAAAAATCATGGTAACAATTTTTTAAATGACCTATCTTATACCTTGTTATCCTTACAAATCATACCACTGACTGAACAGCACTCAAAGATGAAAAAAAGTTTCACACTTAGAGCCTACCTGTATAACAATAATCAAGGATTCTTTAGGACACTTGATCAAAAGAAAAAAATTTTTTTAACATTTTATTTATTTATTTGAGAGCGAGAGTAAGAGAGCACAAGTAGGGGGAGGGGCAGAGAGAGATGGAGAAGCAGGCTCAATGTGGAACTTGATCCCAGAAACTGAAGATCAAGACCTGAGCTGAAGGCAGAAGCCCAATTGACTGAACCACCCAGGCGTCCCAAAGGAAAAACTTTTAAAAGTGCCCATAAAAATCAGTATTTTTGTTAATAAGATTAAATTTAATATGATATTATTTCAATTATTCTATTTATACTTGGCTTAAAACAACTACAAATGTTAAGGAAGAACAGATAGTATCATTTCTCTCAGATGGCATAAATGAAAGAGAAAGAGCTAACCTACGTAAAAGTTTTGTTTTTCCAAGCAAGTATACCAATTTTCCCAGGAATATACTTCATTCAAATTTATCCAAAACTTTAATAGAATAAATTTTCATACCTTGGCTTTCTGGAATAGTTCTGACCTATATGCTTCCTCTTCAGCTATCACTCCCACGTAACAATAGCAGCCGAGAACACCCACCAAAAGACTGGAACACCGGATAAGCATTTCTGCATTTGTAGTCTTAAAGTAAAACAAAAAATAAAAAAAAAATACTCGTTTCATAAATAATTTTGAGTACTCCACGATTATCTTTTGTAAGAACAAATTTATGTACATATTAAGAAACAAATTTAGTTAATGTGGTTAATAGTGGCATGTTTCTGATTATCTCTATGAACATCTAAGAGACCCCTGCAGAATGGTAACTAGGAGCCTCAGGAAAAAAAAGAAGTGTCTCCTAATGGCCAGGTCAGGTCTCTCTCTCCTCCTAAAAGTGGCGCAGGGTACTGCACACATAGGCCCTTCACGTTTGAGGTAGGGAGGAAAGAAAAAAAAAATGGTAGACAGACTTATCTGTAACTCTTAGAACACGAGCAGAAATCAGATTCATATAAAAAAACATTAAAATGACATTCCGACCTTCTGAAGGATAAGAACCTTGATTTATTAACCTTTTTAGACTCCAGAAACCAGCACAATTTTTGCAAGTAGATACCACATAGCCAATTTTATAAAATTATTTACAAATTTCTAACAGCTACACAGAAAAATAAGATTTTCAGACTGTTTTGCTCCTATACGGCAGGAAATGGCATTTTAGGGGAAAACACAGAGGACCATATTACAAAATGGTTATAACTGTGACCCAGGAGAACGCCAGTAACTAAGGATAAGGTATACTGTCTCTGGTTCTCTGGATCATCATCTTCGGCTACTGAATTCACTCCACTGAGTAACCTGAAGATTTTATTTTATTCAACAAATATTTTACCATTTACCATATAACAAGGTGTTGTGAAATATACAAAGATTAATAAAAATATGTATGCCTTTTAACGAGCTTAAAGCATGGTTTGAGACATTTGTGTATAAAACATACAAATATCCACAGTACAAGGAAGGAGCTAAGACTCACTTTAAAAAGAAATACTAAGTACTGTGAAAATTAAAAGATGAATTACCATGGCTGAGATTATCTAAGAAAGGCTTTTAGCAGGATTTTGACGTGTGGATGATTTGAATACACAGAAATGGGCAGAAAGGCATTTACCTCATGTCAAAAGAAATGAGAGTTTTGGCAAGAGAACAGCACACACAAAGAGAATTTGTGATCTTAAGAGGGCAAAGGAAATGATTTATGAAAAATTACCAGTGACCTCCAAAATATGGGTGACTGCTGGTTCCTCTATTACATTTTATTAATCACTTCTTCCTTCTCAAGTGTCACCAAAATCTATTAGATCAGTTTAAATGATGTCCTTTCCTGTTATTGTTACCATCTCCCTTCTCTGTACTGAGTGGTTCTTTCTCATCATAGAATCCCTACGCTCAAAACCATTACTATTCCCCACTAACCTACGCAAGGAATTCTATTTATTTAATGTCTACTAGAATTCCTGGTACAAAAGAAACACAAACTATTCTTTTTGGGTTTTCCTTTTTTCATGCTAAGTTTTCCCTATTTGTACGCATTGTACTGTCACTGTTTTTTAAATCAAGCCTCTCATCATCCTTAGGGCCCTTCCTGCCTGTTTCTCCTTCCTAAGTGTCCACCAAAGTTGAGTCAAAGACATTTCTTCTGAAAATCTCACCTCAGATGAGTAGTTATTTAAAAGCTGTTCTGATAATCCCAGGAGATAGAGATCCAGTGATTCCTTGAGGTTTTGGTGGACAGAAAAGCCTACAGTGGCCTGGTGCTTTTCTACAGCACATTCTTTCACAGTGGTTAAAAAATCCATCTTGTCAAAAGTTGTCTGAAGAAATAGTTCTTCAACTTCTGAGAATGAAGGCTCTTCTTGATCTTTTTGGTGTTGTTCACTTCAAGAAAGTAAGATCTTAAATTTATAATTGAATGACCAACTGCTTCACCTCCATGTAGCAGCAATATATTACAAATGAACACATTAACTTAGTGTCTATGTTATTCACACAGTCCTTATATGGTTAATGGATTATTCTTTTAAATGCTTCTCTTCTTGGGGCGCCTGGGTGGCTCAGTCACTTAAGCGACTGCCTTCGGCTCAGGTCATGATCCTGGAGTCCTGGGATGAGCCCTGCATCGGGCTCCCCCTTCTCTGTGGGGAGCCTGCTTCTCCCTCTGCCTCTGCCTGCCACTCCCCCTGCTTGTGCTCACTCTCTCTCTCTCTCTCTCTCTCTCTGTGTCAAATAAATAAGATCTTTAAATAAAAATAAAAATAAAAATAAATGCTTCTCTTCTTTGGAATTGATAGCTACTTGTACCAGATTTCATTATGCGGTAGCAAATTTTATTAACGGATAAAAACATTCAAGTTACAATCTCCAAGAGAAATTCAGAAAGTATTAAAAAAAAAAACATGAATAATACCAGGCATAAACACTAAGATAAACATTATCTGAAAACATTTTCCTTTTTGCCTGTTGATTTCTCCAAAATGGAGTTTTTCATCCTCTGCCCTCTCCAGGGAGACTAGGAATCTTCATGCCAGTGAGTCATTTTCAGTCACAGTGATAAACATAGGCCTCCTGAGTCAATCAACTAAAATGAGGTTTTTAGATTTATTTTTACTTTCCCTATCCTCTATTACCATTAGTTTTAAAGCTAATAGATTTTACCTGACATACAAAAATGTATCATATCTTTAAAGAACTCATTCCTAACGTTCCATCATAATCATTCTCTATCTTCCAGTGGCAAATGTCACAAGCTATACTACACAGCATGAAAAAACAGTCAACTGGATCAAAAATTATAGCTGCAGATTACAATCACTGAAATAAAAAACAGCGTTTCCCTAATAGCCCTAATAGGCTCACAGGTGTGATGTTTTTTTAAACTGATCAACTTAGTTCATAATTTTTTTTAAAGATTTTATTTATTTATTAGAGAGAGAGAATGAATGAGAGAGAGAGAGAGAGAGAGAGAGAGAGAGAGAGAGAGAGAGAGCACGAGAGGGAAGACGGTCAGAGGGAGAAGCAGACTCCCCGCCGAGCAGGGAGGCTGATGTGGGACTGGATCCCGGGACTCCAGGATCATGACCTGAGCCGAAGGCAGTCGCTTAACCAACTGAGCCACCCATGCGCCCTAGTTCATAATTTTTAAGATGTAGTTACTATTCTGCTAAAATGATTATCTTTGTAATTAAAGCCGTGACTTAAAACACCACAGAACTCTATTAGGTAACATACCATCCTGGCACTATTTGGAGAAAATTCATTGCAGCTTTACAATTTTTCATAGTGAGACTCACAAGAATCTTCTCCACTGCAAGATGAGGAAAATTACTACAAAGGAAAAAAAAAAATCCTCACTTAGAAAACCAAAAGCCATTTAAAGCATTCTTTAACCTTACACATCCATGTCTGGCTGTAAATCCTGGCCTCTAAAACCTGGATCCAAAATTAAAATTTCTTTCATCTGTACTGAATTTTTGAACATCTAAAACAAGAATTAAGAAGCAGACATCTTATGTTACTATCATTTCCAATACTTTCTGACAGCAGACTTATCCAGTTTTTAAAAATCATTTCTGAAATAAACAGATTATGAAATTAAAGCAAAAGCCCGAGGATCCAAAGGTCCGTCCTGCAGTCCTCGGGTCCGAGCTAGCAGCTGTGGAAAGGTTAAATGGGCAAGCTGCTCTGCCTCCCGGGGTTTAAGCTTCATTCTGTCTCTAGCGTCCTCCCCCCATTAACTGAACACCCATCACCCAGAACATACTCTCATTATGATTCCAGGATACAACTGCATCAGATATACGTTCAGACGAACCTATTCACAGAAAATCACAAAGAACACATGAGTGCTCAAAGAATTCTAATTCCCTTATTCTCACTGTCTCAGCAGACATAAGAACAAAGTAAAAGAACATAAACAGATCTGAGCACAGAGACGCAGAACGGTGTAAAAACAAAGGAACTGTTCAGTATCTGGAATTTGCTCTGAGAAATGCTGCATTACTGTAAAAAAAAAAAAAAGCCACGTGGTATCAAATCATGGAGAGTACCTTACAACACAGAACAGCAGTGTACTAATGAGCTTAAGTTACCTGTGAAGAACCAGAGGCAGCTCTGTGCAGTCCTCAAAGTTGTCCTCTAACTGAGAGAGTAAGAGCCATTTCATCATCAGCTCCTTTAAAGAACAACTTCTATTTACTTCACATGTACTCTGCTCCACTCCTGTTTTTACAGTCTCGGGAACCACACAGATGGTCATTGCCAGAGTCAAGCAGCAAACTGCAGGACTACAACAAAGCCAAGCACGTCCGCTGTTAAAGATCAGCTCTTTTCTTTTTTCAATACTAAAAGTTCTTTATTTTCTTTAACATAGTGGCTATGGGTTGATGATCTGCAATAGGTGACATCATGAGAATAACCACGAGTAGACTGAGTGTGACAAAAGACCGACAAAGTGTTCCACACCCTTGAGTGATAGAATAGAGTCAAGAACGGGAGAAAAGTACTGCAAAAGGAGACGCCTGAAGCGCTACTTATATATTCCTGCAGGAACACCAGCAATGCATCCATTTTAATAGTCACCAGCTCACTTCCAACTTCTTTCCCTCAAGAACAATTTGAATCTCTCTGGCATCCGAGGTCTCACAGTTAGTAAAGCTTCTGCCTGATGCTTACGCTCTTTCCCATAAGTCTCCAAGATATGCTTCGCAAGTTCGTACAAGTCCCTGAGAAGGATTCTAATTTCTTGTTCAATAGCAGATTGAGTTTCTGGCCTCAGTGTCCCTGTGTCACTGCAGGTCGTAGCTCCAAGCTTTTCACTCATTCCAAATTTGATTACCATCCTCTTTGCTAAAAAATAAGCTTTCTGAGGTAGAAAGACCTTGTCTATTTTATTTACCACTGAGCTGCTACTAAGGCTTAAGACAATGCCTGACACATCTAAGTATAGAGTGAATGTCTACTGACAAAATGAACACAAAAAATTGTGAAAAGTCTGATTACGTTTGAGAAGAACTATCTCTTATCGTAACTGTCTGTAGCACTACTAAAAAGAATTTTTTTATGGATACTGAACAATAAGTACTTAATATGCAATTAAAGAAAAAAGAAATTTAAACATTTAATTCTTTAAAATTGGCCTTAGTAATCTCTCTACACTTGAAACTAAATTTACATTTATTTACTTATTAAGACTCCCTGGACAAACAATAGAAACATCTAAAATCAAATTTAACATATTGTTACCTCAAGTTACAAACTATAAAACCGGAAGAAAAAAAGTATATATGTCTATATATAAATCTCTTACAATACATAGTCAACTTACCATGAAGGTCTGCAGGCTGACCCAGTAAATAACTTCCAGAATTCTCTATCAACCTCAATTAAACTGCCTTGAATTATAGCTCCAAGTAAACCAAAGTTTTCAGCTTGTATTTGTTCAGAACTTATACCACGAAAGGTAAGAGACCAAATTTTAATCCAGAATTTCAATAAATCTGACTTCTGTGAGCCTTCTAGGTCTGATTTCTTGCCTTGACACAATGCAACTTCCGTAAGGCATCGTAACACATACGGCGTGCGCTCCCCATGTCGATGTTGAGGTAGGAGCTGGTATAGTATCATCAGTAAGGGTGACAACTCATAGTTAGGTAAACTTGAAGGATATTTTGATATTAACTGGGTTGTAATCTGTAACCTAGATAAAATAAAAGGATAATTAAATTGAAAATTACTCAATTCCATTAACTAAAACAAATATATAGACATAGAACCCTTACAATATCCTAGAGTATCAGCATCATTATTTTCCATACCACTCTAAAAATAAACTGGCTTTTAATATTTTTTAATCCCTACTTCCTAAAGTGGCAGGAAGAATGACAACTTTCTGGCTAGGTAGGTGAGCTGTCATATTCCCCTTACAAAAAAACTTTGAGGAGTAATTAAATTAGGGGCACCTGGCTGGCTCAGTTGGTAGAGCATGTATATGACTCCTGATCTCAGAATCATGAGTTCAAGCCTCACACTGGGCATGGAGCCTACTTAAAAACAAAACTAAACTTAATTACAATTTTCTACTTCTGAGTTATCACATCCATCCTTGCTCTTCAGCCACCAGTAATATTCCTACAAAACAAGAAAACAAACAAAAAACCCAAACAACTGTTTTTCCTAGACATTCAGTTAATTCAATAAGTATCTGCTATAAGTTCTCTGAAAGGTGAACTACTCAAGAAGAGGAACTTCACCTTATTCATTCCTGTATCTCTAATGCCTGGCACACAGCACGTATTCAATAAATAACCCCTGACAAAATGGAAAAACTGAAGAATCTGAAATAGGGATCCTCCACCATATAAAAGAAACATGAACTTAAGCAACAGGTATCTAAATCAAGGTGCTTCCCCCGCTTCACGACTCAGTTATATTTAAATATGACATCAACATGGTAAAAATCAAGGCATGGATCACACGAGTTTGACTTGACAGTTACAAACTTGTAACTGTCCTTCAGCAAGCTGCTTAACCTTTCCCAGTTTCGTTTTCTTTTTGGTAATAAAGCAAACAGGCTGAGCTAGATGAATTCTAAAGATCCCTACAAGATCGAATATTTTGTGATATCACAGAACACCACAATTTATTTAATCATTTGAATAACTGTGTATGCTGTACATGGCAAATTAAAAAAAAAAAAAAGGCAACCTTTTACTGTGGCACGAGGTCCAAATTATTCTGTGATTTTTGAAAGCCATCTTTAATTTCTTCCTCATCTATTTCTACTAGAAGGTGCTATACATGCTAAAATCTCTTTGTGTGGAGATGTACAGCTCAGCGCATTCCATGCCTGCTAGGCAGCCATCCTCCCATCTTCCTTGCTAAGGCTACCTGCTTAGGAAAGGTGGCCCCCTGGCCCAGGCTCCAGCAGATAAGCCTTGGTGGTGGATCGCCAGAGGTCCTGGCAAGCACGTTCCCCTTCACCAGGGACTGGTTTCAGAGTGGACAACTGACCTAGTTATGGCCAGGCTGTTCTATTGCAGGGCTTGTGAGAAAAACTAAATGAGACTAAAATGACAGTGGAAGAGAAAACAGTAACATTTTACCAAGGCACAAGATCAAAATCACTCTGTGACTTCTGAAGATGATCTTTTATTACTTCCCAGCCTAATCCTATTTTCTTCTTTTTGCAGGGTGCACTGTAATCATTAAATTCTCTTTGAGTGGTAGTGTAAGACTGAGAAATCTCCAAAGATCTAGTATCTTCATTAAAAATCTGTAAGATAACAAAAAGAAAATTTTTTTTTCCCTACACTGATTCTGTTTTCTAATACTTCATGAAGGAAAAAATGTTCCTCCTCCAATGAAGACACAGGGAAGTCACAGAGAAAGAGTAATAAATTACAGAAATACATAAATATGATAACACAGTAACAAACATCTTGTATGACTGTAGTAGCTCTCTCAAAAACAGATATTACCAAGTAAGTTATTACTTTTATTTCCCAGAAACATTTGCACTAAGACATCTAAAAGTAAAGCAAAAATCTGTTTTCCATGGGATTAAATTTAAAATTTCTTTTGATAAAAAAATGGGATTATATCATATATTTACCATTAAGAAAATATCTGACAAGTGAAATTACCCAAGATATTAACCAAATTTCTGAGGAGGAAAAGAAAGTTTTACTTAAGAAACATTAAGCCATCAACTGACAGATGGGTAAACAAAATATAATATAGCCATACAATTGAGCATTATCCAGCAATAAAAAGGAATGAACTAGTGTGATTCATGGCACAACATGGATGAACCTTGAAAACACTGTGCCAAGTGAAAGCGGCAGACTAAGAAGACTACATGTTGTTTCATTCCATTTCTAGGAAATGTCCAAAGTAGGCAAATCAATAGAGACAGAAAGTAGATTACTGGTTGGTTGCTAAAGACCGCTAACAGGTACATAGTCTGTTCTGGGGGTGATGAAAATATTCAGGAATTAGACAGTGGTGACGCTTGTACAACACACTGAAAATACTAAAAACCACTCAAAAAAAAAAAAGAAAATCCTAAAAACCACTCAACTGTACACTTTAAAATAGTGAATTTTAGGGCACCTGGGTGGCTCAGTCAGTTAAGTGTCTACCTTTGGCTCAGGTCATGATCCCAGGGCCCTGGGATCGAGTCCCGCACTGGGCTCTCGCTCAGCAGGGAGCCTGCTTCTCCCTCTACCCCTCCCCCTGCTCATGCTCACACTCTCTCTCTCTCCCCCCCTCAAATAAAATCTTAAAAATAAATAAGTAAATTTTATGCTATGTGATTTTTAACTCAGTAGGGAAAAAAATGAAAAAACAAAAAACATTAGGGTAAGGATAATCTGATTTCCTATAGACCATCTTTTAGGAATGAAGAGTTCAGGGATGCCTGGGTGGCTCAGTCAGTTAAGCATCTGCCTTCAGCTCAGTTCATCATCCCAAGGTCCTTGCTCAGTGGGGAGCCGGCCTCTCCCTGCCGCTCCCCCCACTTGTGCTGGCTCGCTCTCTCTGACAAATAAATAAATAAAATCTTAAAAAAAAAAATTCATCACTAGTTTTCACTAAGTTCATATGTGCAAAATAGTTACTAAGTCAGAACAGCAATTCCAAATACAGAGTTTTGAAAGAAACAGCTACATATACAAAGTAATTTTACAAGGCTTTTTATCAGAGCACATGTTTAAAAACCCCATTAAAAGGGAAACTAATGGAAAACTTCCAGATGTGACAAGGCCTACTATACCTGGTGACAAATATCTGCCATCAACTCAATCAAGTTTTCCTTGACAGCAACATTACGAGATCCTGAAGAATATTTCCCTCTGCTTCCTATATGACTTATCTCGTTAATTAGCAGATCATATAAGTTATACAAGATACTTTTCCATTTACTTGATTCATAAGCACCTGTAATTCAAAAAGTTAAAATACAGTTTACATATACTCTCCACTTGCACTGCCAATTCCCAAAGAACCATTCAGCTGTTAAGGTGGAAACTGGTCCAACCGTCCATTCTGTTCTAGGGCCTCTTTAGACAATATCCTTGCAGGCTCTACTTTGTAACGGTGTCCGGTGCACACTCAGTTACCTGTATCTGATATAAAATTCTATAATCTGATCTAACTTTCTCTAATCAACTCCATCAAAATCCCAATCAAACCTTAATTTTTTCTCTCCTGAAGCAAATACAATTAATATATCCCGTCATTTATATAAGGACCAAGTTCTCTGTAAGTCATTAAGAGAAAAACATCACTAGTTCCTTTAGTGTACAAACACATTACCCAGACTTCTCCTCATTCTAGTCATCTATCCCTAAACACACACCAGTCCCCTATGTCCCTCTTGAAATGGTGACTCTACAAAATCTGGTGGACATGATACACCTACTGTGATCTGACCGGTATGGGTAACAAAGGAGCTATTACTTCTCACAGAGAACCATAAATCTATTAGTGTAGCCTAAAACTACATGAGTGTTTCTGGCAGACCCATCATCCTGCCAATTTTCAACTCTCCTAAATATACAGTTAACTAAAACCCTAAACATATCATGTCATCTCCTGAATAAGCCTGATCTTCATCCTGACAGGAGCTGTGTGAAAGATGAAAACCTAAGAAAATCCACCATTCTTTTGACTTACAGTGGTTTCATGGGCTACAAATACACCTAACTTCCAACATGAGAAAAGCCCATTAAACAAAGACAGCTACTTTTGAGAAAAAATTGGCTCTCACAGTTTTTCTCCATTTTAGCTGCTATTTCTCAATGTAGCTTGGTTTCCTAACAAGGGCCTTAAACAAGCCCTGGTGAATTTGTCCAAAGGCCAGTACAGACCCAAAGGTGAACACAGTGTGAGCATGAGGGAACCCATCCAGTTCCAGTTGCACCCAATAAAATTCCTGTCCACTGAGTGAAGCTACATCATCTAAGATTTTTAAGATTTTTTTAAGTTAAGGTATAACTGACATATAACATTAATTTCAGATGTACAACATAATTATTTGGTATTTGTATACATTGTGAAATGATCACAATGCATCTGGTTAACATACCTTACATAGTTACAAAAAAAAAAGTTTTTTCTTTGGGATGAGAAGTTTTAAGATCCACTCTCTTAGCTACTTTCAAATATGCACTACATATTAACAAGCAATACTCTCTTGGTAAAAGACAAACATAAAGGTATCAAAGGAGGAGAAGTCATTCATTTTTGGTTTTCCAGGAAAGAGGGGCCTGGATTAAGGATGAGGTTTAAGGCAGTATAAACACATCTTCCTGAGGAACCGACTCATCTAACTGTTGGCAGTCCACACTTCTCTTGTTTTACCTCCTAATAAAAGCAGTTATGTGGACATGTTAAGTCCCTGGCTTTTCTAAACTCGTTTACACTCTGGTCTATGTAATTCCTTTCAGCACCTAACTATTGCTGCATAATCAGCTCCTAGAGGGAACAGTGTCTCCTATTTATCTGTGTTCCTCATAGTACTTACGAATGTACTAAAATGGTAGGGCATGACAGGATTTGCTACCACAGCTTCAAATTCTAAAAAAAAAGTGTGAGAAACATCCTCAAGACTAACACCATTACCAAGCACAGAAATCCAGAGGAAGGTCATAACCTCCTACAAAACACAAATTTCATACTTAAGCCTCTATGTATCAATGAAGAAGCAAATTCAAAACAGCAAAAACTTTTATACCTTTTTCTTGGGTTTTGGCTCCCTTTGGATGATGCACATAAATTTGCAATTGAAATAATTCGATAATTACTTCTTTTAAGGAATCATTCAGTCTATGTTGAGTCCAAATGTAAAGCAAGGTAGGAAGAATTTCATCTCCTAGTTGACACACTCGAATTCGAAAGTTAACAGCCAACGTCTTAAGGAAGGTAATAAACGCTGCTAAGATGTGATTTAGACCCGCAGAACTCTTTTCCTGTCTGTCACAGAAAATAAACAGACTCAGCTTGGTATAACAGGGCAGAAAAATGAACATTGAAGGCAGTTATGAAGTTGCATGCTGCAAAGAAAAAAAAATATCTAATCTTCAAGTAACAGTAGCCTTAGTTTTAGAACTATTCAGAAAAAAAAAAAATCTTAGTAGGACTACAGAGCAACAAACCAAACATCTTATTTGATGCTGACACATCCTTCCTGCTAACTCTCTGCTACTGAAACACTGTGCAAAATGATACAAAACTGATTTGTAATACCACCATTTATACAATGTTTCACATGATAGACTGGGTAATGTCACACAAATATAAGAAACTGATACTTCCCAAGTATGTTCCTGTTTTATTTTTGCTTAGATATATCTATCTTCAAAAATGGGGGAAATGAAACTACTAAGAGGACATTCAGCTTTTCCTGTCACTAGATAAGCAACACTGATCCTCCACTTAAGAACATCATTTCCATGTTCTGTCTGCCTTTGGATATTCAGGAAGTGGTAGAACTGACACTTTCTTTGGGAAGCTACTAATTCTACTATAATGGGTCACTTTGTTTTTTTTTTAATTGGTAACATTTTTAGTTACTGGATCTAAAGCACTGTCTTGCAAGAAGCTCAAACAGGTTTTCAATACAAAACAAAAGAAAAAGATTAGATTACCTTGCATGCTGAATAGCCTTGGAAAAGAAATCCAAAAATTTGGAATTTAACCCATCGGTTTGCGAACAGCATCCTTTAGTCACAGCATGAATTATTCTAGCCACTAAAACTCTATTAATGTCTTGTGCAGGTTTAAGGTACAGACTGAAGTACACAGAGAACAATTCTTAAAAAAAAAAACACACGCACACATCAGTTACTAAAAAGAAAACTCTTGAAGCATTTAACTTAAGTTCCTGATTTAATTTAAATTTCAATATTCCGGGCCACCTGGGTGGCTCACTAAGTGTCCAACTCTTGGTTTCGGCTCAGGTCTTGATCTTGGGGTCCTGGGACTGAGCCCCACATCAGGGTTCGCACTCAGTGGGGAGTCTGCTTGAGATTCTCTCTCTCTCTCTGTGCCCCCACCCACTTGCTCGCTCTCTAAATAAATCTTTTTAAATAAATTTTAGTAATCCCAAAGATTTAAAATTATAATAATTTACATTTAATATGGTAAAAGTATCACATCAATATTTGCTTTTATTTTATATAAACTGCCTTCAAGAGAGGAACAACTTTTGGCCAGGAAGTACACGCAGCCAGCCCTCAGACAAGCTGTTTAATTGCTCTACATCTGTGTCCCTTCCTCTAGGTCTAAGAGAACATGTAACAAGTGTAAAATGTATCAAGAACATGTATCAAGAACTCCCTCAGGGGGCTGAGATTTTATTCTACTTGTAACCTAAGGGATCAGAATGCCAGCTGCATGGATGCTGGCAGAAGACATTCTATTCCTGCTTGGGTACCTTCCTTTTTGCATAGATTCCTCAAACCCCAAGGCAACATGAAGAGTGGTAGGTGACAGGCATGCAAACTGTGAGAGCCCTCAAGCCTTCTGTGACATACAGGTGGCTCTGAGGAAGCCATCATCTCTGTCACCATCTCCACATTCCAAGGTTCACTGTACTTAAAAAAAAAGTCAGCAATAAAGCAGTCAGGGTCTGCTCCTAAGACATGCAGAAATGTTGAGATGCACTGAGAATCCTCTCTCAGAACCAGGAAAACCAAAGCTGCTAATGCAGGATTTGCTCCCCATATAAATAAAAAGAGACTCTTTGGCTGGTAAAGTGAGTGAGAGTAACACCTATGGGTATCTTTCTTTTCAATTGTATGTATCACATAATTCTGCAGAAATAATATAAATCAAGATTTCAAATACGAAAGCATAAGGACAATACAAATACCTCAAACATTATAGTAAGGAAAATGTTCAAATGATTCCTATCATATCTGACATTAATTTATACAACTCTGCACCAGTGCTTCCCAAAGTTCTGTCACTACAATACCTAAATGGTTAAAAACCGCGATTAATACACAGATGTGTGGAAACAAGAAAACAGGAGCGACGGCGGGGAGGTGGGGGGGAGAGGAGTGGGCGCCTGGGTGGCTCAGTCAGTTAAGCGTCTGACTTTGGCTCAGGTTATGATCTCAGGGTCCTGGGATCCAGCCCCACATCAGGCTCTGCCCTCAGTGGGGCATCTGCTTGCTCCTTCCCTCTCCTCTGGCCCTCCCCCCGCCCCCGCTACTGCTCTATCGAATAAATAAATAAAATCTTAAAAAAAAAAAAAAAGGAAAAGAAAACAGGAGCAGTTATCTTGATCATTTCCCTCTTATTACCTGATAGCAGAGAGGTGAAATGAGAGTGCCAATGGTCTTCAATTAAAGCTCCAGTTTTAGGCCTTTTATTAGTTATGGGATGTGATCCCAATTCTCACAGAATCCCACATACTATCCTAGTAAGTGGTTAAGAAAAACTGGTATAAGACATTCAGTGAAAGTCTCAGAAGTGCACAGTTCAACTTCAAAAAAAAAAAAAAGCTGTAGGACATGCCTCCAGGTGAATTCACTTCCTCCATGAACTCAACAACAACAAAAAAGCTCAAAGAACAGACAGTGAAGGAACATAATAAAAAGGGCTTCTGGAGTTAATAAAATTCAGTTAACTGTGGATCCCTTGGGAGTTTATACATAGACAATCATGCTACCTGCAAACAGAACAGTTTTCTTTCTTCCTTTCCAATCTGCACACCTTCCACTTCCGTTCCTTGCCTAGCTCCCCTGGCTAGAACCTCACAGGTTTGGGGAGAGCAGACATCCTTATCCTGTTCCCAACTTCTTTTAGGAAAGGTGTTTTTGTTTTTTTTTTTAAGATTTTATTTATTTGACAGAGAAAGAGACAGCGAGAGAGGGAACACAAGCAGGGGGAGTGGGGGAGGGAGAAGCAGGCTTCCCGCGGAGCAGGGAGCCCGACGTGGAGCCCGATGTGGGGCTCGATCCCAGGACCCTGGGATCACGACCTGAGCCGAAGGCAGACGCTTAACGACTGAGCCACCCAGGCGCCCCTCTTTTATGAAAGCTTTTAAATCATGGATTCAATTTCTTTAATAGCTACGTAACTATTCAAATTACCCATTTCATACTGGGTGAGTTCTGCCAGGGAGTGGTTTTAAGGAGCTGCCCATGTAAATTCGTGTGGAGTTGTTCAGAGCATGCTCTTAATACTCTTCTAACAAAAGACGGCAATTATATCCATTTCCTTCCTACTCTCAGCAATTTGTGTCCTCTTTTTTATCTTAGTCACTTTTACTAGCTGTTCTAGATTTGATTGTTTTCAAAGAATCACCTATTTCATTAAACGTTCTCTTCTGTTTTTCTGTTTTCAATTTCAGTGATTTCTGCTCTTCTGCTTGCTTCAAGTTTTTGTTTTGTTTTTCTAGTTTCTTGAGATGGAAGCTAAGATTATTGATTTGAGATTTTTCCCTCTTTTGTAATATAGGCAGTTAGTGCTATAAATTACCCTCTCAACATAACTTTAGCTGCATTCTACAAATTTTGACATGTTGTATTTTTTCATTTTCATCCAGTTCCAAGTATACTTTGATTTCCTTTGAGACTTTTTCTTTGACCCATGAATTGAGAAGTATGTCACTGATTTTCACAAAAGCACCACGAAGGAGACAGGGCACTATGGCAGAAATAAAGAGAAGAACAAATTTAGAAAGGGCAATCAGAAAGTGGCAGTGACAGTTAGGCCAAGACCTGCAGGACAAGAAAGCAGCCACACACAGGGGAGCCTCTGACAAGAGGACAAACGCCACAAGGCAAGAAAGGGCTTGCACTCTTGAAACTGAGGGCGTGAGATGATGAATAGCAGTGTCAGAAGGAAATACTAGAACTCTTACTTTTTAAATTAAAATTACAAATAAAAATCAACTTTTAGGGGCACCTGGGTGGCTCTGTCAGCTGACTGTCTGCCTTTGTTCATCTCAGGTCATGATCTTGAGGTCTTGGAATCAAGCCCTGCATTGGGCTCCCTGCTCAGCATGGGATCTGCTTCTCCCTCTCCCTCTGCCCTTCCCCCCGGCCCCCCGCTTGTGAACACGAGCTCATGCACACGCTCTTTCTCTCTCTCTTAAATAAATTGTTTGAAAAAATCAAGCTTGGGGCGCCTGGGTGGCTCAGTTGTTAAGCGTCTGTGTTCGGCTCAGGTCATGATCCCAGGGTCCTGGGATCGAGCCCCACATCAGGTTCCCTGCTCCGCGGGAAGCCTGCTTCTCCCTCTCCCGCTCCCCCTGCTTGTGTTCCCTCTCTTGCTGTCTCTCTCTCTGTCAAATAAATAAATCTTTAAAAAAAATTTTTTTTAATAAATAAATCAAGCTTTACTGATACTTAATATAGAAATCAACAATGGCCACTTTGGAAGACAGCTTTGGCAGCTTCTTACAAAACTAAACATATTTTTACCATATGATCCAGCAATCACACTTCTTGGTATTTACCCAAATGAGTTGAAAACTTAATCTGTACACAGATGTTTACAGCAGCCTCATTCGTATTTGCCAAAATTTGGAGGCAATCAAGATGTCCTTCAGTAAATGAACGGATAATTAAACTGTGGTACATGCAGACAACGAAGTATTATTTGGTGCTAAAGAGAAATCAATCAGCTATCAAGCCACAAAAAAACATGGAGGAAACTAAAATACATTTTACTAAGTAAAAGAAGCCCATGTGGAAAGACTACATATTGTATGATGCCAACTATACGACATTCTGTAAAAGGCAAAATTAGAGCGACTGTAAGAAGATCACTGGTTGCTAGGGATCAGTAGGAGGGAGGATGACCAGGCAGAACACAGGGCCTCTAGGCCAGTGAAACTACTCTACATGATGCTTTAATGGGAAACACATGTTACTGTACATTTGTCAAAATCTATAGAATCTACAACACCAAGAGTGATCCTAATGCAAACTCTCACCTTTGGGTGAGATGAGGTGTCAGCATAGGTTCGCCGACTGAAACAAACGTGTCACTCTGGTGCAGAATGTTGACAGCAGCAGAAACTATGCATGTGGGATGGGGGGGGGGCAGGGTACATGGGAACTCTCTACTTCCTGCTCAACTCTGCTATGAACCTGAAATTGCTCTAAAACAAAGTCTGTTTTTAAGAAAATGTCCGGAACCACTGGGTTAAAGAATGTGAAGAAAGGCCACTGTAGCTAGAACAAAGAAATCCACAAGATGGGGGTAGCTCTTAGTTACGGTCAGATAGGTAGGCAGAAGCAAAATTACCCAGTGCCTCCAAGGCCTAGAAAAGGAGTTCATATTTTATCCTAGTTGAACAGGAAAGCCACTAAAGGTTTTTAATATTTCTTCCTTCCTACCTTATTAGAAAAACTACCTTCCCCCTTGGGAAAATCCTAGGGCTCTTACTTTGGAACCCCTTATTCTCAGAAAACAGAGAGGGGCGCCTGGGTGGCTCAGTTGGTTAAGCATCCGACTCCTGACTTCCGCTCAGGGTGGTGTGATCGAGCCCTGCGTCGGGTTCCACACTGGGCATGGAGCCTGCCTAGGATTCTCTCTCTCTCCCTTTGCCCCCCCCCCCCCCACCCCACTCCTGTGCGCACATGCTCTCTCTAAAAAGATAAAGATAAATAAATAAATTCTAAAAAAGAAAACACAGAGTCCATTTTCCTGTGTATTCAACCACTCTCTCTCCATGGACTCCTTCCCATTATGCTTATATATACTCCAGTCACTCCCATCTTTAACAGGATCCCTCTTTCCCTTCCCCTTAAAATCAAAGCTTTTGAAAGTGCTGTATTTGCTAATCCTTTTCCTCACTTGTCACTCACGCTTTCACACCAGTCTCTTACAGAGCTGAACATCATCAACCAACAGACTCAAATTGCCCTGTATAAGAATAACTCACCCAAAAATAAAAAAAAAGAATAACTCACCCAACAACAGCAGATACACATTCTTTTCAAATGGATATGGAGTACTCACCAAGTCAGACCTTATCCTGGGTCATAAAAGAAATCATAACAACTGTAAATAACTTAGATGATAAAAAGTATGTTCTCTGACCATAATGTCATTAGACTGAAAACTATAAAAGGGAAAACAAAACAAAAAACCAGGAAAATACCCCCCAAAAATTGGAAATTAAACAACATGCTTCTGAATAATCCAGAGGTTAAAGAACTCTCAAGAAAAACTAGAACATATTTTAAAATGAAGAAAAATGAAAATATAACATTGTCAAAATGTGTGAGATACAAACAAAGCAGCGTTTAGAGAAAAATTTATTATATTCAATGCACATATGAGGGAAGAAGCTCTCAAATCAATGACCTAAGCTTCTATCTTAAGGAGCTAGAGAACAAATTAAACTAAAAATAAACATAAGAAAAGAACTAATAATAAGATGAGGAAATCAATCATGAAAGAGACAATACCACTACAGAGCCTACATACATTAAAGGGTAAAAAAGCAATAACACCTGAGAACAACTTTACGTTCCTATATTCAACAACTTAGGTAAAATGTACAAATTCTTAACCAAATTACCAAAACTAACTGAAAAAGAAATAAACTAAATATTCCTATATCTATTAAAGAATCTGAATTCATAGTTAAAAACCTTCAACAATGACCTCCAAATTCAATCTAGTAATATATAAAAAGGATAATACATCATGCCCTAGTGGAGTATATCCTGGGAACACAAGGTTGACTTAACCTACGAAAAATTCATCAGTGTAATTTATCCTATCAAGAGACTGAAGAAAAACCCATAGGATTATCTCAACAGATGAAGAAAGAAATATTAACAAAATTCAACATCCATTCATGATAAAAACCATGAGGAACTAGAAATTGAAGAGAAAGTCATCAACCCATTACTGATAGCTAATATCATGCTTAATGGTTAAACAGTGAATGCTTCTCCTTAAAACCAAGAATAGAACAAGGTGTGCTCTCACCCCACTCCTATTCAAAATTATACTGGAGGAAAAACTACAAAACTCCTAGAAGAAAACATAGAGGTAAAGTTTTATGATGTTGGATTTGTTAATGATTTCTTGGAAATGACACCAAAGGCAAAGGTAACGAAAATAATATAGAGATTACTTGTACTCATCAAATTTAAAACTTTTGTATATCAAAGGACACTATCATCAGAGTTAAAGGCAACCCATGAAATGCAAGAAAGTATTTGCAAACCATACATCTGATAAGGAGTTAATATACAGAATATATAAAAAACTCCTACATTTCAACAACAACAAAACAACCCAATTAAATTTGCCCAATTAAAAACCGGGCAAAAAATGTGTCTTTCCCAAAGATGATATACAAATGGCCAGTTAGCATGCGAAATATTCAACATTACTAGTCATTAAGGAAATGCAGATCAAAACCCCAATGAGATACCACTTCACACACATTCACATTAGGATGGCTGACATCAACACAAGAAAAAGAGTACATGTTGGTAAGGACGTGGAGAAACTGGAACACCTGTGATTCTTGTTGTGTCCATAAAACGGGTAGCGGATGCAGACCTTGTGGGAAACAGTGTGGTCGTTCCTCAATAAATTAAATATAGAATTAGGCTATGATGCAGCAATTCCACCTCTGGATAAATACCCAAAAGGACTGAAGAAAGGACTCAAAGAGCTATGTGTACACTCACGCTCATAACAGTATTATTCATAAGAGCCAAAAGGTAGAAACCACTCAAGTGTCCAATGACAGATGAATGGATAAACAAAACGCAGTATATACGTACAAGTCAGTCTTAAGAAGGAAGTAAATTCTGAGATGCGCTACAACATGGATGAACACTGAAGACAGGAGTGAAATGAGTGAAATGAGGCATTCACAAAAGGAAAACACTGTTAGGACCTCACTTACAGGAGGCAGCCAGAGTAGTCAAGCTCACACATACAGAAAGCAGGAGGCTTGTCAAGGGCTGGGGGGGGCAAGAGGGGTTTGTTGTTTAAGGAGGGCAGCGTTTCAGTTTGGGAAGATGAGCAAGTGCTGGAAACGGAAGGTGATGGTTGCACAACAATGTGGATATACTTAATGCCACTGAACTATATACTTAAAAATGGTTAAAATGGTAAATTTTATGTCATGTACATTTTACCATTTAAGCAAATCATACTGAAGGTCCCTGCCAATATAATACAGCAGAAAAAATTAAGTGGAAGTCACATGGCTCAGAAATGAAGGGGAAAAATGCAGATAATACATGGCTGTCTAAAGAGAAAATCCCACAGAAGCAACAAAAGAGCTCCTAGATTTAGTAAGTGATTTTGGCAAGGTCCCAGGACACAACACTGATAACACAAAAACCACCTGTATGACAGCAATGAATATGGAAACCGAAATTTTTAAAAACTACACAATTTACAAACTACTGCAATATAAACCTAATAAAAATGTATAAATTCTGTATGCTAAGAATCATAAAACACTGATTTCTTTAAGTCAAAAAAGACCTAAACAAATAAAGAGATACATCACGTTCACAGATTAGAAGACTCCATGTGGTTATGAAGTCTGTCCTTCCTACCTGGTATGGATGGAGGTTTCTGTGGTTTGGCCTGCGTGACCGACCACCCCGACCTGCATGTGCACAGGCAGGCTAAGGAATGTTGTTTGTGAGACCTGCGCTGCATAAGTGACCTTGGGAGCTGGCCTCCAAGTCAGAAGTGGACTTTCTGGTCTGGACACCAAGAGCTATAAACTTTGCCTTACATCCGCTCCAGCTCCAGGCTGGGCTGTCCCCCCACCATCAGTGGAATCTGGGAGGGGAGGCAAACACACCTAGCCCAGGCTCCTTGAATATGTAAAGACATGATAATACAGGAATGTGACTAGCTCCAAACTGCACGTAGGCAAACAAATGTTTAACTCCAAACCCTGTCCTCTGCCCTACAAATACAGCCCTTATGAGGATGGTCAGTTGGAAGTCTCCCTGTGGGGAGGACACTCCGCTCAGGCCCTCCCAATCAAGACTCCAGCCGGGGCTTCCCCAGCTAATGAGGTCGGCTGTTGGTAAGTACCCAATTTGATGTAACTCTTAGTCTCCTTTACTGCTTACTGTTGTTTTCATCTATGCATAGATTTTCCCTTTCTTGTTTCTATTAGATTTTTATATCAATAGTGTTTTTCCCCCTTCAAAACTGAGAATAGAGCTGCTATGAATCTTTTCTTTAGAACACTTCCTTCAGTGTTCAATAGATTCAGTGCAATCCCTACCACAATTTGAGCAGAGCTTTTTGCAGAAATCAGTAAGCTAATTCTAAACTTTGTATCTGGCTTGGCCTCAGGGCCTCTTCTCATCCCACTCCAGACACTCTTACCTCTAACTGTGGGTTCCATTAACACCTCTACCAGATGTATTTTGAACAAAAACTTCACTTCTTGAGTACAGTCCTCACCAGGGAATCAAGTTTCAGAGAAGGGAGCTAACTAGAAAGATAATTCAACTGAAGGGCCAGTTATGAGAAGTGACAGTAACATACTCAACAATAGCAAGAGGATTTCAGAGAACATGTCAGATACAGGAGGGCAACTACAGCAAGGATGGCCTTTGTTTCGGTGAGACCTGTGGTTAGAAGCACTAACCAAAAATACGCAAACCTCCTGTCTATTTAGGATGGACCATGGTGGGGAGAGACGTGTCATAGTGTCCTGGATATCACTAGCCTATTCTCTGCTAAACTTGTTGTGAGGGTCAAGTTTGGGACACAGCCTCCCTCGCGCTAGTAACAACAAAGGGCGGGATGACACCTAAGAAATTAGTACAACAGCTAAGAAGGCCTTTCATTCTGTGGGAACAGGATACACTGCAGGGCCCGGAGTCGGTCTTGGTTCTACCGCCCACACACACCTTGTTTTGAAATGAGAAACTGACAATAAACAATACAGACAAGTGTCTTTTCATTTCATTAGCACAATTTATTTTAAATACTTTCCATGAAAAACACTGAGCTTCTATATTTTCAGAGGTGGTTGTATTAGAAGACTTGACATATGGCTTAGTGCCACTTCATTAAAGCCAAATCCCATTTTCATCCATTGAACCCACTCAGAGACAGAAATGCTCCACCTCTGAAATCAATAAACTCAAATGTCTCAGTCTCTGACCGTAAGTTCCTTTGTGGTTCCTCAGTACCTTTCACCTAGAAGTCAAAAACACTAGATTCCTCCCTGACACCCACTCTACTTATGTTACAGTCCCTGGATCCTATACATCCTAGTCTACTATTTTTGGCCCCTATTACCTTACAAGTGACCTGCTAAATGCCTAATCCAATGGATACGTTTGTGTTTTATCATTTCTACCACACTTAAAATGCCATACCCCTTCCAACCTGAAACTCTGCTGCTTTCACTTTTATGACACCTCCTCTCCTTCTTGGTTTTCTTATCTTTTAATCGAGGTTGTTTAACGTCATTGATCTGGGAACTCACGGAGCCCAAACATATCTATATTACAGTGCATTGTAACTTTGGGTTTACTCGTTTCTCCGCCAATGGCCTGTGAAGGACAAAGATGGCTTCTTTCAATTGTGTTGTCCCGGTTCTGATCGAGACAATCACTTAGGAAGTCCGTAATAAAGGAAACTAAGGGTTGGATTCTAAAGTATTTAATTTTACTAAGATAGTGTTAAACTGCAAGGTCACTTGGGGGATACAGATTCTGACCAATCTTTTAGTGACACTTCATCTCACAGAAAAAATTCACAAATAACAAACTTCAAAACATACCTAGCCACTGTTGCTGAGATATTTCACACCAATATTTCCTCACTGAAAGAATGTCCTTGAGCAGAATGTTGCTACAATCCGCTCCATAAACGGCACCATTAAATGAATCTTTCACTGTATCCATGACATAATTCAAGAGTTCTTGACATTTTAGTCTGGGTGCTCCTATTTAAAAATAAACAAATAAAAACATAAATCTTAAGAAACATAAGAACACTTGGAATTGCAGCTATATAAATAATCCCATACGGGACAATACTATTAACTAATGACTTTCTCACGGAGCAGGGATTAGCAAACCATGGCCCACAGGCAAAACGCAGCCAGCTGCCTGTTTCTGGAACTGAAGTTTTCCTAGGCCACAGTCCTGTCCGTTCATTTACATACCGTCTAAGGCTACTTCCATGTTACAGCAGCAGAGCTGAATAACTGAGACAGAAACTATACAGCCTGAAAAGTCAAAAACATTGACTGGTCCCTTTACAACAGAAATTCGCCAATCCTTATGGGAATATATAGCAAAAACAATCATCCATCCTATCCTTAATAATTCACAATTTCTGGCACTAGACCTAAAATGATCCAAAGTTTCTTGGTACTTTACAAAGAATGAATTCATTAATATAACCTAAGATTGTAAGGAGGATGGGGCGCCTGGGCGGCTCAGTCGTTAAGCATCTGCCTTCGGCTCAGGTCATGATCCCGGGGTCCTGTTCAGCAGGGAAGCTGCTTGTCCCCCTCCCTCTGCCCTCCCCAACTCGTGCATTCTTTCTTTCAAAAAAAAAAAAAAAGATTGTAAGGAGGGTATTTGGCTTTGAAAACAAAATTACTTTCATATCATACAAAAGCATTTGTGTCATAAATATGAAAGGCTGTAATATTTCCAGTTTTATTTATTAGAGGTCCTAAAAATTCAGTATTAATGGATATATTCTTGAAGGCAACAAAAGGACATTTCAAAACTGTCTTTTATTTTCAGCAAATCACACTATTAACAATCACACAATATTAACAATCTTAAAACGGTATATAATGTTTTTTGTTATAAGCTATGAACAGATAGCAAGTCATATGTATATCTGATTATTTTCTATATATTTAGCAGTTTCTTATGAGGAGTTTAACATTTTCTTATCAAACTATGGTGAATAAGTAAACACTGACATAAGTGCGTATCATTTTTACTTGTGGCTTATATCACACTTTCAGGCACCTGACCAATGGTGAAATGTGCAATCACATGTTCCTCTGCTGTAACACCCTGTGCCCCTCTCTTACAGTCCTTACAACATTCTCTTAACTGTAACATCTGCTATATTATAACATCCCTAAGGAATTAATTAATCTCTATAAAGCAACACAGCCTGGTAACTGTACTAAATAGCATTTGCTTAGTAAACATTTACTAATTGCATAAATTAATGTCACGATAAAATCATATTTCCCTATGGTCTTAATCTCAACAAATTTCCTTCCTCCACCAAATTTGAGAAAGGTTTCAAGAATTATGCTGACATTCTTTTCTACAAAAATCCGCCTCCAAAGGACAACTACCGTGGCTAAAGAGAATTTAAGGAACCTTATAAAACTTAACATTTTACATGGGTTTTCTATTCTCTAGGCTCCATCTGTGCTTCGTGCAAACACCTACATAAAAGAATGAATGATATTTACTTATTGCTTCCTTCCCAGCTGTCTTTTTTGAATCTCTTTCATCATACCTTGAATACCAACGCTAAGTCTGGACATGTGTTTAAATTCCCATCAACTCCCCAACTCTTTGAAAAACATAAAGTGAGAGGATACGATAGTAATGCTCTGGTTTTGTTCTGAGATTAAAGATGTTTAAGTTACAAAGTCAAACTTGAAAGAAATCGCAAATAAAAACACAACTTTTCAACCATTTAAATAATCTTAAAGTGATCATTTCATCTACTCATTCCTGTAAACCGACAGTGACACTTTCACATTTCCCAATGTGATCCCCACTGTTAATTTTGTGACTGAAGGTTTTTTCACCGTAAAGCAAAATTACACACTGCAAACTTTGCTGGTGGGCAACAAATGGGCTTGGGTATCTTTCTCTCAATAACTCTGCAAGTACATATTAAAATCTGTTAAGAACCCAATGTTAAGAACCCAAGCAGCCAAAAGAACAAATTTTAATAAATGCAGGGCTATCATACTGGGCAAAAGCAGGTGCAGGGTATTTCAACGTAGCTTTCCTCTGTCTATGCCGGAGTCCCTGACACAGGCTTGCCACTGTCCACACAAACTGGCACCTCAGAGCTGGAAAACTAAATTTCTGCTAAACCATTGCTTTTTAAACTCAAGTCTCATACCACCATTCCAAAATATCATTCACTAACCAACTATATCCTTCTACTTAATAATGTTTACCAACACTGGGCTTTTCTGATTCTTTTTATTTCATTAAGTTTCTTATTTCAATTCCAGTATAGTTACCATACAGTGTTATGTTACTTTCAGGTGTCCAACACAGTGATTCAATGGCTTTTCTGATTCTTAAACTACACCTGGTATCACAAAGCCACATCTTTATGTGTGAAGAATAAACAAAGTCTGAGCCCAAGAGTCCCTAAACAAAACATTTCTACTTCCTGCTTTCAGCGTTGTATGAAGCCCATTTCTTTACATAAGCCTACTGGAATCCTGAACTTTGGGTCAAAAATATCAACTCTTTAAAACATCCACCGCCCCGGTTCAAAACACGAAATATGTGGCTCATCAAGAGCAAAAAACCACTGGGTATTGTATTTTTTAATCAACAGTGGGCATAGTGTTACTTAAGTGGGTGGGTTTTGACTGCCAAGAAAGCTAATGTGATCGCAAAATGAATCAGTAAAAGTATAGCATAAAAGATATACAAGTCTTGCTCCATTCTGTACCAATCAGAATATAGCTATAATTAAGTCCTACACTTTGAGATATAGTTAAACTGAAGAAAATTCAGAAGAGAGTGACACAAAAACTAGGTCATATGAGCTGAAGGAAGTACATCTGTTTAGAGAAAACAACTCAGAGGAAATGTCACAGCTAACTTCAAATATCTCAAAGGATATCATTCTGAAAAAATTTATTAGGATTTTTCTATATTATATCAGAAGGCAGAAGCAGTAACAAAGGAGACAGGTTTCACTACTATTAAAGCTATTCAAAGATAGGAAAAAAACCCTAAAAGGTATGTTCGATCATTAAGGCTACCTAAGTGCTAGGAACAAATAGAGGGGATCCAAGAAGAATGCATAGTTGGAATACTAATTTTTTAATCCTTCCAACCTGGAGACTATCATTCCATGCTTGCATAAATTCCTCCAAATATTTGAACCGATCATATATTAAAAACCATTATATGCACTAGAAATTAGAGTTAGCACCCAACTTTTACCTCACCATATTCCGACCAAACTCGTGCAACGATAACCTTTTAAACCAGCTATTTATAATAAATAATAGCACTTACTTTTATTTGCACATTTGATGAAGTACTTGACCAAACTACTGATTTCTTGCATCTTTTTCTGCCTAGTGGCTTGTGTTGAGGCTGATACACTTGGTTTCGCTGTTCGCAGACATTCTGTTTCTTTCTGAACGTATTTCTGCAAAAATCTTCAAGAAAACAAAGTAGAATTTCAGAAACTTTTTAAATGCTTAAATTATTACAAGTTTGAAAAGTCCTTTATGCCACCACAAAGAGAATCTCTCAAGCCACGATGCTGCAATCAATGTACCAGCTAAATAAAATAATTTTCTCTTTCAAGGCCTCAGCCCCACAATACCAATTTAAAGTCCGTTCTGCAAAGTTCTAGACTGTAACCTCCATGATTTTTGGTTGCTTTACTGCTTGTTTTCTCATTTTATTATTAAACACTTACAATGCTATTAGGGCTCTCAGTTCTCTCTTGTTATTTTGTACACAACCCAACCCTTTCCCAGGTAGTTGGCAATGTTTCTGGCCTTTGAATGAAGCCTGCCTAGAAGATATTCATGATTAGTTGGAAGTGCCAGGTGCCTACTGGACCTGCCTGATTAGCTTATGCAAAATAATACTCACCTTTAGGTAGCAACTATTTTGGTGGTATTTGAAATTAAGTAACCAAAGAAAAAGAAGCATGCATTTTTTATGTTATCTGCACTGAAATCTGTAAGTCCATCCAGTACCAAGTAAGTGGTAAAAATAAAAGTTCTAAACACTTAGGAACAAGTGAATATACTTCCCCCTTGACTGAAAATGTTATTTCAAGCTTCCCAGTATTCTACATTAGTTTAAAATATTTTATTCATTTTTCCCAAGTTTTACAACCCATTTCTAGTTACAAATGGACTTCAGAGTTGAAAATTATATCTTAATGTAAAAAAGCATCAATTCTGTTTGGCATTCCAGTCTAGCAATCAATTGTCTTTCCAACGCCTGATTTTTTTACCTGCATTCCTATAGAAATTATTCTGTAATTGTTTTCTTAATTATAATTTAATATGTAGCAGTTACTCAGAGCAATAAAGATATAAAAGTAATAATAAAGCATTTATAACTTAATTTTATTCTCAAATTCGAAAGTCTTTTTTTAAATAAACTCGAACAAATATGAAAGGAATTATCTCTAATCTTGAGTGAGATCTGAGAATTTTTATTGAACAAATGGCTTAAAAACTTTTTCTATATGAACATCCTTTAAAAATCATGTTTCAGATAAATATTAAGCACCAACTTTATATGCAAGGCACAATAGTATATAGGAAGCAAAGATAAGACCAACATACACAAAAATATCATAACAAATAAAAAGAGAAAAATAAAGACAGTAAAAAAAAAAAAAAACACGAGGATGGGGGGCGCCTGGGAGGCTCAGTCGGTTGTGCGTCTGCCTTGGGCTCAAGTCATGATCCAGCCCCACATTGGGCTCCCTGCTCGGTGGAGAGCCTGCTTCTCCCTCTCCCTCTGCCTGCTTGTGCTCGCGACCTCTCAAGTAAATAAATAAATTCTAAAAAAAAAGAGAATGGAATACCTAAAAACAGCATCCCAATTCAAGTATTTGCTTTGTTTGGAATCTGAATGTCGATCTAAATGTTGAACAGTTTCAGGATCCCGAATCAGACGCTTAAATTTCTCAACTTCTTTCTGAAAATGAAAAAGAACACAGTAATGGGTTCCCAATCACACACTCCTTTCAAGAAAAGATTAAATTTCAGTAATTTACTACCCTTCGTTCTGTAGCTCTATCATGTTCTAGTTGACGGCAGCAAATAAGCAGATCATTAAGTGCTAAACTCATGGTTCAGAATTTCAGAAAGCACATCACTGTATAAAAACAAACAAATGCAAAATTATTTCAAATTGTGGTATTTATAGTCAGATCAAACTGTACAATTAGAGGCACATTATGATCAAACATACAATGATTTTTCTTAATGTTTCCACATTCAAGTGAGATTTTCTTAGAGTATATCAAAACAAAGCCCCAACGTGCAAATGGGTACTTATGTGCAATAGCAGGATAAAAATAGGAAACACATACTTTATTGTTCTGAGACCTTTTCTAAGAAACATGATAATTAAATTAAAATGTAAAAGATCAACAGAAAACAGCCAGATCAAGAATAAGGAAAAGAGGGGAGCCTGGGTGGCTGTCATTAAGCATCTGCCTTGGCTCGGGTCATGGTCCCAGGGTCCTGGGATCAAGCCCTGCATTGCGCTCCCGCCTGCGTGGGAAGCCTGCTTCTCCCTCTTCCACTCTCCCTACTTGGGTTCCCTCTCTCTCTCTGTGAAATAAAATCTTAAAAAAAAAAAAGAATATGGAAAAGAAAGGGGTGCCTGGGTCTCAGTCAGCTAAGCACGTCTGACTTTTGGTTTCAGCTCAGATCATGAACTCGCGGTGATGAGATCAAGCCTCCGTGACGACGAGCTCCATGCTCAGCGCAGAGTCTATTTCAGATCCTTCTCTCTCCCTCCTCCTCCCCACCCCCCACCCCGAGTGGATGCGCACTCTAAAATAAATTTAAAAATCTTAAAAAAAAAAAAAAAAGGAAAAGAGCATTTAAGGATTTAACACTGACCAGCTTAACTATTTAACTCTTACATGGAGTGACAAGATATGTCATTTGCTGAGCCAAAAGCTGAAACTGCTTATGCTTTGGAATTGCTATGTAGGAGGTTATCAGAGCTAGTAAGCCTTGCCTAACACTTAAGTCTCAACTGGCTTTATGGTTCTCATTTAAAACATAAAAATACAAGGACAATTATGCTCCTGTGTTTGTTTTTTTAAAGATTTTATTTATTTATTTGACAGAGACAGAGCGAGAGAGGGAACACAAGCTGGGGGAGTGGGAGAGGGAGAAGCAGGCTTCCCACCGAGCAGGGAGCCCGATGCGGGACTCGATACCAGGACCCTGGGATCATGACCTGAGCCAAAGGCAGATGCTCAACGACTGAGTCACCCAGGCACCCCTCCGCTCCTGTTTTAAAAGGGAATCAAATACTATAGTACCAATAACAAACTACATTTTACTGTGCCTTAATGCCACTGCAGTAGCCCTCCTCCTAAGTTTTCGGACATACCAAACCTTCCTTTGATAACCACTAAAAAAAAATTCACATAAAAAAAGCATTTTGTGTCGTTATTTTTGACTCTTGTTACAAAGGAGTTTCGTTTTTGTTAGGCTATAAACGTTTACAAACAAAAAAACATACTTTTTTTGTCCTTGACATATCTCAAGAGGAAAAAGGAGAGTCCTTTTCCCATCCATTCATATAAACTCCACTCATCCTTTAAAGATCAAGTATGTATCTTTGCTGTTGTTTAACTCACAGTCGTAAAATTGGAACTGAGAGACCACGTCTAATCCTCCTATAAAGGAAGAAATCCCTCCTACAAAATTATTTAAACACTCAGGGAGAACACACTACCTAATAAGCCTACCTAGTTCATTGGTAGGTAGCTCTAATTTGCTTCTCCATTTTTATTCATTGGTTGTTGTGACTCTCTTATCCCTATTACAACATCCTTTACTTTGCTGTCGATTATAAGCTGTTATTTACCCAAAGGTCTTTTTCATTTGATTGTAAACTTCTGGAGGAAAAGGGCTATTATTTTTATTTTCCATTCCTTATGGTTTTATCTAGGACTCTTTCCCCTTCATACTCAATCTTGGTTTAAAACCCTCTTGATTGAGTAAGGAAAATGAAACTGGGATTGTAACCAATGAAAACACCTTAACAATATCCACATCCAAAGAACAATAAACATAGGCATGTTTATTTCTAAGTATGCTGAAGATTTTATAACGTTAAAAAAAAAAATGCAGGTTTACTGACCATGTGACACTTCAGAAAGATGCAGCCCCAAACTTCCTTTTTTTTCTAAAGCTGTGGTTTTTCTATTTGTCTCCTTCTGTGTTCCTCTCTTCTGTTTCTCAAAGATTGATTACTTTGAAGAAAACAAAACAGGAAACGTTCTTTCACTGATACATGCAAGAATATTTACAGGGCCACTACTTGTTTGAGGTACTATGTTAGGGATAGCTAGACATAATAAATTAAACAGACACAACTCCTTCCCTTCTGGAGTCATAACTGGTGGGGGAGAGTGACAATACACAAGTACACTGAAAAATCAATGCCTAATTCCAAAGTATGATATATGACTCAAAGGAGGCCAATAACACAACAACAATGGAGAGGACCACTTTTGCTAAGCTTCCAGGGAACGCATCTCAGCAGAGTTTACAACAAAGCCAAGATGTGAATTGGCGCCAATCAGAGAAAGAGCTAGAGGACTAATATTTTCGGAAAGGAGACTAGTACTACCCAAAGGTCCTAAGATGGAAAAGTGTACGGTATGTTGGAGGAACTGAAAAAACCGAAGGAACTACAGAGCAGTCAGAGTAAAATAGTAAACAGATAAAGTTGAATTCAATTGATACGTTAACCCAGAACTAAGCCCCCTACCAACATGCAACTGAAACCATACATACTTCCTGAACAACAATCTCTTAAGTGGCAAGTCCCACCTTCCTTTTTAGATTTCAATCAAATTGATTGCTTTGCATAATGTGACAATGATGCTTACATCGCATCTTCCTGCATCTAATTCTGCCCTTGGCATGCCATTCTTTTCTGGAGTAATAGTGTGGGCTCTGCTGTTAGATTGTACTGTTTCAAATCCTGCCCCTGCCCCTTACAGGCTGTACAACCTTGGACACATTAGCTAATCTCTCTAAACCTCAGATCTGTCAACAATAAAATTAAAAAACAATACTAGAACTTCCCTCAAAGTTGTTAAAGATTCATGTAGGGATTTGCCACAGTGCCTGGAACACAACAGATGCTCAATAAATATCACAAATCACCATTCTTTCCTTCCTTTGCTTCCTAAGTCTCTCTTGATGGTTCCCCTTTCACCCACACCTGCACAACTATCTCTGTCAGGGCGCCTGGGTGGCTCAGTCGTTAAGTGCCTGCCTTCGGCTCAGGTCATGATCCCAGAGCCCTGGGATCGAGCCCCGCTTCAGGCTCCCTGCTGCATCGCGCTCCCTGCTCCGCGGGAAGCCTGCTTCTCCCTCTTCCTCTCCCCTTGCTTGTGTTCCCTCTCTCACCGTGTCTGTCTCTGTCAAACAAATAAATAAAATCTTAAAAAAAAAAAAAGACTTATCTCTGTCTCCCTACGTCCCACCGATGTTCTCCCAGTGTGATCTCATCCCTCCCTAAGACCTCAACATGCTGAAAATGCCCACATTTACTTCGTTCAACGCCAGACCTCCCTTCAGCTTCTGAAACCTCCCACGCTTTGGGTCTTTACACGCATTTCTCCTTCTGTCTGGAGGGCCTCCCCCATCCTCCCCTGGGGGCAACTGAACCATTCGAGGTCTCCTCGCAGAACTTCGTTAGCTCTACGATCACGGTTCTCCTTCAACGATCACCCTGAGCTCTAAGAGCCCTTTTACTTCTCGGTACCTGGTTAAAAACAGCAGCGAACGCTCTTGAGGGCTCACCACGGGCAAGGATTCTCTCAAGGGAGACAGGGCAGCGCGGTCACCCACATGTCCGCCAAAATTCCAAGTCCAGCAACGAAATTCCCGAGTCCGTGCTCTTAACCACGCCACTCTAGTTTAAGCCTCAGGAGATGCTCGCGGGTTAAAACTAAGCAACAAAAGGGGTGAAACCATGGTTAGTCATCTAGTTAAATCGGGGCCGTGAAGTGGCAGGGAAAGGGGACGCGCAGGAGCGGGCAACGGGGCTTCTGGAAGAAGGTTCGAGGCCAAGTCTGCAAGGGGCTCGGAGAGAGGGCGGGCGAGAGGCAGTGCAGCGAGCAGGGAAGGTCCGCGCCAGAGCAGCGGGTGAGACCGCTCGTCGGGGGGGCTGGCGCAGAGCGGCTCGGACACCCCTGCAGTCCCCCGACGCAGAAGCCCCCGCCCGCTTTCCACGCCCCTAACGGTGCACTCGCACGGCCAAAGCGGAATTTCCTAAAGCGGCGGCGGCTGCAGCCTAAATCCCGGCTCCACTCGCCTTCCCCCGCCGCGGCCCCAGCGGCTCCAGCCAGGTGGACACCCACTATTCCCGCTTCCGGTTCAAACGCGGCGTGACCGCGCAGCCCCCGTCTCCCGAGGAAGAAGTCAGGGTCGCCCGGAAGCGGGTACCATCTGCTCATGCGCGCCGACCCCCGCACGCTCTGCGCTTCTTGCGCTCGCTCGCCTCGAAAACATTCGGCTCTTCTGAGCAAACGCTCCTGCGCGTTACCCGCCAATGGCGTGCGTCCTTGCGCTCGCTGCCCGCCCCCTGGCTCCGGCCACTGCGCCTGCGCCCCACCTCCTCGCCACCTTCAGCCCACCCCTCGGAACGGGAGGACGGAAGTGACGACAGTTCCGAGGGGGACGGAGGCGGGTTTCGTTTCGGCGCCTTTCTTTCTCCGGCGGAAGCGATTGGCGGACGCGGGGCGAAAGAGGCGGGACGAATTGCCGCGGGTTCAGTGCCGCCACTGGAACCGGGAGATGCGGCGCAGGAGCTGTCGCTGTGTTGGGTTTTACCTGAGTCTCGTCTCCTGTGGCGGTGCCTGCTGCGGCTTCGGTCATGTTGTTACCGTCGGACATAGCGCGACTAGTACTGGGTAAGCGCGGACGCGGGAGGGACGGGTAGTGGACCCGGCTGAGCAGGACCGAACGACCTTTGGGGCCGAAGGTTCTCCCCGGGGTGGGGAAGCTCTGGGGTTCTGCCTCCCCGCCTGCGGGGCGAGACCTGCGGCGGTTCCCCTGGAGCCGGGCGCTCGGGCGGCGTGAGCCTCTTTGTGTGCGGAGGCTGCGCTCCGCGGAGGCTGCGCGGCGAGGGGAGGGCCGAGGAGAAGCGCGGGGCGGAACACCTGAGGCCCGGGCTCGGAGGGGGAGCCAGGCCTGCACGCCCGGTCGGGACCCCCGGAAGGAGACTTGTCAGAGCTGGGACTAGATTAGGGGACACGAGGCCGTCCCCGAGCCGGCCGGTCTCGTGGAGAGACCTTCGCGACGTCCTTCTCGTAACTCGCCCCGACGACGACGAATTTGGGGGCGAACGGGGGTGCTCTTCCCGGTCCATCCCTCGCCCGCCCTCCCCGCAGTGAGTAGTGCAGCGTAGGGGGTCTGAAATGCCATCTGCAGGTTGTGAAACTGCAGCCATTCCTCGTCTATCGACTGGCCAGAAATTTCACAGAGGAAAATGCCTTCCAGTTGAACGTGTGGTAGTCCCACTTGTTCGTTTTTCCTCCATTTGAGGACGGTCGGTGTCACGGGCCTGTTGTCGGGGAGTGCCGTCTGTGTGGGGAAACGGGTTCTGTGGCTGTGTGTCCCCGGGAGGAATCGAGGGGGTCGTGCTGCTGGGAGCGAGAGCCCTCGCAAGCTCAGACCCCGAGCCCGCGGTTCGCAGACCTCGTACCCGACACCCCTGAGAGTAAATGGTAAACATCTCTGATGAAACTTCCCTTCGTGTCCGCAGTAATTACTGTCGTTACCCTATTGTTAGAAAAATCCCGTTTGTCTTACTTTTTTAAATACCCAGTCTGTCCGGAAAACTGGCCTTTGTGCTCGGGGCCTTTGGTGAGCACATTTTGCAGGAAACAGGAGAGGGTAACGGTTGCACGGCCCTTTTTGGAGGAACTAATGACTTAAGTTTTAATTAACATTTTAATGTGTGGTTAATCTTTTGCCCGCTTTATCAGAACTGAATTATCAATAGTTATTCTCCCTCTATATCTGTGAGAAAAAACTGGCTGTCTTGTAGTTGTTACATTTACTGGGATTATATGGAAACCCATTTAAAGTAGACTTTAACACTGTTCAAGATAACATTGGCGTACCTGATTTTTTCCTCCTGGCATATAGTTTAAGGATTTTTGGGTTTTAGCAATTCGGTAATCCACTCCAGTTTCAGTAACTATAGTTTTTAATAGGGTTTCTCACCCTGGCCCTATTGACATTTGGAACCAGGTAATTATTTATTTTGGGGCGCTGTCCTGTGCATTGTGAAACATAGATGTTTAGCAGCATCCCTGGCATCTATCCATTAGATGCCAATAAGACCCCACTTCCCCCCCACTTATGACAGTAAAAGAAATGTCTCCAGGTTTTGGCAGTATGTTCCCTGGAGGGTAAAATCATCCCCAGTTAATAACAACTTATCTTAAAGCAATATGATTTTCTGCCTGGAATAATTCACACCAAATTGTATTCTCCACAAACCAGCTGCTCTGCTTGACTCCTACTTTCTTTAATGGATAAAAATTCCAAATTCATTGTTTCTTACCCTAAAAATTCTTTGTCATTCACATTCCATTGCCACCAATCCTACTTAATATGCCTCTCCCTTGTGCCTTCTTTGGGACTTCTGCCATCGCTTCTGATACAGTCATGCTATTGATATTTACTGTTAAGAAAAATCTGTCTAAAGCATTCATACTACACATATTCTAAAAGAAAAAATTGTGCAGTTTATCAAAATTTCAAGTTATGCAAAAGAATACATGATACAAAAAAAAGTCTCCCCACACTTATTCTTACTCTAATATTATGTCTTGAAGCTCGTATCAGCACACAGAGATCTGTAATTCCAAAACTTAGAGGCTTAAAATTGTGACAGTTTCATTATTTTGTCATGATTCTTCTTTCAGTACCCCCTCCCTGTCTTCACCTCTCTTTTTGTTGACTCCTTTTCTTTGTAATGTTCTTTAAAGAAATCTTTGGGTGCTTAGTTTCAGACACTGCTAAATGCTAAGAATAGAGAAGTAGTTCCCCTTAGAGTTCACATAATTAAGTTTCTCTACCCTCAGGCATGTGCCCCTCCCACACACAAACCCCAAAATACTTTACCTAGGCCTCACCACGCATTCTATCTAATTCTATTTAATGCTCTGTGTCACCCTTTTACAAATCAAAGAATGAACTCTACTTCCCTCCTGCCTTTCGTTCTTCAACATACCGTACTGACTTGAACCTCACTACATGTAACCAGCCCTTGCTCCTCAGCGACATCCAGCAGTTGTCTTGCTGGAATCTCTGTAAATACTGTACAGGCCAAAATACATCAAAGTGTTGCTTATTACCTTTGGGACACCACTTCGGTTTTCTCAGTGTGTTGTACAGGCTGCTCTGTGAAACTCACCCTGTCTGCCCCTCCTGCTTGATCTCAGCTTTTCAGTGTCTGCCTTGTGCTGCAGCCATGCCAACTAGTTGGAGTTTCTCCAAATGGAAGCCATGTCTCTGAAACCTTTCCTAGCAGGTGTAACTATAAATGCCTCCTTAAGTGTTTCAGCAGCCTTGTATATCACTTCTGTGAAACCCTTACTTAACCCTGTTTTAGCTTTGCTTGTTTACTTACTTTAGTGAAATATACATGACATATATATGCAACATTTTAGCTATTTTTTTAAAGGTTTTATTTATTTGAGAGAGAGCTCTTGAGAGGGGGGAGGGTCAGAGGGAGAAGCAGACTCCCCCCTGAGCAGGGAGCCCGATGTGGGACTCGATCCTGGGACTCCAGGATCGTGACCTGAGCTGAAGGCAGTCGCTTAACCAACTGAGCCACCCAGGCGCCCATTTTTTAGCCATTTTTAAGTGTACACTTTGGCATTGAGTACATTCACATTGTTCTGTAACCATCACCATCATCCACCTGTAGAACTTCATCTTCCCAAACTGAAACTTAACTTTTGTCCTCATTGTTCTTGATCTGGGATTAATAAGACAGGCTTTGAAAGTTCTTGGAAGCCCCCAAAACTGTAAAGGTTTACGTCAGGTGGGGCGTTTTTATGAGTGAAGGGGCCAGAACGTTTTTTGGATTTCTAAATAGGTTCGTTCTTTCTGTGTGAGTCAGAATCCATTCGAGAAAACTGAAACCGATCTGAGTATTTGAGTATTTAAGGTGGAGGGATCTAATGAGGGAATTGGTTACACTGGTGATAGAAAAACTAAGAAGACAAGCAGCTTATGTGAGCCAGCTCGTACAGCAGCAACAGCAGGAAGCCACTGTGATAATCAGGAGGACTAGGAGAAATGAAGCAGTCCAGAGACTGGTTCTCTTGCTGGAAGATGGAAAGTAGACTTTTCTGGTGAGGGAGCAGTAGTCACAGAGGAGAATCTACTAAAGCAGAGAGGAGATGGGAGGAAAACTACATGGCTTCTTCCAACTGCCATCCAGTACCCCCCCCCCCCGCCCCGTGCTTCCCATTGTTTGAACACAGCCAGAAGCCAGCTGACATGGAGCCTAGGAAACATTGCCTGCGTGGGGTCAGGTTTCCTATCACACAGCTCAGAGCAAGAGAGAGAGGAAGAAGAGATTTGAAGGCAAACAGAATCAGAATTGACACACCTGAAAGGTCAAGAGCCACTGATCCTGTTCACCTTTACGTAGCTAAGACATTATAAATATTTAGTAAATATCTGCAGAAGTGTATTTGTGATCATAACATTTCTTTTTTGCCTACTGGATATGTCATTTAGTCAGATTGTTACTCTGTTTTCTGTTAATCAGACTATGTTTATATCCTCTTTATTCATAAAAATGTCATTGATGACATTTACCGCTTTTTTAGATCCTTCCCCGTTCTCTCTTTTCAGTTGTATCTCCTCTCCAGCTGTTCTCCATCATGTACATTGTGCTTTCTCCAAACTGGGCACGTCCCCCAAACATGTTCTCCATGTATACTTTTCATCAGCTTTTTTGGGATTCCCCAAACATCCTTCAAGACTCACCTCTTCTTTGTAACATTCATGATTTTCCCCAAGTTGGTAATACTTTCTCAGTTCCCTCTCCTCCCATAAAATAAGTCCTGTCATCTTACCACCTTTGCTTTGTATTACAGTTATTTGCATATGTATCTCTGGGTCAGTTTAGATAACTTCCTTGTAGACAGAAACTTTGTTATTTGTAGATCTAGTAATATAAGGTGCACTGTATGTTTAGTCTTCCCAAGAATTGCTTACATTTTTAAGTAATAATTCAGAAACTTCTGGGAAATTGTTAGAATATGTAAAGGAGATATTTTCAGATCAGGGGGTTTGATATCTCTTGCTTTTTTCATCAGGCACCTCTGTCTTTAGCTTTTCCTCTCCATAAACAGGAAGAATAGAAGGCAGACTCTTGGCATCTCAGTTCCTAAAATTTGAATACTCTAGATATAGTTGGGATTTTATCTTTCCTTCTCTTTTCTGGTTATATTTCCCCTTCAGTCTGTTTAACTTGTACTCATTTCTACCTCCATTGAAAAGCAGGCAGAGGACAATATTATATTAAGAAAAAAGGAAACTCAGGCATGCTTTCTTACCTATTTGTACATCTTTGTCAGTAAGTTTACACAAAGGATAGTTATTTTATTCTCAAGATGTTTTTAGTAAGGAGTAAAAAGAAAGAATCACTAATGTTAATTGAAAGAGTAATTATTTGTATTCTAATAAGAGATCATTGCTCCCTATTTTGTATTTTCATTGTAACATTGGAGATTTGGTATAATTTATACTTAAAACTTCCCCTATTATTCTGATAGAGAATTGATGACAATCAAGTGTTTAACAGTTATGAGTAAGATTTTTATCGTAAGTGCTTAACCGTATGTGTATTGTTAGTGTGGAAGCGCTCAGCTGTCACCTTAGAGCGTTGCTTTGGAACTCCCAGGACAAAAGTAAAACAACATCGAGTCCAACCCAAAATACGAACTCTAGGAGCACTTGAGCGGCTCATCGGTTAAGCATCTGACTCTTCATCTCGGCCTAGGTCCTGATCTCAGGGCTGTGAGTTCACGCTGCGCACTGGGCTCCACACTGGGCATGGAGTCTACTTAAGAAATAAATAAAATTGGGGCGCCTGGGGGGCTCAGTCGTTAGGCATCTGCCCTTGGCTCAGGTCACGGTCCCGGGGTCCTGGGATCGAGCCCTTCGTCGGGTTCGTGCTCGGCGGGGAGCCTGCTTCTCCCTCCCCCACTCCCCCTGCTTGTCTTCCTGCTCTCGCTATCTGTGTCTCTGTCAAAAAAAAAAATAAATGAAATCTTTTAAAAAGAAATAAATAAAATAAAAAATAAGAAAGGGGGCACCTGAGTGGGGCAACTAGTTGGTTATGCATCTGACTCTTGGTTTTGTCCCAGGTCATGGTCTCAGGGTCGTGAGATGGAGCCCCATGTGGGGCTCCGCCCACGGACACTGCTGGAGGCTGTGTACCCCTCTCCCTCTGCCCCTCTCACTCGGCTCTTGCTCTCTCAAATAAATAAATCTTTAAAAAATAAAATGGGAACTCTAGATTACCCAAAATTGCACTTTTTTGGTTTTGGTTTTGGTTTTGGTGTTTTTATTTATCTTTTAAGTAATTTCTGTACCCAACATGGGACTTGGTCTTCAAACCTTGAGATCAAGAATTTCACACTCTACCCATTGAGCCAGCCAGATGCCCCTGAAGAATTGGGATTTTTTTCATCTGAAGCAATCATCAACCTGGATGGTATTCTAATTCCACCATCGAAATCACATTAGTCTAGAATAATTCGCCCCACCTTCAGGACCACTTGGGCTATGATTTGTGATTTCAGAATGCTGTGGGGAGGGCGCCTGGGTGTTTCAGATGGTTAAGCGTCTGCCTTCGGCTCAGGTCATGATCTCGGGGTCCTGGGATCAAGTCCCACATCGGGCTCCCTGCTCCTTGGGGAGCCTGCTTCTCCCTCTGCTTCTCTCTCTCTCTCTCCCTCCCGCCCTCTCTCTCTCTCCCTCTGTCTCTCATGAATAAATAAGTAAATAAATCTTAAAAAGAAAAAAAAATAATAAATCTCTTTTAAAAAAAAAAGAATGCTGTGGGGATTTGGGGTTTTTTCCTTTTCTCGTAACCAGCTGTAGATCCTGGAAAAACCGTTTAATGTCTTCTATACTCAGTTTCCTCTTCTGCAGATTGAGGAAGCCCAAGGTCCATCTCAGGTCTAAGTTTTGTGATTCCTGGATAAATCTGCTTGGAGGAGGCACTTGTTACTGTCTCTGGGAGGGGTCCTAGTGCCCTGCAGCCCAGCAAGAAAACAAAGCTCACATACTGAAGGGCCACCTAATGACTTAAAGGGCTTTGGTGTGGGAGGCTAGGTTTTAATTTTCTCTTAGAGCACATTCCCTGGGGTAAAGTGTACTTTGCAGTGGAATAATATCAACCACATCAGATATTTTGGTTGCTAGAGGATATCTCATTTAGAAATCAGGTTTAAGTCATATGCCTCTGACAGTTCTTACTATCAGAACAAGATAAAAACCCTCAAAGGAATGTTTATACTTGGGGTTTAAATCTGTAGCAATGTCAGAAGTATCTAAGAATTAAGCATTTATAAATATTTAAAACAGTGGAATCACAAATACTAATTCTAATAATCTCTGTTAAGTTTGAGTAGAAGCCAAAAGGAACTAGCAAAGGCGCTAGGAACACTTTCAATATAAACTTAATCCTATGGTCACATCTAACAACCACATTAGAAGAGTTGGGGGGAGTGCATAAGTTGTCTATACAAGCACAGAATCAACTCTACCCATGGGAACATGGATCATGTGGAGAATGCTGAAGTCTTTTTCCTCTCTTATAAATTGATTACAATGCTACCAGACAGAAACAGGGCTGCAGAATAAAATAAGCCATTCTGCCTGAATTTCCAGGATTTAGCTACTCACATCCCTGCAGACATGCATCATAGCTTTACACATACTCTAGGTTTCTATGATTATGGACTAAAGATACTAAATCTTTTATTCACTTCTTTCTTCATCTTCTCAAGGGCCCAGAAAAGTAGCAGTTGCTTGCTCTATGACACAAGGGGAGAAAGCGAGGTCCAGGAGGTTACATATATGCTGTAAACTGCTTTTCCTTCAGATGCCAAAAATACTGAAGGAAGACAGTCCTTGATCATAGATTTTTATTCATTTGTTCATTTTCCCATTCATTTATTCTTTTGTCCATTTATTCAGGAACTTGTTCTGTTTTTTAACATACCCTACTCTAAGGCAAGCTTCCTATAAATCCATCCCACTCACCCCCCTTTTTTTGCTGTATTTTACTGTGTGTATATGCTTTATTCATGTATTCACCACTTGATGGATATTTGGGTTTTATATAACTTATTTAAACTTATAAAATGTTTACAACCTTGCTTACAAGCTTTTGTGTGGACATGTTTGATTTCATTTGAGTAAATACTTCATTTGAGAAGTAGGATTGCTAAATTGGGTTGAAATCTATCTCAGGGCGCCTGGCTGACTCAGTTGTTAGAGCATGGGACTCCTGATCTTGAGTTCATGAGTTCAGGCCCCTCGTTGGGCATAGGCTTACTAAATTAAAAAAAGTTTTAAAAAAATGAATCTACTATCTCGCTATTTGTTTTCTACTTGTCCCATTTGTTTCTTGCTCTTTTTTTTCTGCATTCTTCTGGATTATATTTAGTATTTCATTTTGTCTCCACTATTGGTTTATTAACTTCAGCTCTTTGTTTTATTTTTCTATAAAGTAAAACAAAATTCATCAAGTGTAATCTAAAATGGGAACTCTAGAGTGCTCAAAGTTGGGCATGTTTTTAAGAGCAGAAGGTAAATATCTTAGATACTGCTATTTTAAATTGCATTATAATTTTTAAACACTTTATAGAAGTAATCTAGCTTTCTAACAAGCCTTTTCTCAAGTGTATACTGAAGTGTAATGTCTTAAGATAAACCATAAACTGTCATCTGTGATAATTCCTTGGCCAGCGTAGTTAGCACTGATGATCATATTTTTTCTGAGAAAGGTTAATTCTATCACTACATTCAGTCTAGGTTGGTTTCTCAACCTTATTTCATTATTACACCCTTAAGGAGTATTTTCAGACTTTTTCCTCCCTAATCTCCCACATGATACTTTAATGTCACAAATACAGTGTTCATGTATTGTATGTACATCTGTGATTTATGCATTAAAAGGGTGATCTTCTCTTTGTTCCCTTGCCTCTCCTGTACCAATTTTCATCCCCTTAGTGCTATGTTATTTTTGAGAATGTTTGGTCTGCACAAAAGCAAATTCACATTAGGAATTTGATTTCACACCACCACCTGTTAGAAGTCTCAAGTGGTTATGAATACATCTGGAGTTCTTAATGCTTTTGAAACTCTCCCATGAAAAGAAATTATCTTCAGTTTAAACTTTGAAACATATAAAAAGCTCCAGCTGCCTGCCTCCAAAGTGACTCCAGTGATTCGTATACATTTTAAATTTCTGTATTGGTGAAATCCTAGTAGCAGCTGAGTTATTCCAAATAATGTAACTTAAAAAGCAAACCATCGTAAAAATGATTTGCTTCTCAGCTGGCTATAGAATTGTAAGGGTTTATATTGCATTATTTGTGAAAAATAAAGGGAAAATAGCAATCTGTCTTTGATCTAATTTCATATTTGAGATGATTTCATATCAGTGTTGGAGACACTGAAGTACTAGTATATGAGATAAAAGGTATATTCTGGTTTCTAAATGTCGTCCCCTAATCCAAAGGACAGTATCTTTGTTTTTTTTATTTGTGTATTCTTTGTTTCTCTCTCTAGCATTAGTGAGCAAGCCGTTGGAAAACTGATTCATCAGCTATAAGTAGAAAGTGGTGAGTTGGTTCCCACATCCCAGCTAGGGCATTTCCTAAAATGGGATGACAATTTTCTTGCCCTTTGCTTTTATAATCTTCATACATAATGACTTCATAGGCATTCTAATTAGTCTTTTTTTTTTTTAAAGATTTTATTTATTTGATAGAGAGCATGAGAGGGGAGAGGGTCAGAGGGAGAAGCAGACTCCCCGCTGAGCAGGGAGCCCGATGCGGGACTCGATCCTGGGACTCCAGGATCATGACCTGAGCTGAAGGCAGTCGCTTAACCAACTGAGCCACCCAGGCGCCCTCTAATTAGTCTTTTGACTTGGAGGGCCTGGTTAAAGATAAAGTTCCAGGTGAAAAGAATAGAATTTTAAATATGGAGGAGACCTAAATAATTGCTTTAGTCGTTAAATACTTGAGTATTATACCAGCCCTGAGATAAGTCTACTGGCAAAGGAAAGGTATAAGGGAATGTAGTATCTGGTAAGAGGAGTATAGCACGTAATAAGAGGATTCAAAAAAAGAGCCTCTGAGGAAGTGGTAGTTAACCGTAGACCTGAAGAATGAGTTGGAATTAGCTAGGCTAAGAAGCTGCCAAAGCAATGGGAATGGAGTATACAGTGGTCTTGATATCAGAGCATTTGTGAATTTGCGGAATTGAAAGACCAGTGAGTCTGGGAGAGATGGAATGGCATGATATAAGGCTAAAGAAGAAATAAGGATGCAAAACAAGTAGAGCTTCATATAACGTGTTAATGTAGGATTACATTTTTTCATCGAGATATAATCCACATCCCACAACAAGTAAAATTCAGTGGTTTTCAGTATATTCACAATATTCAGTATATTCACAGTGTTTTTTAACCATCACCACAATGTTAATTCCAGAACATGTCCATCATCCTCAAAAGAAACGCCAGACCCATTAATAGTCACTCCCATTTGCCCCCTTCGCACAAACTCTGGCAACCATTAATTTACTTTTTGTTTCTGTGGATTTCCCTATTCTGGACTTAACATGTAAATGGAATTCTACAATTTGTGGCCTTTTGTATCTGACTTCTAGAACCTTGTTTTCAAGATTCATACATGTCGTGGCAAGCTGAAGTAGTTACTTCCTTTTCATGGCTGAAAAATGTTCCACCGAATGGATATTCCACATTTTGCCCATTCATTGATGAACATTTAGGTTGTTTCCACTTTTTGGCTATTAAAAAAATGCTATGAACATTCATGTACAAATCTTGTTTGGACATACTGTTTCAATTCTCTTAGATATATAGGAGTAGAATCACTTGGTGATGTGGTAATTCTATGTTTAATATTTCTGAGAACTTCCCAAGTGATTTTGCACCATTTTACATTTCTACCAGCAATGTATGAGATCTCCAGTTTCATCACATCTCTGTCAGTACTCACTATCTTTCTTAATTCTGACTATTCTAGTGGGTATGAATTGATACATCTCATTGTGGTTTTGATTTTATATTTTCCTATTTGCTGATGAAGTTGAGCCTCTTCTCATTTGCTTCGTGGTTCTTTATATGTTCTGGATTCTAGTTCCTTATCAGATAGATGACTTGCAAATATTTTCTTCAATTTTTGTCCATTGTCTTGTCTTTTTTTTTTTTAATTTATTTATCGGAGAGAGACAGATGGAGATAGGGACAGAGAGCATAAGCAGGGAGGAGAGGGAGAAGCAGGCTCCCCACCGAGTAGGGAGCCTGATACAGGCTGATCCCAGGACCTGAGCTGAAGGCAGACACCTAACCGACTGAGCCACCCAGGCACCCTGGTCCATTATCTTTCCACTTCCTTCATAGTATCTTTGAAAGCACAAATGCTTTTAATTTTGATGAAGTTCAGTCTATCTAATTTTTCTTTGGTTGCTTGTTCTTTAGATGTCCTAAGAAACCATTACCTAATCCTACATCAAAAAGATTTACACCTGTGTTTTGTTCTAAGACTTTTACAGTTTTTGCTCTTACACTTATATATTTGATCTGTTTTTAGTTAATGTTTATATTTGGTATGAGGTACAACTTAATTGTTTTGGTCCAGCTTCATTGTTTTGCTTGTGGGTATCCAGTTCTCTTAGCACCAGTTGTTGAAAAGACTAATATTTCCCCCATTGAGCTGACTTGGCACTGTTTTTGAAAATCAATTGACCATAAATGTCTGGAATGTTAATTCTGTCCCATTGATCTATAGGTCTATCCTTATGCTAGTACCACATTACCTTGATTACTATTGTTTTGTAGCATGTTTTGAAGTGGGTAGGTGTAAGTCCACCATTTCATTTTCAAGATTGTTTTAACTACTCTGGGTCCCTTGTATTTCCCTGTGGATGTTAGGATCAGTTTGTCGATTTCTGCACAAAAGGCAACTAAGATTTTGATAGGGGTTGTGTTGAATCTAAGAGTATTGACATCTGAATAACATTAACTCTTCTAATCCATAAACAAGAGAGATCTATGTATTTAGTCTTTAATATCTTTCAGTAATATTTCTAGTTTTTAGTAGGATCATACACTTCTTTTGTTAAACTTAATTCCTAAATATTTTATTCTTTTTGATGCTTTTGTAAATAAAATTGGTTTTTGTTTTGTTTTGTTTTTTCAGTTTTGGATGTTCATTGCAAGTATATAGAAATGCGGCTGATTTTATCCTGAAGCCTTGCTGAAGTCACTTATTGACTTTAATAGTTTTTCTGTGTGTACATGGATTCCTTAGAATTTTCTATTTAGGACATCATGTCATCTGCAAGTGAGGACATTTGATTTTTTTCCTTTCCAATGTGGACGCTTTTTACTTCAGTTTCTTTCCTAATTGCCCAAACTAGAACTTCTAGTACAATGTTGCATAGAAATGGCAAGAGCAAGCATGGTCTTGTCCCTGATCCTATGGGCTTGACTCTTTAACCTTTGAGTATTACATTAGCTGTGTGATTTTCACAAATGCCTTTATCTGGTTGAAGAAATTCCCTTATATTCCTCATATTTTTATTACGAAAAGGTGTTGGATTTTGTCAAGTGGTTTTTCTACATCTGTTGAGATAACATGGTTTTGTTCTTTATTCTATTAATGTATTGGGCCGACTTTAGTCTTTTTTTTTTTTTTTAAAGATTTTATTTACTTGACAGAGACACAGTGAGAGAGGGAACACAAGCAGGGGGAGTGGGAGAGGGAGAAGCAGGCTTCCCACCGAGCAGGGAGCCCGATTTGGGGCTCGAGCCCAAGACCCTGGGATCATGACCTGAGCTGAAGGCAGACACTTAACAACTGAGCCACCCAGGCGCCCCTCTTTTAATAGAGTGTATTACATTGATTTGTTTTATTTTCACTCTTGCATTTTTGGCACAATTGCACTTGGTTATGGTGTATAATCATTTTCAAATGTTAATGGATTTAGTTTGCTAGTATTTTGTTGAGAATTGTTACATCTGCTTTTCCATAAGGGATATTGGTTTGTAGTTTTCATATGATGTCTTTGTCTGGTTTTAGTATCAGATTATTACTAGTATCAGCGTTTGAAATGGAAAGGCCTCTCTTATTTTTTGTTTTTTTAAAGAGTTGGTGAAACTTCTTTCAATATTTGATAGAATTCACCAGTGAGGCCATTTGATCCTAGGCCTTTCTTTATGAAAAGAGTATTTATTACAAGTCAGTCTCTACTTGTTTTAGGTCTATTCAAATTTTCTGTAGATTCTTGAGTCGGTTCAGTTAATGTCTCTCTAAGAAGTATTTGTTTCACCTGGGCTCTCTAAATTGTTGCCATATAACTGTTCATAGTATCCTTTTATAATATAAATATTATAATATTTCGGTAAGGGTGATAGTAATGTCCCCTCTTTCCTTCTTGAATTTAGGAATTTGAGTCGTCTTTTTGTGTCAGCCTCTTTAAGGATTGTTGATTACTGTTGATCTTTTCAGAGAATCAACTTTTTGTTTCCTAGATTTTTCTCTTTTAATTGGTTTTTCTTCTCTGATCTTTTACTTTCTTCCTTCTTTCTTTTGGGTTTAGTTTGCTTTTCTAGTTCGTAAAATGAAAGAATAGGTTATTGGTTAGAGATCTTTCATCTCTGAAATGTACTTACAGATATAAATGTATCACTAAGCACTTCTTTAGCTGCATCCATAAGTTTTAGTATGTTGCATTTTGTTTTTGTTTATCTCAAAATATTTTCTACTTTCCTTTTGTTTTCTTCTTTGACCCTTTGATTATTTAGGAGAGTGTTGTTTAATTTCCACATATTTGTGAATTTCTTATTACTGATTTCTAATTTTAGTCTATTGTCAGAGTATACTCTATATAATTTGTCTTTTTTAATTTATTGAAACTTTTTTTATGTCCTAATGAGTGGTTTATCCTGGAGGATGTTCACATGCACTTGAGAAAAATGTGTATTCTGCTGTTGTTGGGTGGAGTATGCTATAGATGTCTGTTATGTCTAGTTGGTTTATAGTGTTAAAGCCTTCTCATTCCTGACTGAGCTCTCTGGTCTATTATTGAAAGTAGGATGTTGAAGTCTATAACTTCTTGTTGAATTGTCTAGTTCTTGTTCCACTTCGGTTAGTTTTAGCTTCATGTTTTTGGGGGCCTTGGTTGTTACATGCATATATACTTGTAATTGTTCTCTTTTTGATTCATTAAATATCTTATCATTATGTTTGTTTCTACTAACAATATTTGTCTTAATTTGTCTGATACTGGTATAGCCTCTCCAGCTCCTAGTTACTGTATGAACGTTATATCTTTTTCCATCCTTTTATTTTCAACCTATTTGTGTGTTTGAATGTAAAGTGTGTGTTGTTAAAAGCATATAGTTGAAAAAAAAAGTTAAAAAAAATAAAAAAATAAAAAAAATAAAAGCATATAGTTGGATCATATTTTTTATTCATTCTGTGTGTACCTTTTTATTGTGTAATCCATTATCACTTAATATAATTACTTATAAGGTGAGGATTTTGCCTGCCATTCTGATACTTGTAGTCTATATATATATATATATATATATGTAATTACTTTTTCTGTTACTCTTCTATTACTGCCTTTTTTGTGTTGAATATTTCCAATTTACTATTTTAATTCCCTTGTTTCCTTTTTTTTTCTTAATTTATTTTAGAGAGCACGTGCAGGCGAGCAGGGAGGGGACTAAGGGGGAGAGAGAATCCTCAAGGCAACTCCCTGATGAGCACAGAGCCGTGTGTGTGTGTGTGTGTGTGTGTGTGTGTGTGTGTGTGTGTGTGTGTGTAGCTCTATCCCAAAAACTAGAGTCTGAACACTTAACCAATTGAGCTGCCCAGGCGCACCCCCCCCGCCCATTGTTTCCTTTATATTTTTTATTTTTGAGCCTTTTTCTTAGTGATTGCTTGAAGTTTACAAGTAACTTAAAACAATCTTGTTTGGATTGATACCAGCTTAATTTAAGTAGTATATAAAAACTTTGCTCCTCTATAACTCCATTCTCATCCCCCTTTTTGCTTTTAAGGTGATATAAATTACATCTTCACCATTATATGGTCACCAACCCAGATTTATACTTACTATATACAGTTGTCGTTTACAACAGCAGGGAGTTACAAACAAAAAGTAATTTGTACTGTTTTATGTTTACCTGTACAGTTACCTTTAGTGGTGTGTTTTGTTTTTTTAACATGGATTTGTTTCACTGTCTAGCGTCCTTTAATTTTAGCCTAAAGGACTCCCTTTAATATTTCTTAAAGGGCAAGTCTGCTGGCAACAATGTCTTTGGGTTTTGTTTCATTTTGTATTTTTAATCTGGGAGTAGCTTAATGTCTCCATTTTGAAGGGGTTTTGTTGGTCTTGGTTGGATTTTTGTTATTGTTAGCACTTTACCTCATCTCCCTGCCTCTGGCCTCCATGGTTTCTCATGAAGAAAAAAGCTGTTAATCTTACTGAGGATCCCTTGTGAAGTGATGAACTGTTTCTCTCTGCTTTCCAAATTCTCTTTGTCTTTTGACAATTTGATTATGAGATGTCTAGATATGAAATTCTTTCCATGTATCCTACTTGGAATTTATTGAGCTTCCTAAATAAATAATTCTCAAATTTTGGATGTTCATTATTTGGACATTAATTCTTCAAGTATTCCTTCTGCCTTTTTCTGTCTCTCCTCCCCTGGGACTTTGATTATGCTTATGTTGGCACAACTGATAGTGTTCCACAAGTCTCAAAGACTGTTAACTTTTTGTGATTTTTTTGTTTTGTTTTGTTTTTGTTCCTTATGCTGGATAATCTCATTTGAGCTGTGTTCAGGTTCACTAATTCTTTCATCTGCCTCTTCACATCTGCTGTTGAGTCCCCCCTCTAGGGAATTTTTCATTTTAGTTGTTATACTTTTCAACCCTAGAATTTCTACTTGGGTTTTTTTTTGTATAATTTCTGTTTTTCTTACTTCTTTTTGATGAAATATTGCTCTCATAATTTTTTTTAGATATTTAGGAATAGTTTTCTTTAGTTCCCTGAACTTATTTAAAACAACTGATTTTGGGGACGTCTGGGTGAGGCAGTCGTTTAAGCATCCGACTCGATTTCACCTCAGGTTGTGATCTCAGAATCATGAGATTGAGCCCTGCATCAGGCTCTGATCTAAGTGCAGAGACTGCTGAAGTATCTCCCTCCCTCCCTCTCCCTCCCTCTCCTTTTGCCCCTCCCCACCACGCTCATGCTTGTTCTTTCTTTCTCTCTCAGATCTTTTAAAAATGAAGTAGCTGGGGCACCTGGGTGGCTCAGTTGGTTGGGCGTCTGCCTTTGGCTCAGGTCATGATCCCAGGGTCCTGGGATCAAGTCCCACATTGGGTTCCCTGCTCAGCGGGGAGTCTGCTTCTCCCTCTGCTGCTCCTCCCCCTGCTTGTGCTCTCTCTGTGTCAAAAAAAAAAAAAATGAAGTAGCTGATATTAAGTTTTAACTCTAGGTAAAAACTAAAGTTTTTTAAAGTTTTAACTCTTGGCTTCCTTAGGGATGATTTCTGTTGACTGCTTTTATTTTTGCCTTGCGTTTTTTTTTTTTTTTAAGTTTTTATTTATTAGAGCACGAGCAGGGTGAGGGGTATAGGGGGAAGCAGACTCCTCACTGAGCAAGGAGCTGGATGTGGGTCTCGATCCCAGGACTCCAGGCTCATAACCTGAGCCGAAGGCAGATACTTACCTGACTGAGCCACCTGGTGCCCCTATTTTTGCCTTGTATATGAAACATATTTGCTTGTTTCTCTGCATGTCTCATATTTTTTTGCTGTAAATTAGACATTTTAAATAATATAATGTGACAGCTTTTGTAATCAAATTCTCCTGCCTCCCTCACGTTTGTTACGGCTCTTTGTTGTTTCAGCAGTTGCTGTGAACTGCTGCCTGAACTAAATCTGTAAAGTCTTTATTCTTTGAGTTTATATTCTATGATTGGACACTGAATTTTTTTTTTTTTTTAAAGCTTGGAGTCCATAAGTCTCCCATTGTTTGTCAAGGGGCTGGGTGTATGTTGGGGCATGCTTGAACATTCAGCTAAGCAGTTGGCAACTCTGCCTTAGCCTGCTTACTCAGAGCCTTACTGGTCAGCCAGAGGTGAGAGCTTAGGGCCTTGTCAGATCTCTTCTATGTGCACTGCCCTACACTTGTACATGTCCTTCTAATATCCCAGGAATATATCCTAACTTTTCAGAGCCTGCTGTGGACTGTTCATACCCCAGCTTTGTGTGTGTGTGTGTGTGTGTGTGTGTGTCTCTGTATGTTTTGTTTTGTTTAGCTTGTTTGTCCCACTCTTCGTCACTGATAGTTGTAGTGTCAAGCTATTCCTGCTGATAGTTTTAGGCAAACATCTTAAAGGAGAAGGTTCTTTGCACTGGGTAAATTCTGATTCAATTCAAAGACCAGCCATGCAAGTGGAGGTTTCCAGGTAATTTTTACGCAGATCAAATTATTCTGGGAATGGGAATGAGTCTTTGGAAAAATTCCATCCGTATCTGATCCCTCCATTGGCTGCTAGGCTGTTTGAAAATCAATAGCCTGGAATCACATTTAAAACAAGTATACCACTCAGCTGGGGATATGAGCATGAGAATAGAGCAAGTTAAAATGCCACAGTGTTCATTATTACTGAAGTTCTTCTATTTTTCTTAAATGCTCCCAAGACTTTGATTATTTTCTGAGTTCTGTAAAAGTTTTTCTCTTTTTAACCATTTGTGCCAGTGTTCTCATTGCTTTTATGGAGGAGAGGATTTTTGGAGGTCCTTAAATGGTCATTCCAGCTGAAGCTGCTCAGAATTTAGAAGTTTAACTGAGTGCTATGGGAAGTGATTGAAGGGCTTTACACAAGGGAGTAATTTCACCAGATTTGATCCACAAGTCAAGGCAAGTGTGATGCCTTACAGATGAAGCACCCTAGTCCTGGAAGATACGTGATATTTTTTGCCCCAAATTCACAATGCTTAATTTAACCAAATAGAGTAAAAACTTGGTCTCCCAATATCCTATCCGATATTCTTTCAGTATTATACTGCTGTTTTTAGTGGTGGGTTTAGGTAAACGCCAATAATGCTAAGAAACAAAAGAACAAAGATAGGCTGCTAGTCAAGACAAATGAAGTGTTCATATGTGTGCAAGTACCAAGGACTGATAAATAAGATTGTTCCGTAAATGTCAGTTAGATGTAAATGCTAACGTTGTTGTTGAAATAGTGTTTTGATTCCCAAAGGCATAAATTAAAAAAATCAAAGGAGTGCCTTTCTTTGCTTTCCTTCAAAGCAGATCTTTTGTTCATTTTTCCTCTTAAACCGTTAGGCAGATAAGTGAAGTGTACAAGTAAATAGCAACATTGGGAGGATGTAGTTTCTTGATAATCCAGTAAGTTACTTATATAATTGTCTGCCAGCCTGGCCAGTATGGAGGTTATGGAGAATTTCTTTATTAGTTCTCCTCTTACGTATCATTACTTACAGATTCACTTGTAAGCATTACTCTGCATTAATTGTACTTTATCAGATACCGTATGTTTTTAGGTTAGCTAGAGTTTTTTCCATCAGACAACCACATATTCTATGAAGACTGCTTTGTACTGCAGCACAAACTGGTGGTTCTGGGCAAGGCTGCAGAAACCCAGCACATTCCACCTGAGGTTCCATTTGTGATACGAAACTGCGTTTCTGTTGCATTGGGGCGAAAGTACCGAAGTTACTGGAATTACCTAACCTTCTGTTTTTCATTTAGGTTACTTACAACAGGAAAACCTCACTTCTACCTGCCAAACTTTTATTTTGGAAAGTTCAAATTTAAAAGAATACGCAGAACATTGTACAGATGAAGGTTTTATTCCAGCCTGCTTACTGGTGAGTGATTTGTTCCTTAAGGGAAATAGTTCCTCATTGACCAACATGAGAGACTATAAACAGCAGTCTTAACATCAGCTCATTAGCAGTTTCAAAACTGGTAGACATTTGATAGTATTAATGCATGACTGGAAAGACCTAAAGAAGGCCAGCTCTTCTTTTCACACGCTTATGCCAAAGCTGGCAACTTTGCTTCTAAGAATCAGTTTCAAAATAACATTCTCGGGGCACCTGTGTGGTTCATGTGGTTAAGCGTCTACCCTTGGCTCAGGTCATGATTCCGGGGTCCTGGGATCGAGCTCCCTGCTCAGTGGGGAGCCTGCTTCTCCCTCTCCCAGTCCCCCCCCACCTCCCGCCCCAGCTTGTGCTCTTTGGCTCACTCGCTCTCTGTCAAGTGAATAAATCTTTAAAAAAAAAAGATACTCTCATTTTTTTTTTTTTTTTTTTATTCATTTGACAGGGAGAGCAGCAGAGGGAGAGGGAGAAGTAGGCTCCCCGCCGAGCAGAGAGTCCGATGCGGGGCTCAATCTCCTCAGGACCCCAGGACCATGACCTGAGCCAAAGGCAGACGCCTAACCGATTGAGCCACCCAGGCGCCCCGACACTCTCATTTCTAACAGCAGTTTCACTACTGCTTATCTTGGGGCTCACTTGTTTTCTGCCTGCTATGGACTAAATATTTGTGTTCCTCCAAAATTCATAGGTTGAAACCCTAAGCACCGATGTGATGGTTTAGAGGTGGGGCCTTTGGGAATTAATTAGGTTTAGATTAGGTCATGAGTTTGGGCCCCTTGTCATGCGATTATTGCCTTTATAAGAAGTGGAAGAGAGAGATCTTTCTCCTCGAACAGGCATGGAGGGGATGCCATGGGAGCACACAGCAAGAAGGGAGATGTCTGGAAGCCAGGAAGTTGGCCCTCACCAGGAACCAGATTGACCAGCACCTTGATTTGGGACTCACCAGTCTCCAGAATAAGAAATGCCTGGGGGCGCCTGGGTGGCTCAGTTGGTTAAGCGACTGCCTTCGGCTCAGGTCATGATTCTGGAGTCCTGGGATCGAGTCCCACATCGGGCTCCCTGCTCAGTGGGGAGTCTGCTTCTCCCTCTGACCCTCTTCCCTCTCGTGCTTTCTATCTCTCATTCTCTCTCTCTGAAATAAATAAAATCTTTAAAAAAAGAAAAAGAAATGCCTGTTATTTAAGCCACCTGCTCTGTGGTATCTTATCTCAACCCATTTTTTCCTATGTCTGCTTGCTTAATTTAGACAAATATAAAACAGGTGTTTTGTTATCTTGTTGTCACCTCTTTTTAGAATGTCACTAGACCAACAGAGCATCATTCGGAATATAATGGACATAGTTTGGAGCTACGTTATTTGACATAGTATTTTGCTAATTTATTTTGAACATGTCTCAGATTCATTTCAATTAGCAATAATTGCGCCTCGGATTAACCTCATTGGCTATGATACTACCACTATGCAAAGCTTCAGATTCATTTCAGTTGTCATAGACAACATGCTTATCTATGGAGGAAACCTGAAAAAACCTCCAAAACTGCTGGAGAATATCAAACATACTGTGTTCATTTAAGATGTCAGTTCTCCCCATTTTAATCTATATATCCATTACAATCAAAATCCCCACAAACATTTTTGTAGATAGCAACAAGCTGAATTCTAAATTTTACATGGAAAAGCAAGGGAACAAAAAGCCCAAATAATTCTTAAAAAGGATAGGTTGGAAGACTCCCATTACTTGATTGTAAGACTTATTAACAACCTCTAATAATCAAGATTGAGTGACATTAGAGGAAGGTTAGGGACTTAGATTGGTGGAACAGAATAGAGCCCGATGTAGACACACACACACAACTGATTTTGACCAAAGTGCAAAAGCAATTCACTGGAGAAAGAGTAATTTCATCAACAAATGGAGATAGAACAATTAGACATCCAGATTCAAAAAAAGATCCTTTACACATACCTCATACAAAGATTAACCAAAGTGGATAAAAGACCAAAGGTGCAATGTAGAACTGTAAGTTTTTTGTTTTTGTTTTTGTTTTTGTTTTTTGAGAAAACTTGTGTAAACGTGGGTTTGGTGATGAGTTTTAGATGTGATACCAAAAGCACTGACAATAAAAGGATAAATTGGTAAATTAAACTTTGTAAAAATTTAAAAATTTTGCTCTACCATAAACTGTTCCAAGAATGACAAGCCACAGGCTGAAAGAAACTATTTACATTATCACATCTGTGGTAAAGGATTTGTACCGAGCATACCTGTTAAAAAACTGTTAAATTAAAAAAAAAAAGAAAAAAATTTTTTTTAAGATTTTACTTTTAGAGAGCGAGAGAGCGAGAGCAGGAACACAAGCAGGGGAGTGGGAGAGGGAGAAGCAGGCTTCCCACTGAGCAGTGAGCGCGATGTGGGGTTTGATCCCAGGACCCTGGGATCATGACCTGAGCCGAAGGCAGACGCTTAACGACTGAGCCACCCAGGTGCCCCCAAAAATGAAATTTTTAATGGGCAGGAGATCTAAAGATGGCAATAAGCTTATGGAAAAAAAACTCGAAAAGGAAAAAAACTCCAAATCTATTGTTATTGGAAAGATGCAAATGAATAAGGAGATACCAATATATACCTATTAGAACGGCTAATGTAAAAAAACATTTAAAAACTGTCAGATACTTAGCCCTAAGGATGCAAAGCAGTAGGCACTCATTCATTGCTCATTCAACTCAATCATACAACCACTTTGGAAAACAGATTGACAATTGTTTATGAAGTTAAACGTACATTCCGCATGAGACCCAGCACTCATACATCCAGATATTTACTGAAGTGAATTGAAAAACATATTCACCCAAAATCCTGCACACTAATGTTCATATGTGATGGTGAAAAATCAGAAACCACCACACTGTCCTTTAGCCAGTAGGTGGGTAAACTATGGTATAGCCATAGAATCAAATACTACTAAGCAATAAAAGGCAACACACTGTTGATTCACACAACAGCATGAATGAATCTTAAATAAATTCCCCTGAGTTCTCTAAATTAGCCGTTCTCAACAAATAAGTAAGATGTAGATAATTGGAGCCAGGACTCTGGGAGAAAGAAGATACAGATAAGCCTAAGAATGAAACCTGTGGTGTTGAATTGTAGTCAGAGATACCACTATGAAGCCATGTTTAATATTTGTACAAATCTATACAGATATAGGTGTGTTTGTTTATTTGGATTAGCATGTCTGTGTGGTTGCATAGCTTTCTGCTGTGAGGGCCCAGCTGCAGTGGTTCCCCAGTAGCTAAATGCACACCTAACCCCTAGATCTTCTCCCAGGTCTGGAGCTAGGAATTCTGAGATCAAAGTGCTCCTGATGCAGTTCCTGGTGATGGCTGTCTTCCCGGCTTAATAGATGGCCACTTTCTCCACTGTGTCCTGATGTGAATTTTGGGGGACACAATACCAGTCATTCACAAATTAATGTTAGCTACTAGAAATAAGGCAAGGTAGAATGACCAAGTTAGTATTAAGCAAATCCCCAAACTTCTCAGGCTTTAGTTAAGACAGAACAAAGTAGAAATCTTCAGGAGAGAAAAGGAAACTGATCACCTGTCCTGTGTTAGACGTTGTCTTAGACATGTTTCATGTATCCTTAATCTTCACAACAAATGATTCATGAATTAAGAATTAACATGTCCACTTTTACATACGAAAGTAAGCCTTCCAGATTCTTATGACCTCAAACTTGAGGTAATAAAAACCTGCACTTTAGTAGTAGGAGAAACGGGGGGGGCGGTGGAGGAAAACAAGTTTGTGAGAGAATAGAAGTGAAAATAGGAAGGTGCTGGTCAAGGCTCTCTCTTATGCTCAGTGTTTTTTCACTTTGTCTTTTGGCAGGTTCACATGGCTTTCAGGATAGGGCAAATTAGGAGTGAGTCCTTACTGTTTTTAAAGAGTTATGTGACTGAGGACACCTGGGTGGCTCAGTGGTTAAGCATTTCCCTTCAGCTCAGATCATGATCCCAGCATCTTGGGATCAAGCCCCGCATTGGATTCCCTACTCAGTGGGAGTGCTTCTCCCTCTCCCACTGCGCCTCCCCCACCCCCAGCTGGTGCTCTCTGTCTCTCCCTCTCCCTCTCACTTTCTCTTAAATAAATAAATAAAATCTTAAAAAAAAAAAAAAAGTTACGTGACTAGATCCCTACCCCACAGCTGAAAACTGCTTTTCTGCCTTTGGACTATCTTAGCTAATGAAACATAGTCACAGTGTCTTATGCAAACAGACAAGATTCATGACTTGTAGATTTGATGCAACCCTTAACTTAAGTGACTCTTCATTTTTGATAAGCTGTTCTTATCCTAATCTGTTCTTCATCAAAAAATCCAGATCTTTTATAACTTTATAGAGTGAAATGTTTCATGGTGGGAAATTATTAGTAGTATTGCACAACTTTTATAATGCTTGATCTTTTTCTTTTCAGTCCTTGTTTGGAAAAAACCTGACAACAATTCTGAATGAGTATGTAGCTATGAAAGCAAAAGGTAAGAATTGAGGGTTAGGGATTCTTTTCTATTTTATACAGGATTTATCTAATAGTTTTAATTGGAAACAATTTTTAAAGGCTATTAATGCCTCCTAAAAGCCAAAAGAAAATTTGTCTCAGTTATGATGAGATACGTTTTACTGGGAGATATCTAATTAGTTTGCATTTATATTGATTAATAAATCAATGGCAAAAATCTGAAAGCTAGAGAATATAACAAAATAATTTTCTTAAATAAAACTCAAGTCTAAGTGTCTAAACTGATGAACATGTTCTATGTGTTACAGAATTTCAAGTCAATATTTTAATTTTAAGGTCTTGGCAGTCTAAATCTCAACACAGGAACCAGTCATAAAATTCTGGTTTATATTAACCAGAATATAAAATAATATTTGCCTAAGTAATATTTTAGGGGGAAAGTTAAAATTGTTTTATTCTCCAATACTGATTATTTTTATAATTCACAACATTAACAAAAGAATTACCATAAAATAATAACATTGAAAAAAAGGAATGATGCTTATTTATTACTTTGAGTATTTGTCTCTAGGCAGCTTTATGCTGAATGCTTTCTTTTGTTTTACTTCAGTCTTTAAAATAACCCAGTTACAGGTATTGGTTGTTAAGATAATTTTTAAGTAAGTATCAGAAAACAGAATTAGAGAAGCCATATTAACTTTTTCCAAGATCACAGCACTAGAAAAAAAAATGTAATAGGCCTAAATATTCTTACAGGAATATTTAGAGTGTAAATAACTTCAGAAACAATATGCTATTGGACTACAAAGGTTTAATCCCATTTTTATGTTGGGTAGCTTTCTCTGGTTTGAGTTTTTTTGTAAGTATATAGTAAAGATTTTAAATATCCTAGAAGCTTCCCATTACTGTGGGCTTTTAGAGCATATTCTAAAAAAAAAAATTAATCCGTCTTCAGGAATTTTACCTGTACTCTAAGTATAGTAACTGGTGGGGCTTTTATTAAGGGGTTGCTGAGTGATCGCAGTGATTTGGACATAAAAACATTGGTTGTAGAAAAATAATTTCCATACTCACAGGAGTTTGCATAACCTTTATGATGTTTATTATAAATCAGATTATTTTAATTAACATTCAAATATGATGTCAGATAGAACAGATTTAAAATAGTTTGCCCTTTTGAGGGGCGCATGACTGGCTCAGTCGGTGGAGCATGTGACTCTTGATCGTAGGTTGTTAAGTTCGAACCCCATGTTGGATGTAGAGATTACTTAAATCTTTAAAAGAAGAGTGTCTTTTTTTAATGCAAAGAAGATATAAAATTGATCTATAAAAGCTTCAGAGGCTTTACAAATTTCTATTTCCACTCATATTGCATCTGATACTCAATGGCTTAAGAAAAGAAGGCAGTCTCGTTTATAGCTTTGTAGGTCATTTTACAAGATAGGCTTATTTCTTAGTTTGTGACATGTCAGCAGCTTAGAGGAAAGTTTGTTTTCCTTGTTCATTTTGTGTCTAAATTAAGTGCTGAATTTTCTTTGACTGTATTTATTAAGAAACTTTTCCTCTTATGCTCTAGAAACATCAAATGATGTCCCAGCAATTATGTCATCTCTATGGAAGAAGTTAGACCATACACTTTCTCAGATCAGGTAATAAAAAGCCTGTATAGTAAGTTTATCAGAATATGCGTGATCATTTTGTAATGCAAACACATGTAGGAAGCTGTTCAGTTTTAAATCTTCTTAAGACCCACACAGTGCATTTCTGTGATACTGATCTAATTTTAAATTTACTCTAAAGATTATTGATATTCATTTGTTTTTTATTGGAATAATTTGACATAAAATGCATATTTGAATAAAATGTTTAGAAATAAGGAAATTGAGATTTATAGGTGTTTAATAATATTCCCATGTTCCCATAGCAAGTTAGAGGCAGTCTCTGGCTAGAATACAAATCTAATGCCAGTCTTGTGTGAATTTCCTTACATAGTTGCATCTTGGTTACTCATGCAAAGAATTGATGTGTTGAAGTCATGCCTCATTGGTTCTTGCCCTGTAAAGAAACAAACTTGAGTAATCTACTTCTGGGATCTTCTAAATTTAGAATTTCCTCATGGTAGCAGTGTCTACCTTTTACCTAGGTCATGTCATGGCCTTGGATGCCAGCCCTTATTGGTATCAATTATAACATCTCTTATTTAACTTTAGAATCTAGTATGAAAACAGTTTTTTACCCTTTCTCCCAGAGCTACAGGTGAATACCCAACATAAATTCAGCAGGGTCTTGGGGTCCCTGAGTGGCTCCGTTGGTTGAGCATCCAACTCTTGGTTTTGGCTCAGGTCATGATCTCATGGATGTGAGACTGAGCCCCATGTGGTGCTCTGCACTCAGCAGGGAATCTGCTTGGAATTCTCCCTCCCTCTGCCCTTTGCTCCTGCTCCCTTTCTCTCTCTCTGTAAAATAAATAAATCTGTAAAAAAACAAAACAAAAAAAGTCTCGGCAGGGGCTCCATTCCTTCCTCAGTTTAAACCCTGAAGTGGCTCCAAATGCTTTCTATCTAACTTTGTACCACATCTCATTTGACAGTCTTACCTTTTCCCCCCATTTCAACTCATTTCCTCTCTTTCAAATAATCTTTCAAAAACATTCACAATTTGGGGCACCTTTGGCTCAATCAGTTAAGCATCCAGCTCTTGATTTCTGGTCAGGTTCTGATGTCAGGGTCTTGGGATTGAGCTCTGCATCGGGCTTCCCCCTGAGCAGGGAGTCTATTTGAGATTCTCTCCCTCTGCCTCTCCCTCTGCTCACACGGTGTCTCTCTCTAAATAAATAAATTCTAAAAATCTTTTTAAAAAAAAAATTCACAATTTAACACCTATAAATATTTGTAAGTTACTGAGATATCTTATTGACAAGGTACTACATAAAAATAAAAGGCTCTTAACCAGGTATTCTCCAGGTTGGTTTGTGTGTTATTAAAAATGCTTATTCAGGGATGCCTGGGTGGCTCAGTTGGTTAAGCATCTGCCTTTGGCTCAGGTCATGATCTCAGGGTCCTGGGATCAAGCCCCACGTCAGACTCTCTCTGCTCAGTGGGGAGTCTGCATCTCCCTCTCACTCTCCCTCTCTCTTTCCCCCCTCTCTCTTTCTCTCTCAAATAAATAATCTTTTAAAAAAAATGCTTAATCAGTTTAGTAAGTTTTGTTGCTCTTGTTGGTAGAGACTTATTTAATAGATTTCCCAGAAAGAGAGCAGTATCCGTGATTGGGTAACCATAATAAAAGGAGAATCACCTTATATTGTAAATTATATCTTTGCTTTTCTCTCTTGTTAGAGGCTGGATAAAATAGTTTTATAGTCATAAATTTGATAAAATCGGGATGTCCTTTGAAGTTAACTTTGGGATTCTGGAGCATTTATGGAGTCCTGTGCAAAATCAGAATTTCTCTGGGAAGGTATCTCTAGTGGTAACGGTAATTATACACAACTTTCTTAAATACGTAGACTTCCTAAAGTCAAGTCAAATTCTTGATGGGATGTCAGAGTTCTCTAATGCATACTGCACTGGATAGAAGCTTGATGATTAAAATCATATGTGTGTGAGTGTGCTTACCTGCTACTCTTCTAAAGCAAGTAAGATTTGGTCACCCCCTCAAAAAAAATGTGCTTGTCTTTTTTGTCTGAGAGAGATCTATTGCCCTTTAATTCAGTTTACTTCAGGTCTGTTACTAAATTAGAATGTATCTTGACAGCAGAAATTTTTTCATGTCTAACTATTTTGTTTTATTTGTTAGGAGCATGCAAAGTTCCCCGGGCTTTGTTGCTAATCAGAGAGGTTGGTATTCAACTTTAAACTATAAATAATGTTCAGAATTACTTCATACTCATACTATCAGATGAACATTTTCATTAACAGTACATTTGTGCTGAGTAATTTGTTTAAACTACTGCTCTTCTAAGTACAGTTATTATCATAATAAGAAATATTTTCATTTATTACAGAAATAAACATTTGAAATACTCCCTGTTTTTTCTCAATGGCTCTGATGTATTCACATCTTTTTAATTCTCACTTCAAAGGTTTGTTTCTTGATTTGTAGAGGTATTATCAGTATGAATTATTACAGAAGAAATATACTCGTAGATTTATGGAGGTTGTGTGTGCTGAACCACACTGCTTTGAACTGTATGGGTCCACTTATTCACAGATTTTTTTTCTAAATACAGTACAGGAGTGTAAATGTATTTTCGTTTCCTGTGATTTTCTTAACCTTTTGTTTTCTCTAGGTTGCTTTATTGTAAGAATACAGTATAACATACAAAATATGAGTTAAGTATTGGTTATTGGCACAGCTTCTAGTCAATATTAGGTATTAGTTAGGTTGTTGGGGAATCCTAAGTTATAGTTGGATTTTCATCCGTACAGAGGGTCGGTGCTCCTAACCCCTGTGCTGTACAAGGTTCAGCTATACTCACTTCAGTTTGTTTCATAGGAAATTACCACCTAATTTCAACATAAATTTAGTTGATATTTCAAGAGCTCTTTTTTAATCTGTAGATTTCACATGTTAAATAATGGGACATGTATCATGTAGACTTGTTAAAATTGCCAGAGTACTCCAACAGTTAACTTTTAAATGCTCATGTGTTTCAGTCCGAACAAGAAGTGGCATTGCAGAAATCAAACGACAGAGAAGGCTTGCGGCTCAAGCAGCGCCCGTCAGTTCAGACTTGCTGACTTTAGCGTATCTTTCAGGACAGTGTACTCCTACTCCCCCTCCTCCTCCAACAGCTACACAGGTTAATCGGCCGGCTGGCCAGATTTCAGCTCCTTTGAGATCAAATTTTATAGTGGTCAACCATTCACAGTCACAAGACACTGCTGCCAGTAAGTTTAAATTTTCTTCTCTGAAATTTTGTAATTGTATAAACCGATGATATGCTACACTTTTATATTTGTTTTACAAAATCATAGCAAAAAAAAAAAGACAAGAGGCTGGAAGTAGAATACACTTTGGGTAGGTTTGCCTTAAAGTAAGCATATTACTAATGAGAACTTTTAATCTAGGATTATTTCTATTCTATATATTTGATTTTAAAAGTAATACACATTTGACTACCTTATCTCTGTTCATGCCAGTCTGTTCTACAGTGAGGAATATTCTTCCCGTACACCTCCATTTCTGCATGTTGCAAATCCTTCATATTTCTGTGAATCTGAGAGCTAGGGATAAACTTAGAGACCATCTGGTATATCTTGTATACTTGAAACTATTGAAAACGCATGATAGTAAGGGGCAAAAACTAGTTAATAACAGAGTTGGAATAAAAATTCAGGTGTCAGCTGTCTCACTTCTTAGACCAATCTTCTTTCTCTTGTGTGCAGCTAAAATTTATCACCATCTGTTACATCCTCCCTCATTTCCATCTTCTCTCCAGGCTCGTTTACACCACTGGGTAAAAACACTTAGTATTAAAAAAAAAAAAGAAAAGAAAAAACGGTATACACACACTATAGTGTACACTTAGTTTATACTTACAGTTCCTCTGTTCTGCCATGTTATTTTTGGTTCAGACTGTACTGTATTATAAAGCTTTAAGTCATAGTATATATTACTCATCTTAATGTATTTTACAGTGCCTTGCACATAGTAAAGCACTCAGTGTATGCTGTTTAATATAAAATAATAATCATTATGTAATGCTACTTATGCCATTAATTCAAGCTTAGAAAACTATTCCATGTCCTTGATATGATGCTTTTTTTTTTTATATACAGCTGGAGAGGCTTTAAATATCATTCCTGGTCCTCAGGAAAAGAAAACTCAGACCACAGTAATGTCTCCTGCTAGACGCAAAAGGTAAATGCTTTTGGAACAGACAAGTTTCCAATAACCACTAAAATTAAAGAATTACACCACCGTGTTTACATTATGAATAAAATAACAAGAATGGATTCGGTTCCTGGGACTATTTACTATTATACCCATTCTAAAATGCTTTTTTTCTCGCATTCACATTACTACATTTTAAATCTGTAGTAGTACATAAAAATATGTCTTAAAATTGGTGGTATCAAGAGGACAAAAGATGGCGGAGGAGTAGGGGACCCTATTGCAACCGGTTCCCTGAATTGAGCTGGATATCTACCAGACCACTCTGAATACCCACGAAATCAGCCTGAGATGTAAGACGATAGATCTGGATCTCTACAAACAGAATATTGCAGGCGGTTGGTTTCAAGGTGTGAAGTGGGGAGCCGTGATTCCACGGGCACATATCAGAAGATAAACTGGAAGGGGAAGGTAGCCGTCGGGTTCCTGCACCACCAGTAGGTGAAAGCCTCCTGCACTAGGGACAGGGCACAGATTCACAGACCAGTAGCAGTGGGGAAAAGACTTTAGGGCAGCCCCCTGAACTGAAACCTGAAGTGGCAGGGCCGCACGTGTGAACTGGGTGCAGCTGGTGGTTTTAGAAGCACAAAGGGCAGAGATGTGCCCCGACCTGGAGGCAAGGATTGGGAGTGCTGCCGAGGGGCGCAAACCCAGGACACTGCAGTTTTTAGCACCAGAGACAGAAACGGAGATAGTGTGGCCTGGAGAGCTCACTGAAGAACAGATTGCTATCTCTGTTCGGAGGCAGAGGGTTGGAAACGGTCACTTCTGCTCTAACTCTTCAGAAGAGACGTGGAAAGCCACCAGGGAACAAAAGCCCCAAAAAACCAGTTTTCACTGAGCCATTCCCCCCCACACACACAGGAGGCAGGGCAACTCTGCCCAAACAGTGTTGCCTGAGTAACAGCACAGCAGGCCTCACCCCCAGAAGACAGGCTGGGAGAACAAGAGGCTGACGACCCTAAGGTCCCTACAAAACAGGTGCATCTTGCTTGGGTTGTGGTCAGTAATTTGGACTCTGTACATTCCCTCAACCACCCCTCAACAGAATGACTAGGAGGAGGAACCCCCAAAATAGGAAAGAATCAGAGACTGTGACTTCTGCCACGGATTTACAGATGGATACAGATATAATCAAGATGTAGGAAATGGACTTCACGGTAACAGTTACGAAGATGATGGCTACAATGGAGAAATCGATTAATGGCAACATAGAGTCTCTAAGGGCAGAAATGAAAGCTAAACCGGCAGAACTTAAAAATGCTATCAATGAGATCCAATCTAATCTAGGTACTCTAACAGCTAGGGTAAGTGAGGCAGAAGAACGAATTAGTGATCTAGAAACAAATCGATAGAAAAGAAGGAAAAAGAGGAGGCTTGGGAAAAACAGCTAAAAATCCATGGAAACAGAATTAGAGAAATAAGTGACTCCATGAAACGTTCCAACATCAGAATTATTGGGATCCCTGAGGGGGTGGAGAGAGAGAGGACGAGAAGATATATCTGAGCAAATGTAGCTGAGAACTTCCCTAATCTGGGGAATGAAACAAACATACGTGTCCTAGAGGCAGAGAGGACCCCTCCCAAGATCAAGGAAAACAGACCAATGCCCCATCATGTAATAGTAAAACTTGCAAATCTTAGAACCAAGGAAACCATCTTAAGGGCAGTTAGGGGGAAGAGATTCCTTACAAACGGAGGGAGGAACATCAGAATAACGTCAGACCTATCCACAGAGACCGGGCAAGCCAGAAAGTGCTGGCAAGACATATTCAGGGTACTAAATGAGAAGAATATGCAGTGAAGAATACTTTATCCAGCAAGGCTGTCATTTAGAATGGATGGAGAGATGCAGAGCTTCCAAGACTGGCAGAAACTGAAAGAATATGTGACCACTAAGCCGGCCCTGCAAGAAATATTAAAGGGGGTCTATAAAAGCAGAAAGACCCCAAGGGTGATATAGAACAGAAATTTACAGAGACAATCTATAGAAACAAGGACTTCACAGGCAATATGATGACAATATATTCATATCTTTCAATAATCACCCTCGACGCTAATGGCCTAAATGCTCCCATAGAATGGCACAGGGTTACAGATTGAATAAAAAGACAGGACCCATCCATATGATGTCTACAAGAGACTCATTTACAATGTAAAGATACATCCAGACTGAAAGTGAAGGGATGGAGATCCATCTTTCATGTCAACAGACCTCAAAAGAAAGCTGGGGTAGTAATTCTAATATCAGACAAATCAGATTTTAAGCTAAAGACTGTAGTTAGAGATACAGAAGGACCCTATCATTCTTAAAGGGTCTAGTCAACCAGAAGATCTAACAATTGTAAATATCTACACTTGCAACATGGGAGCAGCCAACTAAATAAGCCAGCTGTTAACCAAAGTAAAGAGTCGTATTGATAGTACATTAATTGTAGAAGACCTCAATACTCCACTCTCAGCAATGGACATACCATCTAAGCAGAAAATCAACAAAGAAATGAGCTTTGAATGACACACTGGACCAGATGGACCTCATAGATATATACAGAACATTCCACCCTAAGACAACAGAATACTCCCTCTTCTTGAGTGCACATGGAACTGTCTCCAGAATAGGCCACATACTGGGTCACAAATCAGGTCTCAGCCGATACCAAAAGATTGAGATTGTTCCCTGCATATTCTCACACCATAATGCTTTAAAACTGGAACTCAGTCACAAGAAAAAATTTGGCAGAAATTCAAACACTTGGAAGCTAAAGACCACTCTGCTTAAGAATGTTTGGGTCGTTGGGGAGGGTATGTACTATGGTGAGCACTATGAATTGTGTAAGACTGATGAATCACAGACCTATACCCCTGAAACAAATAATACATTATATGTTAATTTAAAAATCTTTAAAAAATGTTTGGGTCAACCAGGAAATCAACAAGAACTTAATTCATGGAAACCAATGAGAACAAAAACACATCAGTTCAAAACCTATGGGATACTGCAAAGGTGGTCCTGAGGGGGAAATACTTAGCCATCCAAGCGTCACTCAAAAAAATAGAAAAATCCCGAATTCACCAACTAACTTTACACCTTAAAGAACTGGAGAAAAAGCAACAAACAATGCCTAAGCCATACATTAGAAGAGAAATAATTAAGATCAGAGCGGAGATCAATGAATTAGAAACCAGAAACATAGTAGATCAGATCAATGAAACTAGAAGCTGGTTCTTTGAAAGAATTAGTAAGATCAATAAACCACTGGCCAGACTTATCTAAAAGAAAAGAGAAAGGACCCAAATTAATAAAATTATGAATGAAAGGGGGGAGATCACGACTAGCACCAAGGAAATAGAAACAATTATTAGAAATTATTATCAACAACTATATGCCAATAAATTGAGCAACCTGGAAGAAATGGATGCCTTCCTGGAAACCTATAAACTACCAAGACTGAAACGGAAGAAACTGACAATCTAAATAGGCCAGTAACCAGTAATAAGATTGAAGCAGTGATCAAAAACCTCCCAAAACAAGAGTCCAGGGCCTAATGGATTCCCTGGGGAATTCTACCAAACATGCAAAGAAGAAATAATACCTATTCTCCCAAAGCTATTTCAAACAATAGAAACAGAAGGAAAGCTTCCAGACTCATTCTATGAGGCCAGCATTACCTTAATCCCCAAACCAGGCAAAGATCCCATCAAAAAGGAGAATTTCAGATCGATAGCCCTGATGAATATGGATTCCAAAATTCTCAACAAAATCCTAGCTAATAGGATCCAACAATACATTAAAAGGATCATCCACCACGACCAGATGGGATTTATCCCCAGGATGCAAGGGTGGTTCAACATTCACAAATCAATCAATGTGATAGAACACATTAATAAGACGAGAAGAACCATGTGGTCCTCTCAATTGATGCAAAAAAAAATTTGACAAAATACAGCATCCTTTCCTCATTAAAACTCTTTAAGAGTAGAGGAATAGAGGGAACATTCCTCAAGTTCATAAAATTCATCTTTGAAAAATCCACAGCTAATATCATCTTCAATGGGGAAAAGCTGAGAGCCTTTCCCTTAAGATTAGGAACACAACAAGGATGCCCACTCTCACCACTGTTGTTCAACATAGCACTAGAAGTCCTAGCAACAGCAATCAGACAACAAAAAAAAGGTATACAAATTGGCAAAGAAGAAGTCAAAACTCTCTCTCTTCGCAGATGACATGATACATTATGTGGAGAACCCAAGAGACTCCACCCCCAAATTACTAGAACTCATACGGCAGTTTAGTAAGGTGGCAGGATACAAAATCAATGCACAGAAATCAGTTGCTTTCTTAGACATTAACAATACAACTGTGGAAAGAGAAATTAGAGAAATGATTCCATTTACAATAGCACCAAAAACCATGAGATACTTCGGAATAAAGCTAACCAAAGAGGTAAAGGAGCTATACTCTAGGAACTACAGAACACTCATGAAAGAATTTGAAGACACAAAAAGATGGAAAAACATTCCATGCTCATGGATGGGAAGAATAAACATTGTTAAAATGTCTATGCTGCCCAGAGCAATCTATACCTTCAACACCATCCCGATAAAAATTCCAATGACATTTTTCAAAGTGCTGGAACAAACAATCGTAAAATTTGTATGAAATATGGAAATTGAATCGCCAAGGAAATGTTGAAAAAGAAAAAGCTGGGGGCATCACGTTGCCAGATTTCACGCTATATTACAAAGCATTGATCACCGAGACAGCATGGTACTGGCACAAAAACAGACATATAGACCAATGGAACAGAATAGAGAGCCCAGATATGGACCCTCAACTCTATGGTCAAATAATCTTCGACAAAGCAGGAAAAAATATGCAATGGAAAAAAGACAGTCTCTTCAATGAATGGTGCTGGGAAAATTGGACAACTATATACAGAGGAATGAAACCCGACCATTCTCTTAACACCCTACACAAAGATAAGCTCAGAATGGATGAAAGACCTCAATGTGAGACAGGAATCCATCAAAATCCTAGAGGAGAACATAGGCAGTAACCTCTTGAACATCGGCCACAGCAGCTTCTTTCAAGATACATCTCCAAAGGCAAACAAAAGCAAAAATGAACTTTTAGGACTTCATCAAGACAAAAAGCTTCTGCACAGCAAAGGAAGCAGTCAACAAAACAGGCAACCCACAGAATGGGAGAAGATATTTGCATATGACACTACAAAGAGCTGATATCCAAGATCTGTAAAGAACTTCTCAAACTCAACACCCAAAAACACAAGTCAGTCAAAAAATGGCCAGAAGACATGAACAGACACTTCTCCAAAGAAGACATACAAGTGGCTAACTTGTATGTAAATGTATGTAAATGTTTAACATCATTAGCCATCAGGGAAATTCAAATCAAAACCACATTGAGATACCACCTTACACCAGTTAGAATGGCAAAAATTGACAAGGCAAGAAACAAATGTTGGAGAGGTTGTGGAGAAAGGGGAACCTCTTATACTGTTGGTGGGACTGCAAGCTGGTGCAGCCACTTTGGAAAACAGTGTGGAGGTGCCTCAAGAAATTAAAAATAGAGCTACCCTATGACTCAGCAATTGCACTACTGGGTATTTACCCCAAAGACACAGATGTAGTGAAAAGAAGGGCCATATGCACCTCAGTGTTCATAGCAGCAATGTCTGCAATAGCCAAACTGTGGAAAGAGCCGAGATGCCCTTCAACGGATGAATGGATAAAGAAGACATGGTCCATATACACAAGGGAATATTGCTCAGCCGTCAGAAAGGATGAATACCCAACTTTTACATTGACATGGATGGGACTGGAGATTTATGCTAAGTGAAATAAGTCAAGCAGAGAAAGTCAATTATCATATGGTTTCACTTATTTGTGGAACATAAAGAATACCATAGGAGAAGAAAGGGAATAGTGAAGAGGGGGGAGTCAGAGGGGGGGGGACAGACCATGAGAGACTGTGGACTCCGAGAAACAAACTGAGGGTTTCAGAGGGGAGGAGGGTGGGCGGATGGGTTAGCCCAGTGATGAGTATTTAAGGAGGGCACGTAATGCATGGAGAACTGGGTGTTATTCGAAAACAGTGAATCATGGAACACTACATCAAAAAGTAATGATGTGCTGTGTGGGGACTAACAACATAATAAAATTAAATTTAAAAATATTGGTGGTATCTCAGGTTTTTTTAAATAAGTGTGTTCTTTAGGGCGCCTGGATGGCTCAGGTGGTTGAGTGTCTGCCTTCGGCTCAGGTCATGATCTTGAGGTCCTAGGATCAAGCCCCATGTCAGGCTCCCAGCTCACTGGGGAGCCTTCTCCCTTTCCCACTCCCCCTGCTTGTGCTCTCTCTGTCTCTCAAATGAATAAATAAAATCAATCAATTTTTTAAATAAATAGGAATAATAGTAGCATGTCCACGAACACATATTTCAAGTCTTAAAGTCAGAAATTTTTTCAGGGAGTCTTTGAGACCAAAGTTCTTTCTGCCTTAATCTGTGTGTCTTTGTTTGAAGGATATTTCAGAAAAGAGAGATAATAGTTTTTAAGTGCTTCTTCTGATTTCTTAACTGCCATGCCATGGATATTTTTGTTAGTTTTTACTGTTGGTAGTCTCTCATTCAAGGCTGACCTCAGCCTCCTTTATTGTTTTAATAATAAAACAACTATGACAGTATCTAACATTTATAGAAATCTTGGCCTTTTCATAAAGTCTCTACACAGGGGCACCTGAGTGGCTTAGTCGATTAAGTGTCTGACTCTTGATTTCAGCTCCGGTAGTGATCTCAGGGTCATGATGTCGAGCCCCATGTTGGGCTCAATGCTGGGTGTGGAGCCTGCTTAAGATTCTCTCAGCTAAGTGAAATAAGTCAACTAGAGAAAGACAATTTTCATAAGATCTCACTTTTATGTGGAATTTAAGAAACAAAACAGGATCTGTAGGGGAAGGGAGGGAAAAATAAGTCAAAATCAGAGACAGACAAATTGTAAGAGACTCTTAATCCTAGGAAACAAACTGAGGTTGCTGGAGGGGAGGTGGGAGGCGGGGATGGGGTAACTGGGGGATGGGCGTGAAGGAGGGCATGAGATGTGATGAGCACTGGGTGTTCTATAAGACTGAGGAATCACTGAACTCTACCTCTGGAACTAACAATATACTATATGGTAATGAAATTTAAATTTTAAAAAATTGCCAAAAAAAGATACTAAGAATTATAATAAACTGCAAAAAGAAAAAAAAGATTCTCTCCTCTCTTGACCCTCTCCCCACACCCCAGCTTGTGTGCACGGTCTCAAAAAAAAAAAAAAAATAGTTTTTACACATACTTCATCTTATTCGGTTCTTTCATAAACCCAATAATGCAGTTGATCTTACCCCATTATAAAGTAGGTCAAATAGAACTGGGAGCAGGGAGCCAGCTTCTCCCTCTGCCTGCCGTTCCCCCTGCTTGTCCTTACACACGCGTGCGCAGTCTCTCTTTCTCTGTCAAATAAATAAATCTTAAAAATAAAACAAATGGAACTTAACTTGCTACAGACCACATAGTAATTGGTAAAGCTGGATCTCAGAGTCATTTCTTACTAATGCGGTGTAGTAATGGTTTTCTACTCTTGCCCTTTGTTGCTACCACAGAGAGGGAAAATACCTGTTCTTCCATGACCTTAAGATTTATATCTCTATATGTAATTATCATCGAATCTGTTTTTCATACTAGTTAAAAGACAAGCTTTAAAATGTGTTTCAGTGAATCTCAAAGGAAAAGTAACACTTTGTCTGGGCCTCATTCAACAATACGGAATTTCCAGGATCCAAATGCATTTGCAGTAGAAAAAGTAAGTGACCTTACCAAGCTTTGCAGTTTGAGATATTCCTGAGTTTTAAAATAGTGATATTTACGTGTGTGTGTGTGTGTGTGTGTGTTACAGTATTTCTATAAAACTGCAGGGTAATTTCCTTGGGATAGAGAGTAAAATGTATGAGTAGGAGACAGTCCATTTAGAATAGATAGCGTGTGCAAGTGCACCAAGTAAGAAGCAGTGCTGTTCAGGGAACAATAAATACATTGTGGGTGCTGGATTATGCAACATAATCAGGCATTTTACTAGAGTCAGATTATTAAAAACCTTGTATGAAAATTTAGAGTTTGGAACTGTTTTGTAATCAGTGAAGAAAGAGTTGGTGAAGGATCTGTGGTAACACTTGTGTAGTATTCAGGTATTTATACAAACAGAGCCACGGTAACTTCTGAGTTTCCACCTAGATTTATTAAAACTAGCTAGCTCCCGTTAACTAGAAGCTCTACCCTATTCTTTACTAATATTAATTTTCTTTTCCAGCAAATGGTTATTGAAAATGCACGAGAAAAAATATTAAGTAACAAATCTCTTCAAGAAAAGCTTGCGGAAAACATTAATAAATTTTTGACTAGGTAAGCTATGTGTGCTGATGATGCTAATTGTTTTCACCTAATTGAGAGCTATGGTAACAATGTTTCTTACTGTATTACAGCGACAACAATATTGCACAAATACCTAAGCAAACAGAGAGCAATCCTACGGAACCGGAGACTTCAATTGATGAACTCCTGGGACTTCAGGTATAGGTTAGGGTGTGTGTTTGTAGTGCATATACTCATAGTTAAAACTGATGGTATTTTGTTTTCACTTCAAAACCATTGCCAAGAAGTGCCTTCTGGCTCAGTCAGTACAGCATGTGACTCTTGATCTTGGGGTTGTAAGTTTGAGCTTCATGTTAGGTATAGAGATTACTTAAATAAAATAAAATCTTGACCAAAAAAAAAAAAAAAAAAACCATTGCCAACAGATGTATAAAATTATTTAAGATAATAATTTTAGTTAGAGATTTCCTTCATTGTCAGACATAAATGTAACCTGTTCTTGAAAATGAATTCGTGAATTTTCAAATAATGTGTAAATTGTATTGTTTAAATGGTAAAAGTAGTAAGACATCTCTAACCCATTTAATATCTCTAATTCTTCCATGTATCAGTACAACACTGTAGCCATACAGCAGTCAGCAGTGGGTATCTAAGTATTTAATACTTAAAGGTTCCTAAGCGGGTATGTTTGTGTCGCAGCTGTAGCAACAATACCATACAACATGTATATATTGCATTGCTACACACTGCATAAAAATGTAAGGAAACAATGAAATTATCTTAAAGGTGTATAATGAATCCAAGTAAAATGAACAAGACACTTTAAAAAAGAAAGGTTACTAACTAAATGAATAAATTGTCTGAAGTTTACTGCCAAGAGAAGGAAGATGGGACTATAGTTACTGTTGCTATTTAGTGATGGTGAAGATGGAAGAACATCAGCTGGTAAAGGAAGACTTTAACAATTTATCTTTAATATTTATTCATGTGTTTTTTTAAAAAAAAGATTTGTTCATGTGCACATATCCTTCCTCAGGAGCTGAGATTGTGATGGTAACTCATCCTTTGACTTGGACTCTTGGATGGTGTAATCCATTCTTGTTGTCATGCCCACCAAACGAATTCATTATAGCAGGTTTGCTTTCAGGTGAATTCTAGGTAAAAACCACTGAATTTTTTTATTTTTATTTTTTTGGTCTTTCCTTCAAAATACTTTAAAAAAACAATTTGCTACATTTTCCTGTAGTGAAGTTCAGTAAATTTAACAAAATATGACGAACTTTTTAAAGCAACTTTAAATTATCTACCAGTACTTCTTTTTAAAAACTTCTCCTGTCTTAATGTTTAACAGGTGAATACACCCTATTCTAAATTTTTATAGTCTTCAATTGCTTGTTTATATTTTCTCCACAGACATCAGATACTTCCCATAATCAAGGCACTGTGTTAATATTGTGAGACGTTATAAGACACAACCCTCTGCTCTTGCTTTGTAATACTGTATATTTGGGAAAAGTTAAATTCAGATTTAAATAACTTTTTAAAAGAACAGCAAGACAAATTGCCCAACTGAGTAGTAAAAACATCAGATTCACTGAGAAGTAATTAGCCAGTTGTATAAATAGGTGAAGTATTAAAAATACTTACAAGTCTTTGTGACCTTGGAGAAGGCAAGATTTCTCAGGCTATACAAATCACTGTTTAAAAAAAAAAAAAAAGCTTCCGTAAAACTTAAAATACCTGCTTATTAAAATCATCATTAACAAAAAATTAAAAGTCAAACCACCAACTTGGAGAAAATACTCATAACACATGCATCTGTCAAAATATTTTTATCTGAAATATAGAAAGAGCTTCCATAATCAATAATAAAAAGATAAACCACCCATTTTAAGAAAGGGGTGAAAGATTGGACCAGACAAAAGAAGATAGAGGAATGGCCACTGAGGCCATGATTATTTGTTATTCGGGAATTGAAAGTTAAGAATACAATGAGATACCGTTTCACATTCACACTACAATGGCTGAAAGTTAAAGATCTGACAATACCAGATGTTCACAAGGATGTGAAACAACTGGAACTCTGAAAAATTGCTGATGAGAAGTTATAAAATAGTATAACCTGTTCAGAAAACTGATAGTTAACAAAGTTATGTATACACCTGTAACTTTCCTTATGATCTGGCAGTTAGTAGGTTTTTACCCAAAAGAAATAAATATGTTCACATATGTTTACAAAAAGACTTCTACCAGAATATTTGTAACAGCTTTGTTCCTAATAGACAAACAGTAAAACCAGATGTCCATCGACAAAAAAGGAATAAACAAATTTGGCAGTCATAGAATACTGGTGAAGAATAAAAAGGACTAAGCTACTGATACACATAACATACTTGGATGAATCTCAAACATGTTGATCAAAGAAGATAGACTAAAAGAATGTATGTATATAGTGTGCTTCCGTTTGTATGAAGTTCTAAAACAGGCAACACAAAATCATGCTGATAGAAATCAGAAATTTTTTGAGGGTGAGGGTAGTAATTTGCCAAAGGCGGAATGCTCTAGAAAAGGGAATGGTGTGTACAGATGTGTGATTTTCTTGGGCGGTGGAAATGTTTTACCTTTTTTTTTTTTTTTTAAAGATTTTATTTTTAAGTAACCTACACCCAACAAGAGGCTCAAATTCACAACCCTGAGATCAAGAGTTGCAGACTTCCACCAACTGAGACAGCCAGGTGCCCCGTTTCACACTTTTTACTGGAGTGGTGGTTACACAGTCCTTAAAATTGTCAAAGCTCACTGAACTGTGGACTTAAGTTCTGTGCGTTTTAGTGTGTGTAAATTATACCTTGAGTTTTAAAAATATTAGAAGATCGATTTGCAGTTACCTTTGGAACATTCATTTCAAGGTTCTTTTGATTGTAATATTTACAGTTGAGAATAAAATGACTTACTAGGAAAGTGCATTTCGTCAACAATTTTTATAAGACTATCCAGCGTTTCATAATTCGATTATATTGTGTTCTCGACATTATTTACATTACTGTATTTTCAAGTTCCTGGGTATAGAAACACTTGTTCAAGCTCCTGGACTCCTCCCAAATCATATTTCATCGAGAATTGTTGATGTTCTCTGTACATCTTTATAATTAAAGTGAACTGGCTCTTTAATTTCAAACGAGTTTTTCTTTTCATTTTATAAGCATTTTAAAAAGTCCCAAGTTTTTATCAGTTCATGGAAGTTCCACTTTAACTCTTGTTCCATGTGAATTTCCTCTCTCATGGGATTCAAATGTATGCCTTACTAATCTTGAAGAATATGACATTGTGGGATGATTTATAAATAACTAAAATTGAGAATTTTAATTCTCTGTTAGAATAAGAGTAAATGAAGGCCCTAGTCTCTCTGACAAATAAAGTCTTACAAAAGGATAAATGTGAACAGACAAGCAAGGATTGTACAACATTTGAAGAAAACATTTAATATTGAGACCAAAGCAGAGAGATAAAAGGGGCAAGATTTATATAGAAATCTCCCAAACTAATAGGAAAATAGATCAGATTTGTGGTTACTAAAGACAGGGCATTGGTTGGGGGTTGAGGTGGCGGGGCGGATTGGAAGAAGGTGGTCAAAAATACAAACTTCTAGATAAAAGATAAATAAGTATTGGGCTTTAATGTACAACATGATGACTAGTTAACACTGCTGTGTTGTATATTTTGAAAATTGTTAAGAAAGTAGGTCCTAAGAGTTCTCACAAGGAAAAAAATTTTTCTTATTTTTGTATCTGCTTGAGATGATGGATGTTAACTAAACTTACTGTGATCATCATTTCACAGCATATGTAGGTCAAGGCATTATGCCGCACAATGTAAACTTAGTGCTGGATGTCAAGTTGAAAAAAACATAGTGTGACTTCATTTAAGATGTATACACACACACATAACTATAGTTCCTGTGTTCGTTTTATTTTAATTTTGGGAATATATTCACCAAAGCAGTTAACTCTAGGAAGTAGAATTAGGGAACATTCACTTCTACCTGCTGGTGTGGTTGTTTTTATTTGTTTCAAATGACCCTAGTGTTAGAATCAGAAGAAATTTTCATGGAGGGAAGTAATTATTTATAAAAAATGAGAGTATCATATGCCCTCTAATTATTTTGCTGTTATTAAACCATATACTAATTCAGTTAGGATCACTTCTTTTTGCAGAGTGAAATCCATATGTCTGAGGAAGCTATACAGGATATATTGGAACAAACAGAATCAGATCCAGCATTTCAGGCACTCTTTGATCTCTTTGACTATGGTAAGTAGACCATTTCAAGGCAGTTAGAAGAAAAAAGTTTCCATTTCTTTGGCAATTTAACCAGACTGAAGCAACATTCCCAGAGCATCTGAAAAAATGTCCTATTTTCATCAAAGCAAACATATGGCTATGAAAGGAGGGGTGGGAGTTATTTTTTTCTTAAACTTGAGCTGTAAAAATGGAGAACCTTTTGTATATTTTGTGAGCATTATTGGCAGTCAACACAAATATGTTGACATCACTACTGCACATACATTGTACTAAACACAGTTGGATCATACGGAATACAAGAGGTTGGCCACTGCCCTCAATTTTATGACCTTGTGCAGTAGTTCTCAAAGTGTAGTCTCCACCCCAGCATACAACATTATCTGAGAACATGTTAAAAATGCAAATTCTTGGATTCTCCAGATGATTCTGATATAGGCTAAAGTTTAAGAACTACCGGTCTGTTGGAAAAATCTTTGTTTTTGTCAATGATATACAAGGCAACATGTTAAAAAACATCCAGAAGACCGTAACTTTAACATAAAGCCTAACATTTGCTTAATCACCATCAGGTTGTATTAACTGATGCTTATTTTTATTTTGATAATTTAACCAGTTGTTTCCCTGTTCCCTTTTTAACAGGTAAATCAAAGAATAATAAAAATATGTCACAAGGCATTTCCAGTCAGCATCTGGAAAGCAATACCGGTGTAGTCTTAGCAGATGGAACTAATCTAGCAGTTAAAGGTTCTTTTGAAACAGAACAGTCTGGTAAGAATTTGGTTTTGTTAATATCTTCCATCTAAATCCTAATATCAGTTTCAAAATTTCAAAGGCAGACAATACTGTTTAATTTGGAAGTTGTTCAATTGCCACATAGGTTTTGTTGTGTTCTTTGGGTTTTTTTTTTTTTCTTTTCATTAAAGAAAAAAAAATCCCAAGCTTTTTAGTAATTTGAATAAAAGGTGAATTTTTAGTACTCATTCTTTTGTGATGCAATAGATTCTTGACATGCACAATTTAGTTTTAATGGTGTGGTCCAGTTTGACAAAAAACAGTAACATTTAACATAATTTTTTTGTGGCATAAATTCAAATCCCTGCTTTGTAAGGTTAGTATGTGGTATTAATCATTCAGCAGCCTGGTAAGCAAGTTCAGCTGACTGCTCAGCATCCATATCTCACTTATTTCAAGGAAATTATATACTGTAGTGAAAATCTTGCAGTATGGATCTTATAAGGCTTTAGGTCATAGTCCTATGTGTCTACCAAGTCAGTTTTTCATTTCTGCCTCCCATACCAGTGAGGTGGCAGTGGAGTACCAATTTGGCACATAATTGAACCTGTGGGTCAGTTTTTCTCAGATACAACCATTACTCTTGCATCTCACACATGCTAAACTTTGTGCCTTTTTAGTATCATTTTTATCCGTTCTGTTAGTAACAAGTTATGCCAAAATAATCTTTTTTTGTCTGTCTGCTTAAATGCTGTTACCCTTCCAACTGCAAAAAAAAAAAAAAAAAAACCCGATGGCTTCCAAGTTTCACATCATGTCTTCCAAAAAGTAGTTTGGGAATATCTCAGACTCCTTTCCCACTCTGAATCCTCTGCCTGCACTGAAGCCCAATTCTCTAATTCTTCTTGGACTGGATTACAGTGTTATTTTGTGTGGAAAATTAGGCTTCACTTAAGCGCTCTACTGCGCACAGAATGAAACTCGAAATCTCCTCTCAGAGTCTTGCCACTTCACTGAAGCTGACGTGGCCTGGATGTAATTTCTGCCCATCTCCCCACGGGAGGATCCAAACGTGCTCTTAACCAGAGATGACTTACCAGTGTCCCATTAACAGAACCGTAGGTGACAGACGTTTTTCCAGACCCTTCCTGTGTTTTTCATCTTGTTACCACTACTGTTCTGTCCCACACTGAGTGCTCTGTGACTCAGTTGGTCATTTTGCTGTTACTTCTTGAAACGTCCTCCTTATCCCAGCAAATCACATTTCTTCTGTTCAGATCTCCTCTCATAATAGCTCCCTTTTAACACTTTGTCACTTCCATTAGGCACAAAGACTTGCCTTTTGCTCCTATACTATTACAATTTTTACGTGTTTTATCATCTCTTTCTATGTCTGCTTTCCTTAATAGGCTGATCTCCCCAAGGGCAGAGACTAGGTCATTCGTCTTTTATCCCAGCCCTAATCATGTGGTTGATGATCTTTAATAAGTGTGTGTTGAAGATTCCAAACAGGACATGATAACATCAAATGTTGATCATATAAAATGTACTTGGCCCATTTCACCTTGAAGAATATATCCAAAAAAGTAAGGCCAATAGAAATGGTACAAGTTGAAAAGTCAGCTATTTTGAAAAACACGACACATGTAGGGCCAGTTTTTTTACGTACTGATAAACATTAGACGTTCTTACACCTATGTACTTTTTCCTTCTTTGCGTCACTTGTTTTCTAAGAGGTTGGAAAAACAGTTTGGCCCTCGTTTAAAAAGGCATCAGTAATTTTTTTAAAAGTACCTGTAAGTTTTTTGATACTCGGAAAACGTGAGATACGGCTTTTCAGACTTCTGCTAACCAGTACATCAAAGATGAGTTGCTTCCAAGGAGGCAAAACAGTGAACGTGACTCCCTCAGAAAGGAATACATATTCACTGTTCTACCATCCTTGTATTTTGCAGATGATCAGTCTGGGCAGCCCCCATTTTGTGCATCCTATCAAAATGAAGACACCTCAAATGCTTTGAAGAATAGCAGCAACCATGAGGAGCTTGGACAGGAAGCCCAGGAACACTTTCCTCAGATAGGCTCTAGCATCCAGAAAAAGGCATTTAAAACAGTTGTACCTAATGGACAGAAGTGTACCCTTGATATTACCTTTGAGTCTGTGCCTCATTTGAATGACTTTAACCAAAGAGTAAATGCTGATGCTGAATGTAATCAGCGTTGTGCTGAATTGTACACCCATCAGATGCCCACTGACACCGCCATGACGCTGGAGGTTGGAAAGACTCCTCTGCTGTCCAGCACACCGCGGGAGCCTCCCTTGCAGCCTGATCCGGCCGCTCTACCAGTGACGTCGTTTGTTTCTCTTGGTGGTGAAACTAATGGTGAAAACTTAATTCTCTCTGGGAAGAGTTCTCAGCTTTTATCCCAAACTATTCCATTAACTGGAAAGACATCTAAAACAAGTCAATTTTGTGAAAGCTCTAACAACACAGCAAGACTTAAAACTACTACTCTCCCTGGTTCTAAGTCAGACCCTAGAGAAATGCACCAGAATAAAACTGAGGTTCACGGTGGATTGCCAGTTGCCTCACAACGTGCAGACTGCCAAGATAATTCTTCACTTCCAAATAAAATACTACCTCTGTCAGTTGAAAGTTCAGGTTTAAATGTATCCGAACAGGTAGACATTCGTCTTGAAGATTCGGTGTCTTCAGTTAAACAACCATCTGAGGATTCATCAGCACCTGAGTTAAGTCATATGGAAAAACATGAAAGTCAGCCCTCCAAGTCTGAGAAAGTCGCTGTCGATTCACAAGAGCCTGCGTCTTTAAAAGAAGATGGAGATAGTATTTTTCTCACTTTAGGTGAAGCTGGTAACTGTGGGGAGGTTGCACTGATGGCTCCAGAAGGTCATCCTCTGGAAGAGAAGCAGTCTCTTCCTTCAGAATCTGTGTGTTCTTCGGTGGGAGATTCTCCCCCTGAGTCCCAAAAGACTAGTGAAAAACCTGCAGTGGACAATTCAACAGACATAGATGCATCAAATATTGTCTCTCTCAAAATTATCATTAGTGACGATCCATTTGTTTCCTCAGATACTGAACTGAACAGTGCTGTTTCCAGTATCAGTGGGGAAAACTTGCCGACTATAATACTGTCCTCTCCTGCCAAGTCTCCTGCCAAAGATGCAGAGTTAGTTAAATGCCTGTCTTCAGAAGAGACTGCAGGTGCTGTCACATCTGCTGACAGACTAGGGGATTCCACGCCAGGGGAACAAAGCCTTCTGGCCCTCAAACCTGAGGACTCTCCTGGAAACGGCGCTCAGAATGAAGGCAGCGGTGCTTTCTCATCCACCGTCACACCGTGTGTCTCCAAGGATGGGGGGTACATACAGTTGATGCCGGCTACGAGCACGACTTTTGGCAATTCAAGTAACATTCTCATAGCTACCTGTGTGACAGATCCAACAGCCCTAGGAACAACTGGAAGTCAGTCTAATGTGGTGGTGGTGCCTGGGAATTCTGCCCCCGTGACCGCTCCACCACCCCTGCCCCAGTTACAGACACCCCCGAGGTCAAACAGTGTGTTCGCCGTCAACCACACTGTGTCACCCAGCTTTTCACAAGGTAACTTTAAAAACACAATGAGGTTCATTTCTCTGGAATGGGACCTAATTTCTCTTGTGTGTGCATTTATTGACTAGGAGGAATGAAATCGTGGCTAGACAGTGTGAGAAAAGACTGAAATTTGTGATTATGCCCCCTCTTTTCTCTCCCTGATGAATTCACCCATACCTTGTTTTAAATCTGCTATAAGTTATGAAATTCATTGGTTTCAGTGATCCTTGAAGATGGAGCTGAGGATACATTCATCTGCCTTTCCTTACGTGTTGCTTCCCAAGCTCCTTTCCCCTTTTTTTTAATATTGTAGGCATATAATAAAATCTGAATAAATACACACAATTAACTAGTAGCCTGATGGATCTTTTGAAATGCTGTTTAAAATAACCTCTTTTAAAAGAGGGGTCAGGGGGTGCCTGGGTGGCTCAGTTGCTAAGCGTCTGCCTTCGGCTCAGGTCATGATCCCAGGGTCCTGGAATCAAGCCCTGCATCAGGCTCCCTGCTCCGCAGGAGGCCTGCTTCTCCCTCTCCCACTCCCCCTGCTTGTGTTTCCTCTCTCGCTGTGTCTCTCTCTGTCAAATAAATAAGTAAAATCTTTAGAAAAAAAAAAAGAGGGGTCAGAATGACTAAAGACTGGGACTTCAGCGGAAACTCAGAGAAATGAAGTCGTGGTTTGAGTGAAGGGAGGGAGTTGTCGAGTGTAGGTGGGTATTTGAGAGACTGAAGTGGGTGTTCGTGAAAGTGAGCTCCACCTGACAAGAGCAGTTAGTGAATATAAGGAAAAGTTTGATTTAGGGATAAAATAGGATAGCCACAGACTATAGTGTTGACTTCTAAGGACCATATAAGCATTGTCATTTCCCCTCATAGTTTTGACTGTTGGTACATTTCTCTGGACCCTTTCTGACCAGTACCACTAAGATGATAGGTTGGCGTTCTGAGCAGGTCTTGGGCCGTTAACATTCAGCTGAGACCCTAATTTTGTGGTATGATTCAAATTTGAAACCTTCACCGTCATGTTTCTAATCAGTTTCATTATTATAATCTAGAAGAATCAACATATAACTGTAATGTGATCTCCTGGCTGTGAAGTCTAATGCTTAGAATATTTACCTTGACCAAATGCAATTAGATTACTTTTGAATATTCAGATTAATTTTTTCTTAATTTGTTAGCCTTGCTCTTGTTCCTAAAGTTTTTTAAGGACAGAAGATTCTAGGGGCCCTGGGTGGCTAAGTCGGTTAAGTGTCTGCTTTCAGCTCAGGGTCCTGGGATCAAGTCCCACATCAGACTCTCCACTCTGCGAGTCTGCTTCTCCCTCTCCCTCTGTGATCTCTCTCGCTTTTGTTCGCTCTCAAATAAAATCTTCAACAAAAAAAGAGTAGATTCTAAGGTAAAAGGATTACAATTTTAGAAAATTTAAATGTTACTTGGAGTCTTTGGTTTGAGAGAGAATCTTACTGAGAATTTCTTTTTAAGGATCTGCCATCATAATTGCTTCTCCCGTCCAACCTGTGCTCCAAGGAATGGTGGGAATGATCCCTGTGTCTGTGGTTGGACAGAATGGAAATACCTTTTCTGCTCCTCCTCAGCAGGTAAGATTTCTGAACTGAAAATGGTGCAGCGATGCTTTTCAAACCGAGAATCATTCATGGCCGCTTCTCTTCTAGCTCCTTCATATGCCTTTGGCAGCACCTGTATGCAATAGAAGTATCCCTCAAATTCCCATCCCTCCAAAATCTCAGAAGACTCAGGGACTAAGAAACAAGCCTGGTACAGGTACATTTTTATGTTCATTAATGTCACTTTTATGTCTGTATGCTCATTTGTTTACAGCAGCACCACAGTATTTGTTTCCGAATACCTATTTCATTCCTAACAGGTGATTTCCAGTCTTTGCTTAAAGTTGTTTTTTTTGTTTGTTTGTTTTGTTTTGTTTTTAGTTATCTAAACTAAAAGGCAAATGGAGCAAAATAGAGTTCAGAAAGAGACCATGTACTTATGAGAACTTGTATGTGATGGATATAGCATCAGAAGTCACTGAGGACAGGAAGGATCGTTCAGTAAATTTTTTGGCTATTATATATGCTATAGGAAAAAGATCCCTTCCTCAAACCATACACAAATCATCTACGATGATTAAAGACCTGAAAGTGTAAAGCAATACAGGTAGGCAGTGAAAGAAATGTAAGAGAATATCTTAGAGACAAAGGGATAAAGGGATTGCTTTATAAAAATGCAAAAAACACAATTATCAGTGGAAAAAGTTGATAGCATGACTGCTCCAAAACTAAAGGTTTCTGTTCAACAAAAGACACTATTTACAAAATAACACCAGGTCTTCATTGAGGGGTTTCATCAGACTTTGCCTCCAACTCCTCCATCTTCGTGGATGACAATGCCCCCGTCGTCAGTCTGCCCACCATCCTCGCCCTCCGAATTCTCGGACACCTTCCATTTCTAAGTCTTGATCTCCATGGCAGCTAATCTCTCCCACTGCTTCACCTTTAACATTCCCCTTCGCACTTCCCTGTGCAGTTTTTAAAAGGCAGTGACCTGTCCCAGGATCCTCTCGTTCCCGTACAGTGACGCTCTTCAGCCAGCGAGGGCTCCCCTTCCTCGAATCCTCACTTTTTCCTGAACCTCTGTTTCCTTCCTGGGTTCCCTTCCTTCCCCATCCAGGCTAGACCCACAATCCACCACCTCAGCCACTCTTCCAAGTGCACATTCGTCTGCCATCCCCCTGCCTTCCAGCCCTGGATCTGTCCAAACATCCCTCTCTGCCTTTGTACCTGGGCTTGTCAGCATTGCTTTAGAAGTGGGGCCGTTCACGACCACTTGAAAAATGTCTCACCCTCACTGCCACTTAGCAGCCATTTCAGATGTCTTCCTACCTTTCTTTCCCATTCTCCTTTCAGACTCTTCCAAACTCCTACAGCTCTTCTCCTACCTACCCAGTCCCCACCCTCCTCACTCTAGGCCAGTGGTCTTCTCTCCCAGCCGATCAGTAAGTAGTAAACTCCATTTTCCCACCTCACTCCCATTCGGTGTGTACCTGTTCTACTTCCTCTCGTTCCTTTCTTTCTTACAGGAATAATGCTCTTGTCCTTTCTACAGTTGATGCTGTCTACCCGCATCTTCTGTCTTCTGTATGTCCTGTATTTTTCTTGTTTGGATCCTTCTTCCCTCTCTGGCTGTAAAGCTCCTTGGGTTTGTCTCACCTGCCAACCCTTCATCCCCAACTTCTCCTGTCTCCCATGCTTTCTTCATCCACATTATTGTCTTTTCTCATGTTTTCACTAAAACTGTTTAAACTGAGATCATCAGTGCCTCTGGATGTTTTCCATCCTGACCTTACTTCCCTCTGGCAGTTGACACTGTTGGTGGTTTCTGGACCCACCACTAAATTACTGCACTCCTGCCTTGGGGACTACCTGACTCCAGACCTTCAGACTCTGTGTCTCAGGCTCCCTTCTTGCTCCACAGGGACCTTCTGCCTGCTTTTCTCCCCCTGGTTAATGTCACCACGCAGTCCTCCTTGACCCTTCGTGTCTCTGTGAACGCCCATCACTGTCTCCATCATCTCTTTCCTGGACTGTTGACAGCCACCTGAGGAGAATTTCGGATGGCAGTTTCCTTTCTTCTCTAGCCCACCTTCTCGACTACTGCCAGAGTGACTTTCCAAAGCACAAGTCTATTTATGCCTGTTCCCTCTTTAAAAGTCTCAAGGATTCTCTCTGAAACTTCTTTCATAAGGCACAAGGTCCTTCCTAATCTCATCTGTGCCTACCTCTCCAGCTTGGTATCTTCCTGCTCTCCCACATAAATTCCTAAGTCCCTGGAAATTAAAATATGGCTATTAAAACTCCAGAGCTTGTGCTCTGCCTGACATAGGCTTGCAAACATGACAGTCAAATCAGCAAAATCTCAAAATAGGCATAATACATTGCTTGCTTTAACTCTCTGGACCTAAGGAGTACCCCTAAGTGCTGTGTTGAACATTGTAATTAATAGATCCAGAGACTGGACTCAAAATACTTGCCTAAAGTTGAAGCAAGTCATTTGCTCCATATCTGTATTTCCTCTCTAAAATAGGTGAATGATCATCTTGTCTTGTATCTAAAATCAGAAGCTGTGGGGGCACCTGGGTGGCTCAGTCAGTTAAGTGGCTGCCTTTGGCTCAGGTCATGATCATGGGATCCTAGGATGGAGCCCCACATCGGGCTCCCTGCTCAGGGGGGAGCCTGCTTCTCCCTCTCCTGCTCCCCCTGCTTGTGCTATCAAATAAATAAAATCTTAAATAATAATAATAATAATAATTAGAAGCTGCTTTTTAAACCCAGTAGGTGAGAGTACTTCATTTGTTACATTAGCTGTCATTTAAAATTTTTCTCATGGTGTGTGATGTCTGTCCCATTTTCTTTCAGAGTAATGTACTCTTTCTCTCAGGAATGTTTTCCTTTTCTAATTATTTCATTTATAATTCCAGGAAAGCAGGTAAATAATTTGGTGGATTCATCTAGTCATTTAGTTGGATGTCATGCACAAAGGTGAGCATAGAAGTATTTTCCTTCATAGATTCTTTGAATGCTCAGATTGGAAACATAAAGGATGTCTTTATGTTGCTAAAAAGACTTGTTTATTTTGCAGAACTGAAGTGTCTGACAAGAGTATGGCCACAGATCTTGGGAAAAAACTGGAAGAAATGACAGTCCCCTTCTCATTAGAGAGCGTAGTTCCAGCTAGCAGACCATTCGAAAGCCACCGACGTGTGCTCTGTTTTGATAGCACTGCTTGTCCTGTGGCGGACTCGCGGGGCACAGACCGTAAGACAGTGTCCCAGAACAAAGAAAGGAATGACATTGCATTTCCTAATCTTGAGTCACCTGTTGTGTCCTCCGCCTTAAAACCCCCTTCTAATAATGCTCTCAAAAGGGAGAGAGAGAGACCTCCTTTGCCTAAGATTTTATCTAAATCAGAAACTGCCAATGGCCGACATACCACCATAAAAGAAACTCAGTCAGAAAAGAAAGTTTCACCAACAGAAATTGTACTTGAATCTTTCCATAAAGCAACAGCTAATAAGGAGAATGAATTATGCAGCGATGTCGAAAGGCAGAAAAATCCAGAAACTTCAAAACTGTCAAATGGGCAGCAAAATGGAGGTTTACGGAATGAGAAAACCATAGCTTCACTGCAAGAACTAACCAAAAAACAAGGCACATCTTCAAATAGTAAAAATGTCATTTCAGTAGGTACAACTGTGAAGGATCCAAAACAAGAACAAATGAAATGTGCCAGTTCTCTGATTAACCCACTAACCAAACATGCCACCGAAGTGTTGCCAGATGGCCAGTGGCCTAGCCCCGTAAATAGGCTTCCCGATAGTTCCGATGCACCCGTCCCCCGGACATCTGGGTCAGGGGCAGGGGACAAACATAAAGAGGAGCCTAGAGATGGTATCAAGGTCCCCTCTAGTAGGCGTTTTGGTGAAGACAGTGGCACAGCCAAGGTAATGGTCCCTCCTGTCACCCCAGACTTGCCTGCCTGTAGCCCTACCAGTGAGACAGGGAGCGAGAACAGTGTAAGCATGGCTGCCCACACCCTCATGATTCTCTCCAGAGCAGCCATCTCCAGGACTGCCTCGACAACTCCTCTCAAAGACAACACCCAGCAGTTCCGAGCCTCTTCCCGGAGCACCACAAAAAAGCGGAAAATCGAGGAATTAGATGAACGTGAACGAACCTCTCGTGCTTCTAATAAAAATCTTGCAAATTCATCACTCCCAATGAAAAAGAAGAAAATAAAGGCAAGTTTGAAAGTCTTAATTTCAAAACCACACCTTTGCCCTTCCTTCAGTGCTCACATTAGAGATCTCAGCATTTTTGCCACAGCTACCTAACTGAACACTCTGGTCAAGACAGCTTTGGGTCTTGATTGACAAAATATATTCTGTAGCAGTGTGTCTCAGCCAGTATGGTACTCAGAATTTGTCTAGGTGAAATGAAGCATTTGCAAAACAATTGCTAAGGCATTGATTGATGAACCTCTTTCTTGGGGAAAGGAGGTTTTTGTTTCTGTCATGATAGCACCCAGGTTTTTTGGGAGAATAACATAAGGCATGAAAGATTGGGAAGCCACTATTTTGTGTGGAATTACAAAGTAAAAAACACCTTTGCAACTCCTACCTCTTGGGTTTTTTTTCCACATGTCCTGCCATCTCTTCCATTGGCTCTTACAGACGTTAATATGTTGGAGCAGTGTAAAAGTTAAATTAACCTGTTTTTTTCTTTGGGCAAGGTTACCTGTAGGAAGCCAATGCAGGGACAGCATTGAGAACTGAAACCCGTTTTTCCTAAACCTGTGTAGCCACTTAGTAAGTGAATTGAATAGAAAGAATGGTGTTTAAAATGTCTTCTGACAAGTCCAGTGTCAGGGAAAGGTTCATGGCTCTGATGCCGTGCAAGCCTGGGTTTGAATCCCGCATCTCCTGCTTACTGGTCTGTGATTGTGGTTAAGCCCGGAGCCCTCTGGGGCTCAGCTGCATCCCTTGACGTGAGGCTACCACACGTCTTAGCTGAGGCTGGGAGGAGTAAACGTAGTACTCTAAGATGCCCGGTGTGTGCTCAGTGTTTGGAACTGGAACGGTACCTGTTACGTGTAGTGAGGAAAGCTTCTGAGACTCTTATTATGGTTTGGTGAAAATGACCCCCTTCATAGAAAGCATGGTCTGTCTTGTCTCAGTATTCACAAACTCTGAATTTGTTTAATGTCTTTTGCCCTAAAATAATATTAAAGTACCACTGAAGTATAATTTATTAACTTTGGATTTATAAAATGTGTTGCTACTTCTCTGTATAACTAAAATTCCAACCAACTAAAAATTTTGGCAAAATTTTAGTAGTATAGGAAGAACCTGATACAAGGTTCTAAGTGAAAGTTTTTTGGCCTTGTTTGAGTTCAATATGTTAACTTAGGTTTATTTTTTCTTTTTTTTTACTTTTCTTTTCTTTTTTCATTTCTTTTTCTCTCCCCTCCCCCCCTTTTTTTTTGACAGAAAAAGAAGCTACCCAGTTCATTTCCAGCTGGAATGGATGTGGACAAATTTTTGTTATCATTGCATTATGATGAGTAAACATTCTGAACATAAAAGAACAGTAGCTATTTAAAACTCGTATCCCTTAAACTATGAGTGTGTAGGGAATGAGATATTGACAGAGCCTAAAAGCATGACCTGCACTTTCCTTATACTGAGACTTCACTTTATATCTGAATCATGCTGTTTCTGAAGCAGCTTCCTAGTTTGTAAATAGATTTACCTAGTATATTTTTTATTTTGGGAAAAACATTTGCAGAAATGTAAGTAAAGCCAATCTGCAAAACTGTATAGCTCTGACACTTACGTGCTGTAAATATTGTATAAATCTTGTTGAAATAGAAGTTAAATCAACCTAGTGTTCTTACATTGTGTTTTTTGACTTGTGATCCCTAACTGAGGCTTATTCATCTGGAGTAGTTTCTCACTTCTTTGGGGGACAAATGATGCTTTTCCTTATAAAATTGCCTTCAGTAACTGTCGTACAAGACATTTAAAGACGGCCACAAAGTAGGACAAAGGTGACGACAACCTCAGTTGGTGGTGGAGCAATTAGAAATGAACAATTTAGGTTTTTCCTAGAGTGAATACTTTATTACCCCTTCTTATAATTGCAGTAAAGATTATATTCCTGAAATTTTACACTTTAATGTGTTTCTCCTGGTCGTTCTGGTCTCTGTTCTAAAGAGAGAATTTTGTAAACCATTTCTGAGTGTTCTGATCTTTTGTTTATAACTTTTAGGATCTTTTACAGAACTTTAAATGTTTAGACTATTGAGCCATACAAAGTTTATGTAGTAGTTGAGATTTCTTGGTATGTATATACTTTTTCCCATATACTGGGGATTTGAAGAATTGCACTAATTCATAGAACTTCATACATAGTAGTGACCAGTGCACATTTAATTTAAATCTTGTATTCTATGTTAAAGCTTGTATGGAGGATTATCTTCTGGTATCCTTTTAGAAAGCCATGTCCATCATAAGATGTAAAAGAGAAATCATAGTTTTATATTTTAATTTAGTTTCTCCTGAACTGGGCTGTGTTAAAGAACTGTATCTGTACTGAGATATAATGCTCTGTCTCTGTGCCCCTAAGGTGTTAAAGAGTTACTCTCAAGAAGTCCTTAAGGAGAATGAAAGAGGTGCCTTCTCTGTGTCAACTCACACACATCAGTAAAGTTGAAAAATTGGTTTAAACTTTTAAATGAGAACAGAAATTATCATTAATATCTGACCGATTGTGCCTAGATTAAAGTATATTCTCTTAAGTGCTTTCTGTTTGGTTGAATATCAGTATATCAAGGATTTTTTTCTACAGGTGTATATGTTGTTAAAGGGTTATTTTCCTCAGCCTTTTTTTTTTTATACTAGGCCTTTAAAAAACTAAATCCATTCTACTCCTGTTTCTCAGTGTGGAAATCACGTCATAATTGCTGAGCCTTACTGCAGAAATATGTCTTGTTAAACATTTCTGTGACATGGCGGGGGCCTATTCCTAAAGAACTACATATCATACCCGTAATGTTTATTTAACTCAACTTGATGCTGTACTACAGTTAGGTTTGAATAAATATTTTCATTAACTGCAAAAGTTTGAATTACTTTATATTGGCAGTCATTCTCAAGTAGATACTTTAATTAAATTCCTTTGCAAGTCACTTTTTCAGAAGTTCACATAGTGTTGGAAAACATTTCCTTCTTATTGAATTAATATGTATTAATAGGTGCTAAGTACTAAAAAGTCATACACAAAGTAAGTTCACTGTATTCAAGATTCTTAGGCACTAGCCAAGAGCTGCACTTGATACGGTCCAAAAACAACTTATATGCTTGCAGCTTTCATTCATGTTAAAGAGCAAAACCATAATTCCCTTTTTACCTTAAAAGTCCAAATTCCTGGACATAATTGTAGTGTATACCTGGTAACCTATTTTTAACATTCAGATGCCCAGGGAATGCATTTCAGGGTCAGGGTATATACACCATAAACTACTTGTGGCTACTTTGAGAACTACATGTAAGGATCCACTCTTTATTTTGGACATTATTTAGTGGTTAATGCCCTCAACGTGTGCCAAATCTGGGTATTTTTGTAATTAAAAGATTTGATTATTTTAGCCCTGGATATTGTTAGAACCTTTTAGTAGTATGTTGAAACATCCATCAGCACTCAGCCAAAGTCTGGATGTCATGACTCTTAAGGAGAGTTAAGTATGAAGCTTCAATACGATGTCATTTCAAATGCTTGTTATTATGTATTTTGCAGTCATTATTTCTCAAGCCACCATCCTTTGGCCACAGGCTCAACTTCTTGAAATTCTGTATTAAGTTTTGACTTTACTATTAGATGTTTTCTTTTAATAGACTTTTTTCTTTTTATAAAAAAAATTAACATTTGGCATACCTTTTTCCTATTTTTTCTACATACCTGAACTTAAACAGCAAATACAACTTCCTAATGCTTTTCAGTTTTTATATATTATAAAAAAAGAAAACCATATGACAACCATTAAGAGTCATTTTAATTTATAAATTAACAAAAAGCTTAGAAAGTCTTCAAAAAAAAAACAGCACTGACAGATTTGTAACCAAATAGCTATTTATATTATCAGCTGCTTCCTTAGACATTTTAGAGAGTGGAATTACCAAATTAAAAACTTAGTATATATCTTTTTAAGGATCTCAATACATTTTGCCAAATTATTGCAGAAAATTTTTTTGTTTACATTCCTGCCAGCAAATTATCATTTCTGCCATAGCATGTGCTTATCACTTACCAAAGATACAGTCAAAGACGTCATCACTGGTTTCTAGGCTTTTATTTCTTATTAAAATTAGGAGTTAGCTCCCAGCCCATATAAAATTTGTTTTGATACCTGGTGTGAAGTACAGATCAGAGTATATTTTTTTTCCCTAAACATTTAACCACTTGACTTGGTACAACTGGTTAAGGTTTCTCTCTTCACACACATTTACTTAAAATGTCTCTTACCCTGTACTGACTCAATTTCTTGTTCACAATTCTAAAATTCAAAATGTTCTAACAACCCATTTTTCTCCCTAAGTTTAGCATCAATTATTTAATGGCAAAACGTGACCTGATTTGACATGAGGCTACATGAATCTTTATCTCATTTGGTAGGGATATTCATATTTTATTACTAGAAAAGTAGTAATGTGCTTATTAAAATGTGCTGTTTGAGATTGAACAAGGTGTATGTGACATATACATCATGTTACTTTTTAAAAATCCTAAATATTCTGAATCCTGAAACCCAGCTAACCATAAAGATAGAAGAGCAAAGACTTTGAACCTGTGTTAAATTTATACATCTTTACATACACTGTAGTGTGTAGATTATTTTGTACCACTGATCAAATCATTATAGCTTTGTGTCTGTTTTAACTATTCTTCTTCCAAGTATTCACTCCTTCCATGCTTCCCGATTAACTTTTTAGAATCACTTGTTTAATTTCAAATTAAAATTCTTTTGGAATATTCATTTGAAGTACATGAACCCTGTAAGTTAACTGATACTGAAAGAAGCAAATGGTAAGGGCAGTATGGTGAGTATCCATAACTTTGTAGTTACTGCTAGTCTTATAAATTCCTTGCTGAACTGGGTATTTTGTTGTTTGTTGTATTCGTGAAGAACTCTTCCATTGTTATAACTGGTTATTGCTTTTTTAGTTAGTGTAAAATTTTTATGGAAGCATAACATAGAAAAAGTGCACCAACTATTAAGTTCACAGTTCAGTGGATTTTCTAAAAGTACTCACATCCACTTAATTACCCAGATTGAGACCAGCACATTGCTGGTACCCCAGAATCCCTCTAGTAACTGCTAACTCCCAGGGTAATAATTATCCTGACTTCTGCCACCACAGTTTCAGCTTTTTTTTTTTTTAACAGTTTATGTATTCATGCAGGATATAGTCTTTTATAACTTCTTTTGCTCAGCATTGCAAGATCCACCCATGTATGTAATTCAGATGTCTTCCATGCTATGTATTTTTTCCTTGTGTTTATCCATGTTGTATTATACCACAGTTAATCCATTTTATAATCGGTGAACATTTATTTTCAGTTTGGGGCTATTAGAAATAGAACTGTGACTATATTTATACATTTTTTGTGGTGAATGTATTACAGTTCTCAGTTGGATATATATTCAGTAGGGTTGCTGGCTCTTAGGGTTGCATATATCCAACCCTGTTCAGATTTTTCAGTTGTCCAGAGTGGTTTTACCAAATCCTACTATCAACAGTGTAAGGAGAGTTCCATTTGTTCTACATCATTGTCAATACTTGGTAATTTCATTTTAGCCATTTTGGTGGTGTATATTGGCATCATAATGCAGTTTTACTTTAGTTCTTCCTGATAGAACTGAACACCATTTCATATGCTTACTGGCCATTTGGATGATGGGTCTCCTTTTGTGGAGTATCTGTTCATATCTTTTGACCACTTTTGTAGTGAGTTTTCTGCCTTTTTCTTACTGATATGTACATGTGCTTTCTGTGTTCTAGATACAAGTCCTAGTTCAAATAGATATATGATGTCTGAATATTTCACCATGTTTTTCTTTTAGCAATTTTATTGTTCAACCTTTTGTATTTTGATTAATCATCCAATTAACCCAGCACCATTTTTTTTTAAGATTTATTTATTTATTTATTTATTTGACAGCGAGAGAGGGAACACAAGCAGGGGGCGTGGGAGAGGGAGAAGCAGGCTTCCCACTGAGCAGGGAGCCCGATGCGGGGCTCCATCCCAGGACCCTGGGATCATGACCTGAGCCAAAGGCAGATGCTTAATGACTGAGCCACCCAGGTGCCCCTACCCAGCACCATTCTTGAGAAAGACTTTCCCTTCCCAAATACACTGCACTGTTACCACTGTCATGAGCTAATAAACCATGTACGTGTGAGTTTGCTTCTGGACACTAATCTGTTCCATTGATCGACTTTTTTTAATTGAAGTATAATTAACATACAATGTTAGGTTACTTTCAGTTATGCAACATACTGATTCAGCAATTCTACACATGACTTGGTGCTCAGCACAGTAAGGGTAGTCACCATCTGTCACCAAAAAACGTTATTATAGGATCATTAACTGTATTCCCTCAGCTGTACTTTTCATCTCCGTGACTTACTAATTTTATAACTGGAAGTTTGTACCATTGGTGTACGTTTTAAAGATGTGCCAGTAACACACCATCGTAATGAATGTAGGAAATTTGTTTTAGGTTTTTATGTTTGAGCCACTTACTAAGAGCTCTATTAGAACTAATGGTTTTTCTGATGCTTAGTTTTTATTTCCTAAGGATGTATCCTCTCTAATTATTTTTTTTTAAGATTTTATTTATTTATTTGAGAGAGAGAATGAGAGGGAAGAGGGTCAGAGGGAGAAGCAGACTCCCCGCTGAGCAGGGAGCCCGATGTGGGACTCGATCCCGGGACCAGGATCATGACCTGAGCCGAAGGCAGTCGCTTAACCAACTGAGCCACCCAGGCGCCCACTCTCTAATTATTTTCTAATTTCATTTCTTCTTAACTATGGTGATTAGCACTTCAAGTACAACTAATAATGATCAAAGTAGGCTTCCATGTCTTATTCCTCATTTTAATGAGAATGTTAAGTACAATGTTGTATTTTGTTTGCAGTGTTTTAAGAATTTACATCAGGAGTATCTGTTCAACTTAATTAGGTGCTCTTCTAACATCAATTAAAATATTTTATTAATCCAGGGGCTGTGTATTATTGTGAGCGAATAGAGATGCTAAAAAAATATATATTTTATTAAATCCATGAATTTATAAAAATAATTCTAATGTGTGCTTTGCATCTTACTGATTTAAGTATAACTAAATTTGATTTGTCAACATTTTATTTAAAATGTTTACTTCTAATGAGATTGGTTTTAAGCTTATGCCAGTTTTTTTTCATTGAATTTGGAACTTACCCTCTCTCAGTTTATCTGAATATTGGAATAGTAAATAGTGCTTGTCTGAGGATTCATGTGATGGTTGAGACAATATATGCAGAGCACTTAGGTCAGCGTCTGGAACATGTTGCAGCTAGTGCCTATGCTGTTTTTTCATTTCTGCATTCTGCAGCAGATAATATTGAGAATGGGAGCTAACTATTCCTGAAACTAAATCACCACGAAATGATCGAAGCCGGCAGGCTTTTGCAGCAGCAATTTAGGTTTTTCCCCCCAAAAGTTCTTCTAGGCTGATTGGTCTAATCAGGCTTCGAGCTTTTTTCTGAATTAATTATCTTTTTCCCCTAAATCTTGCTCATTCTCTTTAGAGACTAATTTTCTGACAAAATCACCTGTTAGGTTTAACAATTGTATACTTTTCTGATTGACTGGTCATTTATTTTTTTTTTTAAGATTTTATTTATTTGACAGAGACACAGCGAGAGAGGGAACACAAGCAGGGGGAGTGGGAGAGGGAGAAGCAGGCTTCCCGCGGAGCAGGGAGCCTGATGCGGGGCTCAATCCCAGGACCCTGGGATCATGACCTGAGCTGAAGGCAGACGCTTAATGACTAAGCGACCCAGGCACCCCGACTGGTCATTTATTCTTAATGTTTGCTCTTTTCCTCAGAGTTCTTTTTCATGTTTAATTTCTTAAATTGAATGAAGAGTTATCTGGCTTTTTTTCCTTTTAAAACTATGTAAGCATTTAATTAAGGCTATGAATTTAGGTCTGATTTCACGGTAAGACATCGAAATTTGGAAGATAGGGTAAGTACTTTCATTTTCTTGTTTCATTATTTTCTTGTATAATTTAATTACTTAGAATAAAGTAGCATGCTTATTTTTTTGCTTAAAATTTGTTTTTATTATTCTGGTAAAAAGATTAGTTGATATTTCTGTAAATTTTGCATGGATGCTTCAAAACAAATATTCTGTTTATAAAGATACTAGGTTTGATATTTAATTTTATAGTATCCTAACTTTGCTTTTAACACTTTTGTCATAAACATGTACTTTCCCGTTACTACTATCTTGGCCATTGTTTTTGCCTCAGTTGTTTTGGTATCATTGCTCAGGGCATAGTCGAGAGCTGTCATTACTGCATTTTTTTCAGCTTTATTAAGATTGATGACTATAGTTGTTAAGATACGTGAAGTGTACATCACGAGTGGATCTACAGTACATCGAGGAAGGATTCCTCCCAGCAAGTTAACAAACATCCACCACCTCACATGTGCCTCTTCTTGGCTGTGTGTGTGACCTGTGAGTTCTCCCAGCACATTTCAGTCCTGTAATACAGTATTACCAACTGTAGTCACCACACGATACAGGAGACCCTCAAACTTCATTCATCTTAGAGCTAAAATTTCGTACCCTTTTATAAAATCCCATTTCCTCCACCACCACTCTCCAGGCCCCAGCCCCTAGCAACTACTTTCCTACTCTGTTTCTAGGAATTTGACTTTTCTTTTTTTTTTTTTTTTTTAGATTCCATAAATAAGTGATGATACCGTGCAATATTTGTCTTTCTTTGGCTTATTTCACTAAGTATAATGCCCTCGAGATCCACCCATGTTGCAAATGCAGAATGTCTTTCTCATGCCTGAATCATCCTCCATTGCATACATTTACCACCGCTCCTTTATCTTGTTCATTCATCGACTGCCACTCAGGTGTTCCCATATCTTAGCTGCTGTGGATCATGCTGATGAAGCTGCAGTGCACAGTGGAGTAAGTCCACCTGTCTTTTCACTGCTTTTCATTTCCTTAGGGTATATAGACACACATGCACACATGTATCCACAAGTAGAATGACTGGGTCATATTTTTTCTGATTTTTCTTCTTGAATGTTTGAGGACCCTCCATACTGTTTTCCATAATGACTGCACCAGCTTACATTCCCAGCAACAGTGCACGAGGGTTCTCCTTTCTCTGCATCCTTGCCAGTGCTTTTGATGACAGCCATTCTCGTAGGTGTGAGGTGGTATGTTGTTGTTTTGATTTGCCTTTGCCAGATGCCTACTGATGTTGAGTAACCTTTTCATGGACCTGCAGGTCATTTATAGATCTTCCTTGGTAAATGTGTATTCTTATCCTCTGCCCAATTTTTAGTTCGATTGTCTGGTTTTTTGCTATTGAGTTATGTGAGGTTTTGTTTGTTTGTTTGACATTAATCACCAGATAGATGGTCTGTAGATAATCTCTCCCATTCCATATGTTGTCTTTTCTTTTTGCTGATGGTTTCTTTGTGCAGAAGCTTTTTAGTTTGATAAAGGCCCATTTATTTGCTTTTGATTCTGGTATCAAATTCAAAAAAAACATGGCCAAGGTGCATGTCAAGAAGGTCACTTTCTGTGTATTCTTCTAGAGCTTTATGGTTTCAGATCTTAAATTTCAGTTTTTGTCCATTTTGAGTTCATTTTTATATATGGGGTAAAATAAGGGTCTAGTTTCACTCTGGCATATACCTGTCCAGTTTTCCCAATACCATTTATTGAAGAAACTGTCCTTTCCCCATTTTATATTTTTGGCTCTTTTGTCCTAAATTAATTATGTGTTGCATAGATTTATTTCTAGGCCCTCTGTTCTATTGATCTGTGTGTCTTTTATGCCAGTATTATACTGTTTTGATTACTATAACTTTGAAGTCAGGAAGTGTGATTCCTCCAGCTTTGTTATTCCTCTCAAAATCGCTTTGGCTATTCAGGGTCTTTTGTAGTTCCATACAAATTTTAGAATTGTTTATTCTATTTCCATGAAAAATGCCATTGAAATTTTGATAAGGATTGCACTGAATCCATAGAGTAGTATGGACATTAAAATAATACTAATTCTTCCAGTCCATCAGCATGAAATATCTTTCCATTTGGTTCTTACTAGTATCAGTATACAGATCTTTCACCTCCCTGATTAAATTTATTACTAGATAACTTTATTCTTTTTTTGATGAAATTGTAAATGGGATTATTTACTTAATGTCTGCTAGTAGATTGTTGGTGTATATAAATGCAGTTGACTTTTTTATACTGATCTTGTGTCCTACAACTTTACCAAATTCATTTATTAGTTTTAACATTTTTTTTGGCCGAGTCTTTAGGGTATTCTATATATCATATTATATCATCTGCAAGTAGAGGTAGTTTTATTTCCTTTCTGATTTGAATACTTTTTATTTCTTTTCCTTGCCTAATTTCTTTGGCTAGGACTTCCAGTTTATTGCTGAAAGTGGGCATTGTTGTCTTGTTCTTGATCTTAGGGGAAAAACTTTCAGCTTTTCAACCTTATTTCGTCAAATGCTTTTTCTCCATCTATAGAGATGATCATATGATTTTTACATTTTGTTAAATGATGTATCACATTAATGTGCTGTAGAATTTGGTTTGCTAATCCTTGTTCAGGCTTTTCGTAGCTATGAAATCCCCTGTTCATCAGGGATACTAGCCGGTAATTTTCTTTCTTGTAATGTCTTTGTCCAGTTTTGGTACCAGGGTAATGCTGTCCTCATAAAATGATTTTGGAAGTGTTTCCTCCTCTTCTGTTTATTTTTTAGATTATATTTATTTGAGAGAGAGCACGCACAAATGAGGGTTAGAGGGAGAGGGAGAAGCAGACTCCCCGCTGAGCAGGGAGCCCAGTGTGGGGCTTGATCCCAGGACCCCAGGATCCCAGGATCATGACCCAGGCTTAAGGTAGACACTTCACCGACTAAGCCACCCAGGCGCCCTCTCTTCTGTTTAAATGTTTGATGGAATTAACCAGTGAAGCTTGTCTGGTCCTGGACCTCATTGTGTGGTTTTTGACTACTAATTCAATGTCCTTACTATTAATTGGTTTGTTCAGATATTCTGTTTCTTCACGATTCAATCGTGGTAGATTGTATGTTTTCTAGAAGTTTATCCATTTCTTCTGGGTTCTCCAATTTGTTGGTAATTCAGTGTAATCTCTTACTATCCTGTGTATTTGTGTAGTATTCATGTAAGGATTCCTCCTTCATCTATACTTTTATTTACTTGAGTTCTCTTATTTTTGTTCCGATTTTAGTATATGTGCTGCCAAAGCAAATTCTCTTTATTTTCTTGGTAAGTCTAGCTAATGGTTTTTCTGTTTTTGCCTTTAAAAAAAAAAAAAAATCAACTCTTAACTCTATTGGTCTTTTCTATTGTCATTTTAGTCTCCATTTCTTTCCACTCTGATCTTTGTTATTTCCTTCTTTTATTAACTTAGGGCTTGGTTCTTTCTTTTCTAGTTCCTCGAGGTATAGTTAGTGTGTTTATTTGAGATTGAGATCTTTCTTGATTCATAACGTGAGCATTTATCACTGTGAACCTCCCTATTAGAATTGCTTTTGCTGCATCCCAAAAGTTCTGGTATGTTGTACTTCCATTTTCATTTGTGTGCACATTTTTTTTTTTAAGTATTTTATTTTTAAGTAACCTCTGTACCCAACACGGTGCTCAAACTCACAACCCGGAAATCAAGAGTCACGTGCTCTGCTGACTGAGCCAGCCAGGCACCCGTGTCAATACTTTGTGTATTTCTCTTTTGATTTCTTCTTGGACCCACTGATTTATCAGTAGCATGTTTTTAACCTCCATTTGTGGTGAATTTTCCACTTTTTCTTCTTATAATTGATTTCTAATTTTATACCACTGTTAAATAAGTTGCTGGATATGATTTCAAACACCTTAAAATTAATAAGATTTCTTTTGTGGCCTAACCTGTGATCTATCTTGGATGGTGTTCCATATGCCCTTGAGATGAATGTGTATTTCTGTTGTTGGATGGGATGTTCTGTAAATATCTAAGTCCATCTGGTCTGACATGTTGATTCAAGTCCAGTGTTTCCTTACTGATCATCTGGATGATCTCTCCATTGTTGAAAGTAGAACACTGAAGTCTCCTACTCTTGAATTGTGCTCCTGTGTTGGGTGTGTATATATTTGAAATTGTTTAACTCCCTGTTGGATTGCCCCCCCACCTTCTTTATATTATACAGTTTTTGTCTTAAAGTCTGTTTTGTCCAAAGCAAATACAGCTACCCTGCTTCCTTTAGCCTCCATACATGGAATGTCTTTTTCCAACCCTTCACTTTGAGTCAGTGTGTCCTTGAAGCTGAAGTGAATCTCTTGCAGGCAGCATATAGTCAAGTTTTTATTTCTCCATTCAGCTACTCTTTGTCTTTTGGTTGGAGAATTTAGTTCATTTGTATTTAAAGTTATTATTTACAGGTATGGCCATTTTGTTAATTCTTCTCTGGCTGTTTTGTAATTCCTTTGTTTCCTTCTTCATCGCTTGCTCTCTTCCTTTGTGATTTGATAATTTTTTGTGGTTGGCATCCTTAGATTCCTGTCTCTATCTTTTGTGTATCTGCTGTAGGTTTTTGTTTTGTGGTTACCATGAGGCTTATAGAAGATATTTTAACAGTCTAAGCTATAAGAACTAACTTCAAATGCATACAAAAACTACACTTTTACACTCCCCCACCACACTGGTTTCAATGTCACAATTTATATTTTTACCATGAACACCCATTAAAAATTTTTGTAGTTAAACTTTTTAATATTTTTGCTTTTAACCTTCATACTAGAGTTATAATTTGCCCACCACCATTACAATATTAGAGTATTATGAGTTTGACCATGTATTTGTCTTTACCAGGGACACTTAAACGTTTAAATGTCTCCTTGTTACTAATTAGCATCCTTTCCTTTCAGGTTGAAGAAGTCCCTTTCACATTTCTTGTGAGACTGGCCTAGTGGTGATGAACTGCTTCAGCTCTTGCTTGTCCAGAAAACTGTCATTCAAACCTGAAGAACAACTTTGCTGGGTAAAGTATTGGTTGGCATTTTTTTTTTCCTTTCAGCACTTAGAATATATCCTGCCGTTCTCTTCAGGCCTGCAGACTTTGCTGAAAACTCTTCTTAAGGGGTTTTCCTTGTAAGTAACAAGTCATTTTTTCTCTTGCTGCTTCTAAGATTCTCTCCTTGGCTTTAGCTTTTGACACTTTAATTATAATGTGTCTCAATGTGGGACTGTGTGGATTCATCTTTTTTGGAACTCTCTGGGCCCCCTAGATCTGGATTTCTGTTTGTTTTCCCAGGTTAGGGAAGTGTTCAGCCATTATTTCTTTGAATAAGCTCTCTGCCCCTTTCTGTCTCCTTCTGGGACCCCAGTAATGCAAATATTTGTTCACTTGATGTTGTCACATACGAGCTTTAAGTCCCCTTCCTCCGTCTCCTCTTCTGATTGGATGAGATTCGCCGTCCTGATTTCGCGGATCCTTTCTTCCACGTGGGAAAGTCTGACTCCTTAAGTTTTCAGTTCAGTTACTGTATCCTTCAGCTCGGATTTCTCTTTGGTACTTTTATATTTTCTTTTTTGAAATTCTCACCTTGTTTATATATTGTTCTCCCAACCCAGTGAGTGTCTTTGTGGCTGTTACTTGTCAGACAAATCACTGCTGTTTCATTAAGGTCTGGTTAAGTTCGATCTTGTTCTTTTGTTGAGCACAAATCCCCGTTTCTTCATCTTCCTTGACTCTCTTAGGTGGTTTCTACCTGTTGACCTTGTGTGGGAGACGAACATCTTCAGTCAGCCTGGCCAGAGTCTTGGTTGTCTCTCAGTCTTCTGTGATCACCTCTGCTGCTTGTTGCTTTCCAGTGGCTCCGAGCACTTGAAGGTGTGCGAGGACGCAAGTGTCCGGGAGGGGAGGACTGCAGTCAGCACCTAGATGCAGGCGGGACTGTCTGGCAGCAGCTGACAAGGTATGTTGTTAGGCCTTTCCCGAGAGAAAGCAGACAGCAGACTTCGTGGCCAGCAGCCTCTGCACTGGAGCTGGGGGGTGGGGGTTGCTCCTGCATCCGCTAATAATTGCTTCTTTGCTACAGTTCTTTGTGATCCAGGAGTGCAAGCCCTGTTGCCCGTCAAAGCCAGGTTATCCAGGGACCCAGCCTTTGGTCCCAGCTACAAAAGGAAGGGCACTGGACACACATGCAAACTACTTCTAGAAGATACTTGTATCTGTAAGTTCAAGGGAGAAGTCAGAGGTGGGGGTCTGCTGGCTCCCCAGTCTCCAGGGAGGAGCAGCGCGCACTCCTAGATCCATGCTAAATGCCTTCGCTCCGTAAAAACTACCACCTCCTTTTTCCTCTTCGTCTTCAGGTTCCCTAGAACTTTATTTTGAACGATCTTTTCTTTATAAAGCATTCTTGTCCTGTTCGTGCCTTGCCTACTAGTGATTTCTGATACATACTACCTTCTCTTTTTACTTGATAATGGAGTTTTTCAGCTTTTATCTTCTATAGTAATTTATTGTAGAACTTATTTTACATTCTACTGGCATTTGCCTTTAGTTAGTGCGTGTGTATTTTTTCTACCCCGATTTTACTACATTCCCCTCCTCTCCAGCCAGTCCTTTTAAACTTTAAATTTAAAAATTAAGAAAATTAAAAATTTTACATTCTCGAATTCTTGATTTTCTTTCCATGTGCTGATAATAAACTTTGTCATTTTTGGAGGAAATAGTAGAGCGTATTTTATAAGCTCTTGCATGCCCACAGATTCCTAGTGTCTTTGTTTCATTAAAAATACGTAGATGTTGGTCACTTGTCTTCTAGTATTTATTAAAACAAGGACTGAGGCTACCCATTTTTCCACCTAGATATTTTCTCCAGAATCTTAGTAGGATTCTGTTAATTAATTTTGCTAATGAAATAAGGCCTTCAGAGTTTTTCTATTATAATTAATCCTTGGGAGCACCACGTGGTATTTTTGTTTTGTTTTGGGGTTTTTCTTCTTTTTTTAAGAAATACCATTTACTCATGGTTCTATATTTTACTTTTCCTCTCCCCGAACTGTCAGCGGGCTTTTCGCTGTCACTGACTTCGAGATGCAGTGTTACTTCTGCTTGTCTTCCGTGAAGTATTCTAATAGATTTGGGTTTTCTTTTCCTCATGCGTCTTGGCCCCTCCTGTCAGGGTCGGGGCGGAGGCCCCCTGAGCACGGCGGCCGCAGGGGCTGCTTGGATCAGCCACAGCTCAGCTCCTGACCAGGCAGCTTGACACCAGACCGCACAGCTTCCCTCCTCCGGGCCTCGGTGTCCTTCTCCGCACCTGAGAGGAAATGATCGTGCCGACCTTGAGTTCTTGTGAAGATCAGAGGACTTAGTACATAATGAGCTACAAATATTAGCTGTGATTACTATACAGATATATTTTTTTAAGTATTCTAACACTTTTCTGTGTATTGTCTTTTTGCTCCTTCTCAGGTAAGGATTCACAAGAATCATTTGCCAGGAGGTTGTGTATACGTCATCTTTTCTGCCCCTTCCCTCTCCCACCGCTGTCTCAACCGGAAAAGGAGCGGCCCTTCTCGGAGCCACCGCTGAGGTGGGTGCACAGAGCCCCTGCCCACAGTGGGCTGCATTTTCTCCTGCTTAAGAACAGAGTCTCTGCACCTGATAAATCCGTTCAGCGGAGCAGCTCCCCCCACCCCAACTGCTGTAGTTAGTAATCCAGAGGCCAACCCCCGCCCAGGTTTTCTCATACCCCCTCAAATCCTGCATGCTAACGTTGGGAGAGACTGTACCCCTGCTAGACCCAAGCACGCGGACCTATCCAGTTTCCAGCAACACTGTGCTCACTTCCACTCAGTTAGCTATCATGACGTTCACTTGACCTCGGACAGTCCTCAAAATAGAAATGATTTGTTCTGTAAAACGGAAGCCTCCACTTCTAAGTAACAGCGGCTGCACACTGGTATTTCAAATAGTACAGCTTGACAAAAACTATTCTGAACTACTAAAGATTACAAAAGACTTAACACAGAAGAAAACATTTATTGATAATTTCAAAGGGTTTGAGAGTTGATCTTGTTCTTACTGTAAAAATGTTAGAAGAAACAACAGAACAGATTGAGCATACAAGCTGACCCAGGGCGGTCAGTCACACTGAGGGCGGCAGACCTTCCGGCCACGTAGGACTGTTGCGATTGTTGCTTTAGACGACACGCGTTGCCTACAGCTTCTGGATCAGCAGGGCAGACGCTCCCCCTCCTCCATTGCAGATACTGGCGAGACCGTACTCCCCTTGCTTCAAGGCCTGAACCAAGTGAACAACAATCCTGGCTCCAGACATCCTAGGATTAAGAAGGCACTTGTGTTCTTTAACATAAATTACAGAATATCTGACCAAACCAAGTTTCCATTCCATATTCACTTGAAAAGTCTATTAGAGCATTTAACTCCTTCCCTTCAATGTGGGAGATGTGTTTCAAAAACGGTAACAGCTTTTTTTAAAGCCCAAGCATAGATTTTAATCTTAAAACACCACTAGTTCTCTGGTAACTGCCTGTGGCAGATCTGTGTTCGGTGTCAGATCCTATCAAAAATGGTGTTTGCCCTTCGGAGGACAGATGGGAAGGAAACCAGTCCGACTAGGAGTAATAGGAATGAGCACGAAGCGGTGAACATTTAGACAAAACTACGAAGTCCATTACGCTGCCATTAGCCTAGACAGAGTTGTCTGACTTTACCTACCCAATCGGATGTCCCAGAGAAACCGCTCCTCCATTGATGTTCACTTTCTGGGGATCGAGGTCCAGCATTTTAATGTTTGCTAGCACAACCAGGCTAAAGGCTTCGTTCACCTCCCACATCGTAATATCCTCTTTTTTCAGTCCTGCAGCTTTAAGAACCTAAAATTTTTTTAATGATCGATTAACAGTCAGAACTTATTTTCATTATTTTCTTAGAATTCTGCAATTTGGATTGCTATTTCCCCTTGATGCAAGGGATATTTAAATACGGAGTTTCTTAGTTTTCAGGAGGAAGAGCTTTTTTATTTTCTGATTTTAATGTCTCATTGCACTGTGAGCAAAGAATTTTGTTTGCATTATTTCTATTTTGCAGCAATAGAACTAGATTTTCTTGAATGTTCCATGGGTACCTGAAAAGTACACATATTCTCTATTTGGGGGTTATAACTGGATGGTCTTACGATCTACTTTACTACATCGCTCAATTGTAGATTATTGATTTGTCAAATGAGAGAGGTCTGTTAGTTTCTACTCTTAGTACGGTTGTTTTCACTGCATCTCCCGTAGTTTCTCCTTTATAAGAGCCGCTCTGGGGTCATACAGGCACAGACATTCTTAGCTATTGCATCTTCACTGCAAATTATCTCAAGTCTTTTATTCTAAATAGTTCGGTCAGCTGTGCAGGAAGGTGTTACGGTGCTAATAATAATGGTTATGCTTATATATTTATAAAATTCTAATGTCCTTTTAGAAATTTTTGTTGTTGTGAGCAACAATAAAATTAATTGGAAACTCTTCCTCCCCTTTCCTCTCTCCCTCCAGCAGGCTCCACATTTCAGGCTGCAGAGCTCCTGCCACACAAGACAAAACCCATGGAGCCCCTTCTCTGGCTCTCAGTCAAGCCGCGGTCAGGATTGGAGCTATACCTTCAGAATCCAGAACTGTTTCTCACCCTTGCTCTCCAATGTGATGCATTCACTTTCAGAAGCTGTGTCATTCTGTTCCTTTCTGAGATCCACCACCCCATCGTTTCTGATCCTCTCTTCCCATAATCCTCACTGATTTCTGCTCAGTCTGGGTGCTGGTCTCAGAAGTTCCCTCCCAGGGGTAGGCCCTCTCCTTCTGAAAAGGAGTATTTGCTGGAATCTTCTGAGATCCTTCAGCACCGTCTCTTCCTGTGACCCCTTAGCAACTTCCCTTAGAGACAGTGACAGCTTGGAGTATGTAGGTTTTTTCTCCGTTTTTCGTTTTACTCTAAGACCGGCTCCTCCCAGCAATTCCCTTTCAGAATGGAGACCTCTCTCTCCTAGTAGTGAATTATCTGAATTCTAGAACCAGTACCTTTAGTAATTTTTTCTCTGCCACGGCAACCTCCCACTTTGTGGTTACCATACCAGGTGTGAGTGAGCATCCTACTTAAAAATAATTACATAGTTTGTGTCTGTTCCACTGAAGCTCTGAGCAACCCACACACCAAACTGTTTTCAGAAGTTGGAAGATTTGGGGGCCCCTTGGTGGCTCAGTCGGTTAAGCATCCGACTTCAGCTCAGGTCATGATTTGGGGGTCCTGGGATAGAGCCCTGCAGTAGGCTCCCCACTCAATTGGGGAGCCCCTCCCTCCACTCACGCTCTCTCAAATAAAATCTTAAAAAAAAAAAAAAGCTTGGTTTCAGATCTTCCTATCTTATCTCCAGGCCTCCTCAGATGCATAACATTTAAAACCCAAACCCTGCAGCTTTGCTTGCAGCGGAACAGAAGCTGGTACAGTGGGGTACTGCCCCTCACTTGGTTCTCACCTTAGGTACAGCATACGCAGGTGCAACTGGAAAATCAATAGGTTCAACAGCAGCATCAGCAAATGCTTTGTTTAAAAAAAAATTATCAAATAGGTCATTAAAATCTTTTTACAAGTGACATCTGTCATTAGATATAATATGCAGAACTGCAAGCTTCCTAACCCCAATACTATATGTAAAAGTATTTGTTCCTTTTCTAAAAAGTTCTAGGCTTTATAAAATTAGATCCATCATCTGGGCCACTGATTTTCATTAAGCAGGGGGTTGGGGGAAATTTGCCTCCAGGGACACTGGCATTAGCTAGAGGTACTTGAGGTACGCAGCAGGTAGGACGCCACTCTCTGCAGCGTCCAGGGCGGAGAGGCTGAGGAGGCGACTAGGTGTCCTCCAGTGTGCGGAGCAGCCTCAGGAACGAAGACTGGTTTGCTGCAAAATGTCCGAAGTGCTGAGGTTAAGAAACCAAGATTCCAGCTAAAAATGAAGGGGTGCCTGAGGGGCTCGGGGGGGTTAGTAAGGCGTCTGACTCGGTTCTGGCTCAGGTCACCACCCCAAGGTAGTGGGGCTGCGTGGGTTCCGTGCTCAGCCGGAGTCTGCTTGTCCCTGTCCCCCTGCTTGTGATTCTAAAAAAAAAAAAAGTGAAGCCTTTTTATAAAATAACAATTTTAACTCATTAACAAGGCAGATTTTACAGCTAAAAATATGTTTAAGGAGACTGAGGGTATGACAGGTCACATAGATAAATGCCAAAATACCTGGACTCCTAGTTCTAAACCCCTAACTTCATATTCTTTTCAAGCTACGTGGTTACCTCTCCCCTCTGCGCCAGGGACATGTACCTTCTATTCTCCCACCCGTCGGAGAGGACGGGAGGGGGTCTTTAGGGCTTACTCTCCTACAAAATGGATTACAACAAATTACTACAGCAGCGCCTATCTCAGCACAGGAGAGACACTGTCAGCGGGTGCAGCCTCCAGACAGAAGCCGCCGGCCTCAACCCCGTCGGGCACCAAGCAGGAAGCTTCGAGGGCTCGGGGAGAAACCACGCGGCCCGGGCGGTACCTGCCACTCTGGCCAGCGGCGTCACATCGAGCCTCCGGGCGGCGCCGGCGGTCATGAGCAGCAGGGCGGCCGCGCCGTCGTTGAGCGTGCTCGCGTTGGCAGCCGTGACCGTGCCTGCAAAAGCAGGGGAGCGTGGGCTTGCGCGGGCTCGCGCCACACCCCGCTCCACGCTCCAACGCTTCAGGTCAGCGCACCCCCGCAGGGCACCGACGGGCTGCGAGAGGCGTGCGAAACGACCCATACGCCTCGCTAACCCCAACGGGACGCGGGGGCCGGTCCCGGTCTGCGAGGCGGCAGCGGCCGATGCCGGCCCCCAGGTCCTCCAAGGTTAAGGGCCAGCTCATTCATTTTTCTTGCCAGAGTCCAACTTTGCTTATCGACACTAGATCAGATACTGCGTCAAAACCAGCTTCTCCACCATCACTTGACGTTAAATGTCAAGAATACTAGAAATCGCTGAACTGTACATTTTAAATTTTAACGGTATGTAAATTGTCAATTAAGCTTTTCTAAAAATTGCAACCAAGACCCTGCAGTACTGCAGGAAAAAATATAAAATATAAAAATACACTTTTGCAATATAAATTTTACATGGTGCTTTAAAAAAAGACTGATCCGTCCCTGTGTTGGTATTGAGAAATTCAAATCAGGAAAGGCAGAAGAAGTAACTTTAGATTATCATCACCAGTAAGTCTGCCAATTTTAAAAGCACAACGGACCACCTCAAGGATTTCAAAAGCATTATCTGAGCACTGGAATCCCATTTATGGTAGCATTCAGTAATTACTAGTTCCATGCCAGGTGCTGGAAATAAAACAGTGAACAACACTGCTGTCAACTTCATCCTCAAGAATCTTACAGGTATTTAACATATAAACATCTTTCATTTCAGAATAAGCTTTCAAAATGAATTACATATGAAAAACTGGATTCTATACTCATTCTACAATCTCTTCCCTAGGATTTCTATATTGAAGGTATTCACTGTTAAACAATTTTAAGGTTTTTTTTTGGATAAATATAATTTGTTAATTTCACATGAGCCTGACCTATTGGAAATGTTAAATAACATCTAGATGTTTTCTAGAATTACTTTTCTAAAATCCTGAGGCAGTTCCAAGACAGAGAGATGGAGTTTACCTCCACTTTTTGCCATGCTTCATTTCTTCATACTAACCATTTTCTTTCTGGAAAACTGTCTTCAGCTTTGGAACTTTGCTAAAGTCAACACGTTTATATTCTTCGTCTTCTTTCACCAGTACATCTGGTTTACCTACAACACAAGTCTTTCATCACCAGTCAGGACAACAGCGAGTCACTGAGTAAGACACAGCAAGTGTCCCTCCCACGTGGGGCCTGCTCACCTTGCACCATCCCAAGTCAATCCTACTCGAGAATCCACCACCTATCATCTCTGTTAGTCACTGAAAGAGTTTATTAAGTAGTTCAACACAGTTTAAACCTTCGATTCGACAACATCCCGTTCTCTCCTCTCCCCGTTTTGCGATCCCACCCCCTCCCGACTGCAGGCGTGCACAAGCTCCAGTAATTCTACCACTCGGAGCCTCGTCTTTTCTCAGCAGAAACGGAACCGGAGCCAACCCAACCAGGCTTCGCTTTGGGTTCTGCCCGAGTGGGTGGGGACAGCCCCCTGCTCTGTGACTGAGGGCGGTCAGGAGGACCCCCGAGACAGCTGGATGACAGCGCGCAGCGCTCGGCACCAGGTCGCGTGCCCGGAGCTCCCAGAGCTGCTGCTTGCTGCCGGGTGGCCTTCCTCCTCACCTCCAGGGCTAATAAACCGTCTGTCACTGATACTAGAAAGATGCCTAATAAACACATTTCTCAAATTGGAAACATTCTTCTTAGTGGCACTTGCAGTTGTGTTGGAAGTGGATATGAAATTGGGTTGAATTAAATTCTCTCTACCCTGGCAGGATTCCCCTCTATTAACCATAAGCAAAAGTATCTGTGTCCTCAGCTGAACGAAGATAAAAATGAATGAATTTAAAGAGAAATTTTTTAGCAACCTGTGAAAAATCTATTTTGGAATATCCTCCCTCTACCTTTTACTGTAACTGTGACAGGGATAACTTCATTTCCAAATTTTCCTGCTTCCCACGCTGCTTTACTCCTGGTGTAGGAGTTAATCGCGTACGTGTCCTGTTCTTCTCGCGCAATGTTCAGCTTCTTCGCGGTGTTCTCAGCACAGCCCCCCTGATCAAAGTTGGAATTCTCAAACAAGTAATTCGCTTTGCATAACTTATTAACTTGCATAACAAAATAGGGGTTAGCCATTAAATTTAGTTTCTTAAAACACACCTCTTTCTGTGCTAGGTCATTTTTCACTCATGTCTCATATTTAGATACTTCAATGAGCCCAGAAGTTGCTATTTCAAAGGCAAATAATTAAATAGTTATGGAATCCATTACCAGAAGCCAGAAAACGCCCTATTCCAGTGTGGGGCAGTTTACTCAACAACTGAGTCAAACTGATGCAGGGAGTCAAGAAATATTTTGCTGAAATGAATGGCTAAAATCAACATTTATAGAGCCCATCCTTCAGTTACTAAAATACACTTAAAAAAATCAAACAGTATTGTATACTCGATGGTATTTCTCCTTAAAAATCCAGAATTACCGGGGCGCCTGGCTGGCTCAGTCATTAAGCGTCTGCCTTCGGCTCAGGTCATGGTCCCAGGGTCCTGGGATCGAGCCCCACATCGGGCTCCCTGCTCAGCGGGGAGCCTGCTTCTCCCTCTCCCGCCCCCCGGCTTGTGTTCCCTCTCTCATTGTGTCTCTCTCTGTCAAATAAATAAATAAAATCTTTAAAAAAAAAAAAATCAAGAATTACCATATGGATTTTATTGTAGACATCAGTTAGCCCATCTTTCACAATCAAATCTTCAAGCCTGACGCCACCATATGGCGTTGCCCCTCTGTTCATGACGTAGGGAACATTGGACATGCTCTCCATCCCGCCTGCCACCATCACATCCTGCTCAGCAACAAAAACAACATCAACTCAAACAGGACCTACAACCCAGTACACCCACCACGCAGCAACCACAAACAAGTTTCCGTGGACTTCATTAGGCTGCTACACAGTGAACACAGGAAGTACCCTCTTTGACCCGGATGAAAAGAAATGGTCTAGGGCGCCTGGGTGGCTCAGATGGTTAAGCGACTGCCTTCGGCTCAGGTCATGATCCTGGAGTCCCGGGATCGAGTCCCGCATCGGGCTCCCTGCTCAGCGGGGAGTCTGCTTCTCCCTCTGAGCCTCCCCCCCCATGTGCTTTCTCTCTCTCAAATAAATAAAAATCTTTAAAAAAAAAAAAAAAAGAAAAGAAATGGTCTCAAATGTGTCACGATAATTAAGAATCAGCAGGTATTTATAAGAATGCCAGGATCCTTCATGGAAGACCAACCCTCGTGTGAAATTCTTCTAACCCTTCACTGCACTCAACACTGCTTTACGTCATGTCTTCTAAAAGATGACAACCTGTTCGCAGAAATAATCCTACTTCTTGGACTGAGATCCTCCTGATCAACTCTTCCCAGACGGCTGTGATAACCTTCTACAGGATCCTCTGACACGCAGCCCTGATTCCACCCCGGAGGCGTCGACATGCACCCCGGTCACCTTGGGTAGAGTGAGACTCCCCGGCCCTTCTTCCCGAAGGCTTCTCTCTCCCTTTCGGGTCAGGTCACCCGCACCTGCTGCGAGGCCTTCACAGACCTCGTGCGCACACACCCCTGCGCGCTCTGCCCCACCCGCCAACCTGTGAAACACCTGTACTTCCTTTCAAACTAATCAAGACATGGCCATGTCGCCCCTTCCCTGACCACCTGTGCCTTCTTGGAAACGCCGCCCTTCCTTCTTTTTTGTTCCCCAGCTACTGGCTCACGCGTTTATTAGCGCCACTGCCCCGCACTGCAGCTGTATTTGCAGGGCCCATCCTCATCACCAGACACAGCCTCTTGCAAGGCCAGAAACCCTTGTCCCATCTATTAATGAATATTAATCCACCTGTTAGTACAAACCAACAAAAGAAATCTGTTTCCATATTAGGGCTAATTTTAAAAAAATAGTTTAATATAAAAAATTAATGTAAGCATTAAAGCCACAGCCTTTAACCAGGAATAAAGACAAACACAAGTTCCAGACCAAAGAAACCCAAATATTTTTCTGGTTCTGAAATCAAGAGATTCTCAATTAGTTCTCAGGTATGTTCTACTCCATTATCCTAAGATACTAAATATTCCCTGAGGATGATGCCAATAATTAGTGACAGAAAAGAAAGTATCAATTATTCTTCAATACAAAATAAAAATGGCCACTTTCCAAAATATTTCAAAATACTTTGATAATTCAAAATGTTTACTCCTTTAAATAAGTATTCCTTTAAGTCAGGTAATTGTATACATGCACAAATAATACCAGCTGAAAGCATTTCAGTGCAGTGCACATAGCATTTGCTAGAGAATCGCAATAAATCCACTGAGACAAAACTTTCCTCCTCGGTTTTCCGCCATGTAAACAATCTCCCCCAATTTCCACTCACTGCTGTGACAGGGCTTAGTGACACCCCGTGTTGGTGTCACCCTCTGCACGAGCGAGCTCCCAACATTTGCCAAGTGTGCAACTGGTACCACGTTTATGGAAAGCATCTGAAAATATCCTGTGAAAATCTTCTGACTCAAATTCTCCTCTTAGTAATTTTTCTAAGAGACCAATTTATCCATGACAAGATTTTTAACATTCTGTCCACCGGGCTCCAGTGACCGTCACGGAGCAGGTGCGCAGCTCAAGGGGCAGACAGAGGATTCACGCTCGTCTGGCTGCAGACCTGCCGTTCCTACCACTACACCGCGCCGCCCCCGAGGCGTCGTTCGAGGATGAAGGGGGATTGTGCAAGGCCGCACTGCGTGAGACGGTGGGGGGGACAACCCACGTGCCCTTTCAAGAAGGGCCCAGGAAATCTGCTATCACTCTTCAGCTCGGAACACTATTTATAATAAAGTAGCGGACACGTCAGCTAGACAGCACTCTATTCTTTCTTCCTCTTTGCCTTTTAACTGGAAACAAAGCCAGGGAGGGGGGAGCGATGGCACACTGACCGTGCAAGCAATCGTCCACAAACACCTCACCAAAGGCCCTCCTGTGTCACAGCCCGAGAGGCCGGAAGGCACGGATGGGGACAAAGACCTCTGCTTTCTAACTTCCACCATGTCACTTTGTCAGCCGTGTCCCGACCCCACTCTTCTCAAGCGCGAAGGGAAGGGCTTGGGTCTGAGGGACTCTCGGGTCCTGGGCCTGGGTCTGCTCTCCCCCGGCCACGGCACGGGCGTGCTGGGCGGCCACCTCCGGCGCAAGCTCAGGTCAGGACAAGACGGAACCAGCCGGCAGAGAGCACGACTGAACAAATGAACGGGGCTACGTAGGAGCCACAGATCTGTTCTCAAGTCCGGGCTCCATCAGTGACTGGATTCCCAAGGTCAGCACCTTCTGCTCCACCTACAATGAAAACCCTCCTTATTTTGGCAAATAAAACATTTGTCGTGTGTTGAGTCTCCCAGAATAAGACCAAGTGAAGGGTTCACCTGAAGGCCAAAACCTCTTCGCTGAGAACTAATTTCTTTTTTTTTTTTTAAGATTTTATTTATTTATTTGACAGAGAGAGACACAGCGAGAGAAGGAACACAAGCAGGGGGAGTGGGAGAGGGAGAAGCAGGCTTCCCACAGAGCAGGGAGCCCCATGTGGGGCTCGATCCCAGGACCCCGGGATCACGACCTGAGCCGAAGGCAGACGCTTAACGACTGAGCCACCCAGGCGCCCCTGAGAACTAATTTCTAACACAAGACACTCAAGCTACGATCTGAGTCCCCCTCCAGTTGGAATAAAGCAAAGCCAGACACTCCGGAGCCTCGGGAAACACAGCTACCAGAGCTGACGAGATAGAACCTCACGTCGAAGGCAAAAATGTGCTTCAATTTCCAGTGGAGTGTCTTCTAACACTGCGTATTATTTGAGTTATAAAATGGAAAAGAAGGTGCTTCTTACCTGATGCCCACACATAAGACTCTGAGAGGCCATCATGATGGCTTTCATGCCTGAGGCACAAACTTTGTTTACAGTGGTGCACGGAGTAGAAACAGGTAGGCCTAAAACCAATACAAACAATACGAACAAGTCCTACTTTTAAAAAGCGAAGATACCCTTCAAACACACCTGTAGAATTTAAATTCATACAACAGGGCACGTGAAACCTCTAACCTGCAACAGCATCACTCCTGCCATTCGAGTATGCATTTAACATTGTATTTAGGCTGAAACGGCCTCCACTCTGCTCTACCAAACATGTGAAGTATAAAAGCAAACATGGATTCCTAGTACCTGCGCCCAAGGCTGCTTGCCTTGCTGGGGCTTGTCCTTCACCCCCTTGCAGAACGTTCCCCATGTACACCTCCTTCACTTCTTCTTTTGGAATCCCTGTTTTTATAAAAACAAAACAAGCATTTCCATATTTTAGTCCATTTAAATAAAATTAGCAGTTACCTACTAAGGTACATGATATTATACAGCAGGAACTGTTTATTCTTGTCAGCTCTGAGTTTCATCCTAAATGTAGTCCCAGGATTTCTTTACAAGGGAATTTAGAAAGGCAGGCATTGAGCGTTTCTAAGTGTTATGTATACAGTAAGTGCAAAATAAGTATTTGCTCCACTGAATCACTGCCCCCCTCTATACAAAAAGCAAAGCAACCGGGTCACCTGGCTGGCTCAGTCGGCAGAGCACATTCAAGCCCCACATGGGGCACAGAGCTTACTTCAAAAAACAAAAACAAAAAACCCAGAAAAGCCAAGTGGCGACCGACCTGCCTTTTCGATGGCTCCCTGAATTGCAGTGGAACCGAGCTTCGCGGCCGGTAGGGAGGAAAGGCTGCCTAGAAAGGATCCAATGGGCGTTCTTGCAGCACTCACTATGACCACTTCCTGGCGAGACAGAGGGTGCAAAAATGAGTCTATGTAAATGCTTGATCCAAACCTTCTTTCATGAAAGAAACGGAATTCAGAGATGCACAGTCCTCCCCCAGTCTCAGTCCCCCAGCATGCTCCACGGGGAAGACGCTGCGGACACTGCTGCGCCCTGGGCTGCCTGCTCCACTCTGCTCCACCCGCCTCCACCCTGCACACCCTGCCCCACCCACCTCACCCTGCACACCCTGCCTGCACGCCCTGCTCTACCCTGCACACGCTGCACACCCTGCACGCCCTGCTCCACCCTGCACACGCTGCACACCCTGCTCCACCCGCCTCCACCCTGCACGCCCTGCACACCTTGCAAGCCCTGCACACCCAGCTCCACCCTGCACACCCTGCTCCACACTGCACGCCCTGCTCCACCATGCACATGCTGCTCCACCCTGCACGCCCTGCTCCACCCTGCACGCCCTGCACACCCTGCAAGCCTTGCACGCCCTGCACACCCTGCTCCACTCTGCACACCCTGCTCCGCCGTGCACGCCCTGCTCCACCCTGCATGCCCTCCTCCACCCCACACACCCCGCACACCCTGCACGCCCTGCTCCACCCCCCACACCCTGCACACCCTGCTCTACCCTGCACGCCCTGCACACCCTGCTCCACCCCGCACGCCCTGCACACCCATTAGGCTCTGTTGAGAGATACGCAGCAGGAGCTCGGCAAACAGCACACTGTAACCACATACTGTCATGAGAGCTGCGTGAATGGGGTCTCTCAGGGTATCTCCGGGGACGGGACTCACCCTATGATGAGGACGATGCAAGATGACAAAATGCATCCATGACAAGATGAAGGGAGTTAACGACAGGTGCTTTGGGTTACTACTGACTTTCTGAGCAGGCCAGGAGGCTCATCTCCTTCCAGACCAAGGCTGACACAGCCAAGTGGAACCGCGGTAAGGGGGACCATTTTATTATCTAAGACACAGACTTTTTTTTTTTTTTTTTTAAGATTGGGGATGCCTGGGTGGCTCAGTTGGTTGAGCGTCTGTCTTCGGCTCAGGTCATGATCCCAGGGTCCTGGGATCGAGCCCCACATCGGGCTCCCTGCTCGGCGGGGAGCCTGCTTCTCCCTCTCCCACTCCCCCTGCTTGTGTTCCCTCTCTCGCTGTCTCTGTCAAATAAATAAATAAAATCTTAAAAAAAAATTGTATTTATTTATTTGAGAGAGAGCACACAAGTGGGCACAGGGACAGAGGAGAGAAGCAGACTCCCCACTGAGCAGGGAGCCTGATGTGGGGCTCAATCCCATCCTGACCTGAGCTGAAGGCAGATGTTTAACCGACTGAGCCACCCAGGTGCCCCTAGACAGACTTATTTATGAATGACTATTTACTCAATAAAGATTAAAATAATCTAAATATCTGGATAGCAGTAAGACTAATCAGTTCACTGATAGTGCTTTATGATTTAAGATCTAACAGAAAACCTAAGACAAACCAAGTTTAAAATATGCATAGAGGGGAGGGAGGTGGGGGGATGGGTTAGCCCGGTGATGGGTATTAAAGAGGGCACGTTCTGCGTGGAGCACTGGGTGTTATGCACAAACAATGAATCATGGAACACTATCAAAAACTAATGATGTAATGTATGGTGATTAACATAACAATAAAAAATTATTTTAAAAAAATAAGCATAAAGCGGGCGCCTGGGTGGCTCAGTGGGTTAAGCGTCTGCCTTCGGCTCAGGTCATGATCTCAGGGTCCTGGGATCGAGTCCCGCATCGGGCTCCCTGCTCTGCGGGAAGCCTGCTTCTCCCTTTTCTGCTCCCCGTGCTTGTGTTCCCTCTCTTACTGTGTCTCTCCCTGTCAAATAAATAAATAAAATCTTTAAAAAATAATAATATAAAATAAGCATAGATCCTTCCAGTTGTCCACAGGAGGCTGGAAACCAGAAGCTTAAATTTCACTTCTACTCCTCAGCGAAAATTTAAGAAATGATCACTCTCCCCTGTTTACTGCACAATCAAGAACCCTACCCAAACGCTTCCTTCCTGAAGGCAGTTCTGGGCCGGGAATCCAGACCTGCATGCGACATGGGGCTGTACCGCTTAACAAGGACTCCTCAGGGTCATAACTCCCTAAATGATTCATAAGAACAGTAATATGAGATTGAAGAAAAAGGAGATAAAAGCTCTCTTAAACACTGTCAAACTCTTTTAACAATTCTCCTCTTACACGTCCCTTCCACATTCTCTACTGAGCTCGGGGATAAGAAGAGGACTGTTCCTGAGATTCTGACCGAAGGCTATTACTAAGTCATCCCAGGGACCGGTCAGGCACAGAGCGCCCCTCTGAAAGCACCACGTGATCAGACGACGGTCCTCCTGTCTCATCCCCAGCCCGGTTCTGTTCCTTTCTTCTAGGATCTTCCATGTATCCCTCAAAATACAATGCGGGTCCCTGAGAGTAAGGAGGTACACCACACAGTCTGAGAGGAAGGTTCTTCCACGGGAGAGACTAGGGAAGCAGTGGCAACTGAGCAGGGCCCTAGACTGTGATCTCTTCACTGGGATCTGCCAGTAATTAGCTATTCCTAACCCCTGCAGCATCCCAAGATGACCCCACATATATGCAAATACAAGAATATGCATTTTTATTGTCTATATTTCCTTTTAAATTCTTGAAATTTTAAATTTATACTTACATTCAAAGTGGGTTTTGATATGTAACCTCGCTCCATGTATCTTATTTCCTGTAATATAAATATTTGTAAAGTTATAATGTGAAAAATTTTAATCCACATCATTTTATACTTCTCAGTGGTAGGGTTTCAGTGAGTTCTTTCTGCTTCCTTATATTTTTATTTCCATGTTCTACACAGCATATATCATTTATAATCAGAAAACATTTCTACTTTATACTATACTTTTCTGATTAGCTGTTCATTGCAAATGTTTTAACTTCTGATACCTTTATAAACTTTAAATCTATAAGCCTTTAAGTATAAGCCTTGCATAAAATGCAGTTAAATCTTCTAAATTAATTTTTTTCTAAACTAATTTCAGAGTACCACACGAAAATGTCCTTATTGTTCAAAAAAATATTTTACTTAACTAAAACTTGCCATTTCCTTCCTCCACTTCTAACAAATGGATCTCATTTATTTGAAGCAAACATACCTCATACAAATATGGTCATCTTACCAAATAAATTATTTTTTAAGAAAGAAATGAGTAAGTATCTTGCCCCTACATGTCCATTCTTTCCACACCACTCTTAGGAACAAATGCCAACAAGAACAAGTACAGAAAGTGCTAGTTACAGTTCAGAGACCCGACTGATCTGAAACTGGACAGTTTGCAGGGCAAAGAACAAAGAATAAATTTTTTTATCCTCTGAAGTCAGAGAGCATAATATTCAAAAATGACAACTTATATTTATTTTTTTTAAAGATTTATTTATTTACTTGACAGAGAGAGAGACAGCGAGAGAGGGAACACAAGCAGGGGGTGCAGGAGAGGGAGAAGCAGGCCTCCTGCTGAGCAGGGAGCCCCATGTGGGGCTCGATCCCAGAACCCTGGGATCATGACCTGAGCCAAAGGCAGACACTTAACGACTGAGCCACCCAGGCGCCCCGACAACTTATATTTAGAACCTAACCTTGTTGATAGTTGTAAATGCCCAATTGTACCTCAGGGCAATAAACAAGCCTACAAACATCTAAAAGCTAGCCTGACTTAATGCAAACAACCAATGAAAGCTTTCAATTTATAACAGAGCACAGAAAGAAAAAGAAAGTAGATGTGACAAAGAGTGGTTATAAGCAGAGAGAGAACCACAATAACGCGTTCAGATGAGAACAGATACATGCAAACGGCAGCTTCGAGACAGAGTGTGTTACTAGGCTGTAGAACAGGATTTAAGAAAATCCTTTTTCCAATGTTAAGATGACAGAGTAAGTCACTTTTATGTAGAAAGTTCATACAAACAACTTTGCTATAAGAAATAACCTAATTTAATCTTGGCTTTATTCAAAACTATAATCATTACAGTATTCGGTGCAGCCCCTCTTCTGAAGGGATGGCTTTTCGGTCTTTGTGAGGAAGAGATGACAGACACGCCTCCCACTACCTGACCCCTCACTTGCTCAATAATCACTGAGATCACTGACATTACAGAAGGCTTCATTGGGAATCTGAGATTCGTAAAACATGGTCCCTACACTTGAGCAGCACTACAATCTTACAAAAGGAGAAATGTTAAAATTAGCCGTACATATTCCACTGTCCAAAGATAGCTTGGTAAAAAACCTAAGAGAGGCTTAACAATAAACAAGCCATCCCAGGGTTCAAAGGAGGATTCCTTGGTGTTGTGCAGGGGTCTCCAAATACGGGGTGCCACCGAAATGCTTCAGGCAGGAGTCCCAAGTTGCGTACATTCATCATTCGCATACACCTGATGTAAACACAACAGAGGTCACCGACATGTTGTTACTCTCAAATTAACCTGCTGTGCAGACCTTGAAGAAAATTTATCTGCTTTCTCTATCTGTGCCTCGGGAAGCTGGGTCATTAAATTCGCAGGTTTGTGCTTTTTTTTTTTTTTTTTAAGATTCATCTCAGAGAGAGAGGAGCGCGCACACGAGAACAGGGGGAGGGGCAGAGGGAGCGAGAGAATCTGGAGCCGAGTGCAGAGCCCGATCTCAAGACCCTGAGATCATGACCTGAGCCAAGAGTCGGACACTTAACGGACTGCGCCACCAGGAGCCCCAAGGTTTGTGCTTTCACTCTCCAGAGCCTCACGTGTACACTTTCGGCCCAGCAGGCAACACCTGGGTCCGCCTGCGTCGTGGAAGGACTCCTTGCCATCAGCTGTGCAGAAACAAGGGCACCCTTCACAGATCAGCTAACGTGGGGTGTTGCTGAAGGATTCCAGCCTATTATCTGTGATCGAACTCTGAATTAAAAGTTCCCGCTTGTATTCCCAAATATCTGGAAACTAATACACTTTTAATGGAAACCCGATATACTTTGTGGGCTGTATCCAAAGCAGTGAATTTTTTTTAAAGTCCCCATTTGTGGCAAACATGCCGGTCACCGACTCTCCAGCCACACTCCTTTCTCATAAGGGTGCGGAAGGAACAGTCCCAAGTACCTCCGACTCCCGCCCTCCCCGCACTGGCCAGAGCGGACAGGACCAGGAATGGGGTGGACTGAGGAGAGACTGGGTCCGCTGGATGACAACAGGTGCTTGAACGGGGTGGTCCCAGGTGCTGGAGCTAGTCGGCACCACAGCCAACCTCTGCCGTGTCAAAGCAGAGGTGACAGCAAAGAGAGGAGCCATTAGCAAGCAGAGAAGCAAAGGACTAGAACAAGTTCTCAGGGGAAAGAAGGGAAAAGAGCAGGACACACTACAAGAGACAAAAGATGCCTTAGGCAGGAATCCGGGTTCCAGCAAGGGCAGCTTTACTTCCCAGCCTTGGGTGCCAAGCGCTTGCCTCCCGTGTGAAGATGCCCTTTGTCCGGTGCGAGTCTGGAATGCGATGTGCCTCCTGGCCATCTGAGCGGCTTCTTCCGCGTGAGGCGGCTGGCTCCAAAGGAAACTTCCCTGGCCTCCCCGTTTGGCCCCCATGGCCCATCTTCCGGTCTTCCCCCCCATTTGCCCCCGTACTCCCAGATCATTCCACAAGCACACACAGGCCCTCCTTCCTACCACCGGAACAACACAAGCCAACTTCCCTGAACCCACATTCTCACTGAGCCGGCACCGGGACACGAGTTCTCCACCCAGTGACTTGGAGCTTGTCTCCCCGTGCTCACCTCCCATTCGCCGTTCAGCCGCCTCCCCCCCCAGCCCGCCAGGCTGTCCACACGAGCGCCGGCGCTGCGCAAGGCCCCCCACGAGCACAGCCCTGCCAGCAGCGCCCGGGAGCCGGGCTGGCCTCCTCCGCGGGGCATCCGGGGGACCCCCACCCGAGCCACTCATTGCTGAGCGTCCGCGCTCGCAAGGTCTGAGTTCCCCTCCCAGCCAGCTAGGCCCCCTCCTCCTCCCCTGCCCACCCTGTCTCGGGGCTGGAGCGCCCCCCCGTCCCCCCCCCCCCCCGCCAGCTTCACCGGCTCCTGAACCGGCATCTCCATCCTCTGCAGCCCTGACCTTCCACTGACCTCCAGGCTCACAGTCCCAGGGCCCAGGAACAGCTTCCACCTAACATCCCAATCACCACGCCCAATTCCCACCCAGGAAACCAGCTTCTTCCCATTACAACCCCCTCAGAGCATCGCACTACCATGTATCTACCCGGTGCTCGAGCCCAAATCCTGGCCCTCGTCCTTCGTCCTGCCCTAAAACCCAGGTACTCCACCACGGACGCTGCCAACTCCGTGTCCAAAATATAGCTCACTTCTTCCACGGGCTTCGTCTCCACCGCGGCCCCTGGGTCCCCTCGTCTCTCTCGCTAGCGGCACAGGCACCTGACTCACGGCCGGTCACCCCGGACTTTCCCGCCCACCGTCCAGCCGGTTTTAAACACATCCCTCAGATCTCATCGCTGCCCTGATTAATCCTTCCACGGCTTTCGGTCACTCCTGGAATGACATCCAAACCCTGCCGGTCATTCTGCAGCGACCCAGCTCCTCGGTTCTTCCCAGGCTCACATCACTCTTGCTCCACGCCAGCCGCACCAGCCAGGTACCGTGAGTGACAGCCCAGCCCCTGCTCCCCACACGGCCCATTTGTACTCTGACATCCCAGCATGTACGACACCTTCCCACAGTGCTCCTCCCCGACCACCCCAGGAAAGTCGGCCTCGCCTGCCGACAGTGTCACTGGTAGGCAGGGGATGAACACAACCAGCAGAGTGTGATCTGCGTCCCGGGGCTACACAGCCGCACTGTGGCCCTGGAAACCTCAGCCACCAGAGCCAGGCGGCTTTCATGCCCCTCGGTGACCTGTCTCCACACTATACTGTGAGTTCCAAAAAGAGAAAGGTAATCATTTACTGTCTGTCTCCCCCTGACAGCCGTAGACACTAAGCAAATATTTTAACAAAATCTGAAGCTTCCCAGCAAGTGTGAGAAATAACATTGCGGGCAGGTAAGTACGTTCGGAAGCCAGTGACACGGCTAGTGAGCTAGGGGGTGAGGGCCTACCCTACGCGGGGGCTCATGGGGAGGCCACTGGAGCAGAGAAGTGGGTCTTAGAGAGCAGCCTTGGGAAGAACTAGCAAAGGAGCACCAGGCCCAGGGAAGGACGAGAACCACGAACACACTTGGCACGAGGGAGAGGTCGTGGAGGAGCACCGCAGGGCCTGGCAAGGGCTCCGGGGCAGAGGGCACAGATCCGGGCTATTTGTCACAGGTGCAACCAGCACAGTGAGGTCACACAACTTGCCCCGGGTCACACAACTTGCCCCGAGTCACACAGCCAGTAAGGGGAGAGCTGGTATTTCAAATCTAAGCGGTCTGACTCTATTTATAGATACATGTATATGTATATATACTTAGATATGTACATTCATATGTACAATAGATACAATGTGTATTATTCATGAGTTTATTTTAAAAGTAATAATAAAATTTAGGAAGCTGAGGCAAGTACTTTCCAAAGTACTGCATTATCTCTCAGGAACTAATGATGTGCTTATGATAGACTTCATTGATCAAGTGTGTCAACAGGAGCACTAATGTCTCTTTATTCCATCGTAGAAACAGGTAGAACCACAGGAGACAGGTAAATTCACAGGGAACATCTACATGCCAAAATAACTATAAAAATGAGCCAAGTGAGTTAGAAATTGAGCCATAATCAAGAAAATATTTTGAGAAACCTGATTAAACCATTTTTGGAGCTTTTGAACTTCTTAGTATAGAGAGCTTAGCAGTTAGTATTTAAAATACCGTGTGTTTATGCATTTTATTGTCTGTGTAAGGAAAGCAAAATTCCCTTAAACTGTAATCTGTATTGCAAATCTGTATTTCTTTTTAAGATTTTTTTTTTTTTTTTGAGAAAGGGAGAGCTGGGGGGTGGGGGAAGGGAGGGAGGGGAATGGCAGAGAGAGAATCCCAAGCAGGCTCCACACCCAGTGAGAAGCCAACATGGGGCTCGATCCCACAACCCATGAGATCATGACCTGAGCCAAAACCAAGAGTCAGATGCTTAACTGACTGAGCCACCCAGGAGCCCCATCAAATCTGTATTTCTTAAGGTCTTTATAAAGCTCCCCAAGTATTAAAGAGTTTTGCTAATTTCAATCAACAATTTTCATTTTAGGTATTTCATTTATATAATCCCCTTGTTAAAATTTTACATAACCCCGGGGTGCCTGGGTGGCTCCCTTGTTAAGCATCTGTCTTCGAGTCCCCCACTGGGCTCCCTGCCTCTCCCTCTCCCACTCCCCCTGCTTGTGTTCCCTCTCTCGCTGTGTCTCTCTCTGTCAAATAAATAAAATCTTAAAAAAAAAAATCTTACATAACCCCTCTGTTATATTAAATTTTTACAGCACTGAGTGCTGTTAGGGGTTGAATTGTGCCTCCCAACCCCACCAAAAAAAAAGTAAGTCCTAACCCTCAGTACCTTAGGAGGTGACTTTATCTATAAATGTGGTCTCTTTAGAATTAATCAAGTCAAAATGAGGTCATTAGGGTGGCCCTAATCCAGTATGACTGATGTCTTCATAAAAAGGGAAAAGCTTAATGCAGAGAAAGACAAGCACAGAAGACGAAGAGAAGATGGAGGGGGGAGACTGCCTTGTGCAGATGGAGGGTAGGAATGACGGATCGACAAACCAAGGGCTTCCAAAGACTGCCAGCAAACTACCAGAGGCAAGGACGAGGCAAGGGGGTAATTTCCCTACAGGACTTAGAGGGAGAAGGGTCTTTCAGATGACACTACATTCCCCTGCTTTTCTTCCATGACACTATCCTCTCTTCACTTACCTCGGCAGGTTCCTGCTCGTCTAGCCTGTCCTGAAACACCATGTCTCCCAAAGGCCCCATGCTAAGCCCTCCCCGCTTCTCCCTCTACACCTGCTTTCGTTGAGCTCAGCAATGCCCATGGACGCCACTGTCATCAGCAGCTGGTGATTCCCAAATCTCCATTTCCTCCAGCTCTCTTAGTCATCAAACCGGTAATTCCAAACTCAAGTCCAAAATACAATTCATCACTTTCTACCGTCACATCTGTTCCTCTGAAAACCACTACTGTCCACCTCAATGGCAGGCCAAGACCCCCAAAGTATACCCAACTCCTTCTCACTAAGCTCCTCTTTGCCCATCAGTCATTCAGGTCAAAAGATTCTACCTCCAGGCTCTCTCTCGCATCTATCCACCTCTGCCTACTTTTACTACCACTTCAGATTGCTATCAATACTTGCCGCCTTGCCAGAGTACTCTGTTCTTTTGTCCTGTAAAAGAGGAAAGGCTCAAGGACTGAGGTGCAAAAATCCACAGGGTGAAAGGGAATGGGAAGGGAGTAAAAACAGTGAGGATTCAACCAGGATCCCATCAGGATTCAACCAGGAAAATAAAAACCATTCTATCTGAAACATAATTTAATGCAGAGATTAAACATACAGGTGATAGAAAAGCTAAGAACAACAGGAGGCAGGGCGGTAGAGATTAGCAACAGGAAGGCATTAGCACACATAGGCTGTTGGGACAAAGGGAAGCAGCAAGGTTACCAAAGCCAAGGGGTCAGGGTCACCTTGCAAAAGCAAGAACCAAAGGAGCCACAGACATTCTCAGAAATACCACCTAAGGGCAGACAGAAAAAAATTATCCTGGCTTCTCCCTTGCTATCTTCCAGTCTCCTACCAGGGTCTGAACCCAGCCAGAAGCCAGCTGACAAGACACTGTGATTTCTGCACCTGCAACAGTCAGCCCCCTACAGAGGAGAGGAGGGAAAGGAATTGGGAGCAAACAGGCTGAGGACTGGCACAATGCAAGAAAATTTTTTTTTAATATTTTTTACTTATTTATTTGACAGAGAGACACAGCAAAAGTGGGAACACAAGCAGGGGGAGTGGGAGAGGGAGAAGCAGGCTTCCCGCTGAGCAGGGAGCCCGATGCGGGGCTCGATCCCAGGACCCTGGGATCATGACCTGAGCCGAAGGCAGACGCTTAGTGACTGAGCCACCCGGTGCCCCAGAAATTTTTTTAAAGTCTGAGTATTAATCAATAATTTGGGGTCAAAACAGCAAAACAGAGGAGTTTGGAGGAGTATCAAATGCAGTATAAGATCAAAAGGATGAAACACACACACACACACACACACACACACACACACAAAAGCACTGGTATTCTTCAAAGGAGGGGCACAGAAATCTAACACCAGAGGCTTAAAGAGAAAGGGATTAAAAAAAAAAAAAAAAAAAAAAAAAGGTGGTTACAGCTGGAAAGGCAACAAGCCCCGATAATTAGTCCATTACTTTCCTGACCATAACGGAGACTTCGTTATTTGAAGGCAAACCTCAAAGAGCCAGTGCAATGGGTGAAGGTTGAGTTCCATTCAACAAACTGGCACAACAGGATTTTTCCAGTAAATGACTACTTATTTCAAGTAACTACCAATACTGATTCCTAGAATTCAATAAAATGAGCACCATTAAGTCATAAGCTGGAAAACCTACAGCTACATTCTTCTCATCAGCAACATGCGCTTGACAGTAAGTTCTTTTTTTTTTTTAAGATTTTTATTTATTTATTTGACAGAGAGAGACACAGCGAGAGAGGGAACACAAGCAGGGGGAGTGGGAGAGGGAGAAGCAGGCTTCCCGCGGAGCAGGGAGCCCGATGCGGGGCTCGATCCCAGGACCCTGAGATCATGACCTGAGCCGAAGGCAGACGCTCAATGACTGAGCCACCCAGGCGCCCCCGACAGTAAGTTCTTAATTAAACTATAAATTAAGAGGGTTTCTGCATTCGTTTGGTTTTTTTAGAGGACCTAGCTCACCTAATTCACCTGGTCAACCTACTTATACTTTCCTGACTTCCCAAATCATTCCATTTAAGAACGAATATGCCAATGAAGAACTGATCTGGGTACATTCCCCAGCTGCCCTCGGCCGCTAGGTTAGAGGGGAAAAGAAAGGAAAAAAGAACTCCTCTTTCGTGGAAACCCACTCCTCCGGACTTTCCTATTAGCTCAGTCACCCAGGACTATTTCGACTCTTCCTTCTCCTCTTGGCTCCTCACACCCACTCCCTATTTGTCAAGCTCTGCATTTATGCTTTCACAAATCTCTTGCATCATGCTGCTACCGCTCCTCCTCTGACCAACGTGCAGCTCAAGTTACTTCACGCCAAAATAATGTTTTTTCCCTCCCGCACCTCAACCCTCCCTGACCTCTGGCTAGGACAAAACCGCAAACGTCAACGGTCTCCACCGACTTGGGTCAGATTTCAACTCTTACAACGTGGGCGGACTTCAAAGTGTCCAACGGGAACCAACTGGCAAAATCACGCTGCACCATCCGCACCCCGGAGTTGTCTGCTCCTCGCCAGGTTTTGCCAGGCCGCCAGTCTAAGACGCAGGCTCCCCTGCTTTGGCACACTCTTGGAAAGACACTCTCCCTTCCAAGGCCTGGGCTCCCGCGCTCCCGAAACACAACAAGCGGGAGCGAGGCGCGCCCCTGGACGCCCTCAGGGCCTGACACCCAGTACCATCTATTCCTTGCGCACGGAGGAACCACTCATTTTCCCCGGTCGCTGTCAGGCCGCATCAGACCGGGGGCATCTTGCCCTCCTCCCTTAGGGCCTCACGCCTGCAGGCCCAGGGATGCTCTAGAGCAGGAACACAAGCACGTTGTAAAGAAAATCCCGGGGAAGGCGTATGGCCCCGGCTGCCCGTCAGGCAGGACCAGGGCTGGGCCCTTCCGGCTGCGGAGACCCGCGCCCCGTGCAACCCACGCGCAAGCGAGCCGCAGGCGGCGGCGGAGGCCCCGCAAACGCCAGGGACACACCGGGGCCAGGTACGGCGCGCGTGCGCGTGCGCGGCGCAGATGCGCTTCCCCGGGGCAGGCCCGGAGGCCGGCAGCCCGGGCGCCGCGCGCCGCGAGCGGGGCCCTCCCAGGCAGGGGGGCCGGCACGCCGCGGCCCGGGTCCCCAGCCGCCCTCACCTGCAGCGGCCTCCGGAGCAGGGGGCCGCGCCCGCGCGCGCGCCCGCGCAGAAGGGCCAGCAGCGCAGCCATGGCTTCCGGGCGCCTAGACAGACTTGGCAGGCGGAGACGACAGACGCGCGCCTCCAAATCCCCGCGCCGCTGCCCCGCCCCGTCCCGCCCTCTCCAACAGCAGCCTCGGACGGCGGCGGCGTGCGTGACTATTGGCCGACAGGACGGGGCGGGCCGGCAGGAGGCGGGGCCTCAGAGTAAACCTCGGCCTGAGGCGCCGGCTCGGAGTCCGGCCAGCACGTGACAGGCCGCCAGTCCCCTTTCCCCCTCTTCTGACCTTGCCACGCTGGCGGAGGCGGTGACCCGGCCCTGGGGTTTTCGGCTCCTGGAGCCACCTTCTCCCACTCAGACCCACCCAGCTCATTCAAATGTTATTGAGCAATCCAGTTAGCTTGTTTTGCTGTTGAAGGTTTTATTTATTTGAGAGCGAGCGAGAGAGCACACAATCGGGGGCGGGGGGGGGCGGTCAGAGGGAGAAGCCGACTCCCCGCTGAGCAGGGAGCCCGAGGCTGAATTCGATCCCGGGACCCTGGGACCCCAGGATCATGACCTGACCCGAAGGTAGACGCTTAATGGTGGCAGCCAGGCGCCCCGCAATTCTCTTTTAATTTATGAATGGATACGTTTGCAACTATATTTCAGTAAGAGGAGGAATAGAATACATGCTAATAGCTAACTTTACCGAGCAATTAATGTTTAATTTAGGTTTACTTACTTATCTTTTAAGTAATCTCTATGCCCAGCATGGGGCTCGAACTCAGACCCAGAGATCAAGAGTTGCATGCTGGGGTGGCTCAGGTCGTGATCCCAGGGTCCTGGGATCGAGTCTCGCAGGGGGCCCCCTGCTCAGCGGGGAACCTGCTTCTCCCTCTGCCTCTGCCCCTCCACCTGCTTGTGCCCAGAGAGAGAGACAGTGAGAGAGGGAATATATTTAGGTGCCCCTAAAATCTTTAAAAAACAAAAACAACAACAAAAGAGTTGCATGCACCACCTACTGAGCCAGCCAGGTGCCCACACAATAAGAATTATATTAATCTTGGGGAGTGTGGGTGGCTCAGTTGCTTAAGGGTAGTACTTTTGATTTCAGCTCAGGTCATGATCTCGGGATTGTGAGATCAAGCCCAGGGTTGCACTCCATGCCCAGCAGGGACTCTGCTTGAGATTCTCTCTCCCTTCCCCTCTGCCCCTCCCCCACTCGTGGTCTCTCCCTCTCTAAAATGAATGAATCTTAAAAAAAAAAAAAAAATTGTATTTAGTCTTCACAAAAACTCCATGTATTACATGCTATTCTTATCCACCCCTTAACTAAGGAAATAACTGAAATACTAAGAAGTTAACTTTTTTGTCACAGTTGCACACAAAGTGGTGAAGCTGGGGTCAGAACTGATTATCTCAACATTGCATCACTTTGCTGTTCCTTTTCCCAGAGAACCACGGACATGTCAGCTATGATTGTCCTCACATTTTGGGAACTCATTACTTAACCTTAAATCTTCACCTGGAGACAGCAAATCTTTTTGTCTCTAACATTATTTTCTTTTATCGTCATATAGAAGACACAAGGAGGGGGGTACCTGGGTGGCTCAGTCAGTGAAGCACCTGCCTTCAGTTCAGGTCATGATGTCAGAGTCCTGGGAGTCAGGCTCTCTGCTCAGCGGGGAGTCCGCTTCTCCCTCTGCCTCTGCCCCTCTCCCATCTCGTGCGCCCACTCTCTCTCTCTCTCTCTAATAAAATCTTTAAAAAAAAAAAAAAGATACAAGGAGTGACAGCATACAACTTACCCCAAGCCCATATTTTTCCTCAAGTAAAATTCCCACCCTTCATTATGTTTTGTTTGAAATTGTTTTGTTGACAGCTGAGGGAGATTGTATTTTTCAAAGATGGCCACACCGACAAGCTCTTCTTTCCACGTGACTGGGGTTTGTGTTCCCTCCCCTGGAATCCAAACCCGGACTGCCGGGACCAGTGCAGTATGGCAGAAATGAGGTTGTGTGACTTACCAGGCTAGGTCTAGGCAGAAAGATGGATAAAAAGCCTTAAAATGATTCCAGTCCCCAGCATTCAACCCTTCCAGTTGAAAGCCCAGTCATTATGGAGCAGAGATAAGTCTTCCCTTCTGTGCCCTGAATTCCTGATCCACAGGACCCATGAAAGAAATTAAATGGCTGTTTTTGTTTTTAAATCACTATGTTCGGGGTTTTTGTTTCGTTTTTTTAACAAAGCAATAGATAAACACAGCACCTCTATCTTTAACTTCCCAGGCACCCAGGTTGTCCCTTAAAGTAGTGTTTGATTCCCTCACCTACCAGAGCCTCTATATTCAAAGTCACCAAGTCCTACCTCCTTCCTTTGAATATCACACTCAATGCCTTCTCTCTTGCTGAGCCTCTTCCAGGTCAAGTAAAAAAAACCTTTTCATACGTATTGCTTCAACAGCTACTGAAAGAAAATCATTACAATATGTATCCATGCTTAAGCTCTGGGTATGTGTGTGTGTGTGTGTGTGTGTGTGTGTGTGTGAGGCCCAAGATATATATATACCCATATAAGATATATGGATATGGATATAGATTTTAAGAGGTATTTATTTGAGAGAGCATGAGCAGGAGAGACAGAAGGCGAGAATCTCAAGCGGACTCTGAACTGATGAGCACGGAGCCCAGTGCGGCTTAATCTCACGACCCTGAGATCATGACCTGAACTGAAACCAAGAGTCGGACGCTCAACCAACTTGGCCACCCATGTGTCCCCCCAAATGTCACAGATTTAAAGCAAATAATCCCACTGACCACCACTTACCACTCTGTACATGTAGATCGTCCACTTCAAAATGTAGACCAAGAAGCAAGCCAGCAGCTACCTGAGATGGTATAAGCACGCCATGAAATGTTTAACACTCCGCGAACACAGTAGAAGTGAAGGTAAACAAAGGTCAGATTGTAGATATAAAACAGAAAGAGAATTAATAAAGTGTGGTGGGGAGGGAAGCAGTAGAGAATTCGATCAAGGTTGCTGACCTGGGAGACTGAGTTAGTTCCTAAGTGGAGCAAGTGTGTGGCTCTTTTTTTTTTTTTTTTAAGATTTTATTTATTTATTTGAGAGAGCACAAGCAGAAGCAGCAGCAGAGGGAGACGAAGAAGAAGAAGCAGGCTCCCTGCTGAGCACGGAGCCCATTGCGGGGCTCGACCCCAGGACCCTGGGATCATGACCTGAGCCGAAGGCAGACGCCTAATGACTGAACCACCCAGGCTCCCAAAATACTGGATTTCTTGAATGAAAACAGCAAAAATCATTAACACCCAGGGAAGTCTCCTGTCATTCTTTAGGGGAGCAGGCAGAGAGGAGAGTAGATCTAAATTTGGATCAGCACGTGTGACATTAGATCATTACCAGGCCAGAGAGCAAGTTGCTACTTACTCTCTGTACTCACTCTAGGACGTCATTATCATACTTTTTGATCTTCAGTGTTGGAACATTAAAAATTTACACAATTGTGTACTAATTACATGGATGTTTTTCTTTCATCATTCATACAGTTTGTAAATCAAGAATCTAAGACTCCAGGGCGCCTGGGTGGCTCAGTTGGTTAAGCGACTGCCTTCGGCTCAGGTCATGGTCCTGGAGTCCCGGGATCGAGTCCCGCATCGGGCTCCCTCCTCAGCAGGGAGCCTGCTTCTCCCTCTGACCCACTTCCCTCTCTTGCTCTCTCTCATTCTCTCTCTCTCAAATAAATAAATAAAATCTTTAAAAAAAAAAAAAAAGAATCTAAGACTCCAGACTGTCCATTCATCAAAACAGAAGTATAACGACATACAAAGTCCATATTTGATTTTAGAGCTTAGCATGAGCAATTGGAAAATAAAGGCTCCTCATTCAAAGGTTAAGATACTGAACTCTATCTATGCTGTTCTCAAGCACACATATTCTCATTCACTCACACCACATTTGAGCACCTACTATGTATGCACCACACAGGTTTCTTTTTGTATTGTTTTAGCAGGACTGGATCCAACTTTGATATTTTGGGGGACTCTCTTTGAGAAAAAAATTATATTAAATTACAAATTTGCCCTTTTTAGTTGATTTTTTTTTCATGTTGAGGAGAATGTGTTCTTTATACATTTTAGTTATTACCTCTATGTTGGGTGTATCATTTACAAGTATTTCCTCCCATTCACTGGGTTGTCTTTTTGTTCTGTCAATGGCTTCCTTTGCTTCATTTTGGTATAGTCTCAAGTTTCATGGTTTCAGGTCTCACATTTAGGTCTTTAACCACTTAATTTTGTGCATGGTCTAAGAAAGTGGTCCAGTTTCGGGGCGCCTGGGTGGCTCAGTCGGTTGAGCGCCTTTTGATTTCAGCTCAGGGTCATGATCTCAGCGTCGTGGGATGGAGCCCTGCATCAGACTCTGCACTCTGCAGGGAGTCTGCTTGAGATTCTCCCTCTCCCTCTGCCCCTCCTCCCCTCAAATAAGTAAATAAATCTTAAAAATAAAATTAAAAAAGTGGCCCAGTTTGGCCAACACTATTTATTGAAAAGACTGTCCCTTCCCCATTGCGTATTGTTGCCTCCCTTGTCATAGATTAATTGATGGTATAGGCATAGGTTTATTTCTGGGCTCTTTATCCTGTTCTATTAATTTACGTGTCTTAATTTTGTGCCAATAACATAGTCTTCTCACATCCAGGCTTTGGTGTTCCATCTGTACGGCATGGACAGAAGAGATTTAGCATAATTCTTAAGGGGTCCTAGGGTTTTCAGAGTGGTACGTGAGCATTGGCTTCAACTTAGTCACCAGCTGCATGAGCCCCTAAGAGTGAGCCTGTCCTTTGAAGCTTTGAGGCGTTGACTTCTCTCTAGCAAAGTCCTAGATGGCACCTTCTTCCAGTAGCAGGCTAGGTCATCCACACTGAAAATCTGTTAAGTGGAACCACCTTCGTTAATTCTTCTGGAGACCTTGCTGCAACTTGAACATCAGCTCTCGTTACTGTACCTTGCACTTGACCTCTGCTAGCTTCAGTCTGCAGCTGCTTCTCTCTCTGCTTTCACAAAATTGAAGAGAGTTAGGGCCCTGGGTCTAAGGCTCTGGCTTCAAGGAGTTATGGCTGGTTTGATCTTCTGTCCAGACCACTAGAACTTTCTCTGTATCAGCAATAAGGCTGTTCGGCTTTATCATTCGTGTGTTTACTGGAGTAGCACTTTTAATTTCCTTCAAGAACTTTCTCTTTGCGTTCACAACTTGGCTGTCTGGCACAAGGGGCCTCACTTTCCGCCTACCTCCGCTTTCGACACATGCCTAAGATTAGTCCTAGCTTCTGATTTAAAGTGAAAGATGTGCGACTCCTCTTTTCACTTGAACACTTAAACGCCACTGTGGGGTTATTAATTAGTCCAATTTCAATACTGCTGTGTCTTGGGAATAGTGAGGCCTGAGGCGAGGGAGATGGGGACACAGTCAGTCGGTGGAGGAGTCTGCACACACACATGTATCGGCTGAGCTTGCCGTCCTTATGTGGGTGCAGTTCGGGGCACCTGAAACCATTACAAAAGTAGCATCAAAGATCACCGATCACCATAACAAATATAATTAAAGTTTCAAATACTGCAAAAATTACCAAAATGTGATTCAGACACAGAGTGAGCAAATGCTATTGGAAAATGAAGCTAGGTTGTCACAAACCTTCAATTTGTAAAACAAAAACAAAACAAAACCCCTCATCTGCAAAGTGTAATAAACTGAAGTGCGGTTGAGGTATGCCGATACAAAATGCCTACGGCCCTGAGGGGCCTGAGCAAGGGAGGGGCCCAGAAGCTGAAGTTTAATGGTACATCTATCTCTAGGTTGAGGTGAATCTTGTACCGAGACCATACTCTTCCATCAACTCCCCCACCCCGCCCCAATCCCTGCTCAAGTCCCAAGCTGAGCTTAAGGTCACTATGAATACAAAAGACTTAAGGTCTGTGTCTCCCCCAAAACCATACGTTGAAACCTAATCCCCAAAGGGATGGTATGCGTAGGTGAGGTGGTGGCTTTGAAAGATGATTAGCTCAGGAAGCAGGGCCTTTATGGATGAAAGTAGTGCCCTTACAAAAGAGACCCTGGGAGTTCTCAGCCCTCTTTCCCCCACGCGAGGACGCACCCAGAAGTCAGCAGCGGCACCATGCTAGAGGTTCGTCACCCGAACCAGCCACGCCGACACCTTCCTCACCTTTGCCTTCCGGCCTCTGGGACTGTGAGAAACAGATTTCTGTGGTTTATCAGCCACCCAGGCTATGGTACTTTGTGAAGGACACTGTCCATCCTCATAACCTTATTACTGAACTATCCCTAGCTCTGAAACTTAAATATTTCACAATTTGCAAAAAAAAAAAGTTTTATATTTGTTTTTATCGGATATAAAACTTAAATTGCGGTTATGACATGGCTTATGTAACCTGATGAAGGGATGCATTAATCACTTTCAGGTCTGAAATAGTTTATCTTTTCCAGGCATGATAACCTTAGGCTGCTATCATCACTGAAAAAGCGACATTCCTGACAGCTTTCATTATGGACTAAAATTTGAAATCTAAAACAGTAAGTGGGTTACTTTTCATGTTTCTGATTCCCAAGGCTAAGATGTACTATTTCACCATGAAATGTATAAATATACTTAGTACACAAATTTAAGTCTTAAAAACTACTTAACAGTGGAACATCAATATTTTCTGGATAGGTGAAAGCTTTTATATTACACTTTTATTTTGCAAGAAAATAAATTATACAACTTAAAAAATAAAATCCAAAAATTAAGCAGTTCATCAAAATATTTCAGCCTACTTCATACAGAAACTGCTACCATTTAGAACTGTACAGCATTATCACCTCAGTATGTAGTGGCACACATTCAAAATCGTATATACCATACGAAGGTTAAGTACAACTTAGGAACGCAAATTTGTTCAACACTCCAGACGACATATATGGTGTGGATGACAGGAAAGCTCTCATGTAATGTTGGTTTCACAAACATGACCTTGGAAGAGTTTGTAAGATAGCATCCCAGTCATTTACATGAAAATAGAAAAACCGGCTTGAGTTTAAGATAGCAAATCTTTCTGAAAAACTAGCAAATCTTCCACCCAAATTGAATGTTTAAAATTTGCCCTGTGAGCCGGGCTAATGACATCCTACTGCAAACAATGCAAAATACTTTGTAACTACTCCGGTCATATTTTGTATTAAATTTCAATAAAAAGTAAAAACAAGAAAGCTAACAGTTCATTTTTGGAAACTGTAACATTTACGCATAAAATAAGAGACTTAAATAAACAGGTTGACAATGCAGGGAACCCTCCAATAAATGTAAAAATTGGAAGACTTCATAATTTATTTCAACATCCTCATTAAATCAATGGAACACTAATGTCCTAATATTTATCGCATTGTAAGCATTAAAATCGTCTTCTACTTTGTAAGTTTTGCTTCATGTCTATTTACTCTGGCAATGAGGACAACAAAGGTTAACATTTTCCAGATGGCTCCAGCTTTACATTAGTGTTCACAGTTTAAATTAAGCTGTGGTGCGTCCCATTGCCCTACTCCTGGCAGCCTGGATTCTCCTCACCACCATGGCACCACTTTGAAGTGCAATCAAAGGAAACGGACTCAATAAAGGATACTAACTGTGATTCCGTACCTTTCGCTAATTGCTGGGAAGGTTTTAATCAGATTTTTTTTAAATTAGCAAATCTATTATCAAGACACATTTAAAGAAAACTTAACAATGGCATAGGCACCTCGTCAACTAAATTGTTTTCATTAACACCAAAAAGTAGTTGAACTTTTGTATACATAACAACAACAACAAAAAAGATGAAAACTGTTACGTCTACAGTATTTGCTGTTCAATTTCCCAAAATACAATTAGGACATAATTAGCTATTAAAAAATTTATAAAATTTAATAGAAAACTTGGCTATGGATTTAGAGTTACCCACTTTTGCATTAAATTTTCCTTTATAAATCAAAACATCATGGCTCTCATTCTTAAAATGACCAAAAAGATGAGAAATTCCAAACATGTTCTGAGAACAATTATGGTTTAAAGCAACAAATCTGAAACTTTAAAAAATGACCTGTAATTCTCCCTTCCACTGTTTTCCCTTGGGCATTCGAATACAGGAGAAGCAAATATGCCCAATCCTGAACTATTTGTTAAATGTAAGGGCCACAATTATTACAAATTATTGTTTTTAAATTTCAAATGTATCCATCGTCCACAGTCATCAATTTAGTTTAATTCTCCACAATGCACTCGGTCTAATAATGGACACATGCTGCCCCCAGAGCTAAATGTAAGATTTTAAATTAGAAACAAAATTCCAATTTCCTATGAGTTGCAGAACAGGCATGTGAATATACCCAGCGACACCCTCGATGTTTTGAATTTGCTCTCCTTCCTTTCAGCCGGCAGCTCACAACGCCTCTTGGGACTGGGGACAGATTCCATGGAACACTCCTGAAAGCACCTTGCACAACACTGTCTACCGTGCACCTTTCAAAGCTCAGCACTCCACTTCCTACTATTTCCCAAATCATAGGTTTAAAGTGTTACTTAGTATCAAACAAGATAGAAAAGCATTTGCGAAAAAGCTTGGAACGTGCAGCATAATGAATAAAAATCCACGTAGAGCCACTCTTCGCCGACTCTTTGCCAACGGGGAATACGCTTCTCTCTGCTAGGTTGCCGCGTCCTCAAGTCCTGAACTCTGTGTCACTCTGGGTATTCAGTCGCTGGCAACTAGTAAGTTGCTACTTTGGATTGACTGAGAGGAACAAGGTAAGTGTTGCCTTCTGAACATTTTAAAAACGTTTATTTTTAAAATATATAAATATATATGTACATATATTTGGCAAGTTTACTGCTCATATTAAGACTGCAACAATTTTGCTTATGCTCTTCAGGTCTTATGTTGTGGTTTTTCTCCTCCCCCAACGTAACAGACACTCCTTTTTAAAACAGAATGTCTTCCTTTCCAGAAACCTGAGGCTATAAATCCCTAATCATGAGACTTTAAAATTCCAAAATATTTCTATGCTGCAGATCAAGAAATAGTTACATAACTGAATTATATGAGAGTAGATTTCTGCCTTGTTTTTAATAAATTTGGAGATAACAAAATTTGGCATAATAAATATTAGGTATACAAACATTAAGTGTGTTAGTGAACACACTTAATATCTTTGTTTTGCTATTCTGACTCTGCAGCTGAAATGACCGACTTCTGTCCATACATTTTTTTTTAAACAATCAGAGCAACAACATAAGCTTCAGTTTTTCAAAACAAGCTCTCCAGCCATATAAAATTTCAAAACTCCTTATTTAAAACAAACATCTAAAGTAGCAGTCTCCTGCTCACAGAAAGCCAACGTCTGTACGCTGGAAAAATTTAATATCCTTTTCAGGTCACCATTAAATCCAGTTTCTACACTGAAGCGGGGTGTGAACAAATAGTGTTATACTATTAAGTACTTCTCTTCTCACCTACATCTGCCCTCCCCCAATGTTGTGCAGACCAGCTCCCTCTTTTGATCAAAAGAAACCAAGAGTGCTATTTCTAGTTTTAATTGCATTTAAAAAAAAAAAACAAAACATAACAGCATTATTCAGTGCACGAATATCTGAAGATCCTTCCTTGTGCAAGTACATTTTCGTAAGAAAGGAAAAAAAGAGAGGAGAAAAAAAAAAAGTAACAAGAACCCCGCCCTCACCCTTCCCGACTATTTCTTCTGGTGGATATAAATCAAATTTACTTTTACAAGTTCATCATGGGCTCTTCATGAATGCAAGTTTCTCCACAAAACAGCATGCTGTTACAGAGTGTGCAACATGAAGGGAATGCCATCATGCTAACTAATGTGATTGGCAAAATAGAGTTGTTTTGTCAGGTAAGGCAGAGATTTTAATATTTATGTAATCAAAGTCCAAATAAACCTTCCTCCAGCACAAACTGTTACAACTTTCTGCCCACGCACTCTGAAATTTGGGTTCTTAATGTTGTCCATGATATTCAAGATTATGCCATGTATATGAAAGTGTTGATGTCAGACTCGTCTCTTCGGATGTATTTGTGCTCTATTAGCCACTCTATTTGCTCTTTTATCATTTTCTTTTGTGGCAAAAACATGTTTTTCAAAATTTCTACTAATTCAGTCTGCAGCTGAGCATTACTAATTTTCTTTCTCATCTTCATTATTTGTATGATAGCTTCCTAAAAGAAAAACAAAAATTAAAGATCATTAATAGATTAAATTTTAAGTAAAACAAAACATGACTTTTTATGTATTTCATTCTCTTTCCAACATCCATCCAAAAGACTAATCACTAGATTAATCTTGAGACCAGCAGCTTTTACTTAATAAAAATACTTTTTTTCCACTCACTGTAAAAGAAAATCTGATTATAAAGATTTTGAAAAACAAGGAAAAACAAAATTACCCATAACCTCTCTGCAGAAAACCACACCTAATGTTTTGGGATACTTCCTTCCATTACTTTTTTCCACACTATGCACGTTTTAAAAATTTCTCTTACCTGCGAACACAATATGTATATAAACTGATATTAAGTATCAATGAAGATACAACAAACCCTTTACACACCCTGTTCCATCATAGGCAGAGATACTTCTTTGTGTAGAAGCACATGCCAGCTGGTGTCTAGTTTTAAAAATCAGTAATTACTACTCTTTATGTATTTATCAGAATAATATCTGCCATAAATATTATCAGTTTATTGATCTAATGAAATATTCTGACTTCCTACAGGAGTAAGCACTGTTCACCTAAGTCAATTTTATAAATATTTCCTTGATGATTTAATTACTATTAAGTTTGTAATAGGGATAATTCAAAATTAAATATTCTTTTCTCTTCTGTTTTTTTTTAAAGATTTTATTTGAGAGAGAGAGAGAGAGAGAGAGAGAGAGCATGAGTAGGGGGAGGGGCAGAAGGAGAGGGAGAAGCAGGCTTCCCGCTGCGGGGCTGGATCCCAGGACCCTGGGATCATGACCTGAGCGAAGGCAGACGCTTAATGAGTGAGCCACCCAGGCACCCCATCTCTTTTGCTTTTCCTGTAGGAGCTATCTCCTTAGCAAACCAAAGGCATCTGTCTGCCTTGGTGGAGATTAGAATTTGTTAAAGAAGAAATGTGAAAAGAGAAAATGAGAGATAATACTGGCTTTTCACATTCAAAGTGAAGTTTTGCTGCAAAGAGGTAACAGACTTGAGCACCAGGCACCGTTCCACAAGAGAAAAGACTCTTCCATATCCCCGGCAGACATGAGGATCCCTCCCCCGTCACGAGGAGGACAGTGAAGTCCTCCCATTCTCAGTGTATCCAGATGCCAGGCTCCCAATGACAGGGGCTTACGTCAAGGGTCCAGACAGAAAGAAGGAAGGGGGAAAGCCTTCAGGCATGTGAAAATCTCGGGAGCCAGGAGGGAGGACCAACTGTACGTGTCTCAAGCTTTGGCCGAGGTGAGGAAAGTGGCTGTGCTCGAGAGGTGATGAGGGGAACCGAGCATGGGGCGCTGGCCATGGTCTACACTTGCTAGCCGGCTGTCACTGGAAGACAGGCACGACAGGATGGGAAGAACACACACTCCCGACCCTCCTCCAGTCCCCACATGGCACAGGTGGGGTGCAGAGCTAACAAGACCCCCAGAGGCCTTTAGTTCCAGGCGAGAGTCATGCTGCAGCAGCAGGCGAGAGTGACAGGAGCACCTGCAGGCCAAGAGGCCACACGGGAGATGGGGCAGAGGTTCAGAGAGCTGCAGGGCTCCGAAAGCACAGAGGACAGGCGGTCAGAGCAGGGAAGAGCCCCTGTGTTCCTTACCAACTGCAAAAAGAATGAACCAGAGCTCAGCAGCAGCAGATAGCAACAGCAAGTCAGGCTCCCGCGGCTGACATGGAAAGCACCGCACAAAAAAAGCAAGAACCCAGGGCACTGTCACAAGGATAGGACGGTCCCTTCACTGTCACTACGAGGTCAAGTGAATTCCTCTCGCCCTCGATCCTTCCAGATGCCATCTGTGAAACAGCACAGAGTGGGGCCGACTGGAGGAAGTTCGGGAGAAATGAGAAAGGCTGAGCACTACCTACCTAAAGGGACAGCCTGGATTACTGGACTGTACATAATTAGCCATGAGTTTAAGACAAAGCAAAAAAACTTCATTTTCTCTGCATGTCCTATAGAATGGCTATACCTGCTCAACTCAAATCCATCTGGAACTTATCCTGGTGTAGCCAGAAACTGGGACTATACCCTGATTTTTCCCCCAAAAGTGAAACTCTCCCAAATCTTTTCCTGAATTCCCTTGTCATGGCTCATGGAAATTCTTTCCTTTATTCCAAAGTTCATCTATATTTATAGAGTAGGTTCAGTTCTGAGCTATTTTCCTCAACCAATCTGCCTGTTACACTGTTTTATTTCGTAGATATTTTAGTAAGTGTTCACAGTTGGAAAGGCAAGTTCCACCAACACCTTTTTTTTTTAAGGATCTCAAACACTCTCATTTATTCTTTCTCATAAAACTGAGCATCAATTTGTAAAATTCCCAAAATATGCCCAGTCGAATTTTTACATGGGAAAAATCGACTTCCTAAGTAATTCAGCCTTATCACTGAAGAACGTGGTTACTGCATGCTAAGCAAAAGCAGCTAGACAGAACAAGTACGTTCACTGTCTGATTCTATTTCCATGAAGACTCAGAACAGGCAAAACTAGGCAACGGTGAGAGGGAGTCCAGTGGGTCGGAGGGGGCCTGGCTGGACTGACAGAAACCTTTTGTATCTTAACTGAGGTGATGCTCACACAGGTACGTACACTTATCAAAACTCATGGACCACCCGTGAAATGTGCATTCTACATGTAAATTACACCTCAATAAAAATTTTAGCAAGAGAAAAAGAGCAATATCTTTCTATTTATTCAAATCTTTTGACTCTCAGTAAAGGACCATGAATTCTTTTTTTTTTTTTTTTAAGATTTTATTTATTTGACAGAGAGAGACACAGCGGGAGAGGGAACACAAGCAGGGGGAGTGGGAGAGGGAGAAGCAGGCTTCCCGCGGAGCAGGGAGCCCGATGCAGGGCTCGATCCCAGGACCCCGGGATCATGACCTGAGCCGAAGGCAGACGCTTAACGACTGAGCCACCCCGGCGCCCCAAGGACCATGAATTCTTTTTAAAGAAGTGCCTATGAATTCTATGGTTTCTTCTTTTATTTTTCCTTTACTTTTTTTTTAAAGATTTTATTTAACTTATTTGAGAGACAGAGTGCACACAAGTGGGGGGAGGGGCAGAGACAGAGAATCTCAAGCAGACTCCCTGCTGAACGAGGAGTCCAGCGTGGGGCTCCATCTTACGACCCAGGTATCATGACCAGAGCCGAAATCAAGAGTTGGATGCTCAACCAACTGAGCTACCCAAGTACCCCTTCTCTCTTAAGTTTTTCAAAATTACTGCTAACTAGAAAAGCAACTGATTTTTATTCATCTTTTCCCTGCTCCTTTATCATACTATATGGTCTAGAAGTGATGAAATATCTTAATCTTTTCCTCTTATTTGTTTCATATTTTCTTGAATTGGTCAGCAGTTTCAAATAATATTAAATAAAAACAGCAAAAGTGGGATAACTTGGTTCTAATAATACTTTTTTTTAAGGTTTTTATTTATTTGTCAAAAATAGAGAGTGAGTGAGCACAAGTGGGGTGGGGGGGCAAGGCAGAAGGAGAAGCAGGCTCCCCGCTGAGTAAGGAGCCCAACGTGGGACTCAATCCCAGGACCCTCAGATCATGACCTGAGCCAAAGGCAGACGCTTAACTGACTGAGCCACCCAGGTGCCCCTAATAAGAATATTTCTAAAGGTAAAATGGTCACACATCAGTTTGCAGTATAAGTATTCTTTATCGTGTTCAGAAGGGACCACAATCCTAGCTTTAAACTGTTTTTGAAAGAAGAGGCACCTGGCTGGCTCAGTCAGAAGCACATGAGATTCTTGATCTTTGGGGTCTTGAGAGCAAGCCTCACATTGGGTGCGGAGATTGCTAAAAATAAATAAATAAATCAAACTTAAAAAAAAAGTTTTTAAAAGTGTTCCCGAATTTCATATTACAATGGAATTATAAGTCTGAAAATTAAGTAAGAGTTTAAATACTTCAATCCTAGAATTATAACTTATTGTGGACACACATTAAGTCAGTTGTGATCAAAGGGAGACATAACTTAAAACCAAGGTTTTGCTCAGGGGCCCCTGGGTGGCTCAGTTGGTTAAGTGTCTGCCTTCAGCTCAGGTCGTGACCCGAGGGTCCTGGGATCGAGCCCCACATCAGGCTCCTTGCTCAGTGGGGAGCCTGCTTCTCCCTCTCGCTCTACCTGCTGTTCCCCCTGCTTGTGCTCTCAAATAAATAAAGAAAATATTTAAAAAAAAAAACAAACACCAAGGTTTTGCTCAACCAGCAGAATCTACGAGAGGCCATCAAGACATACAGACATCTCTTTCAGCAACTAAGAGAATGCCAGCAATGCCATTTTTAAATTCCAGTAAAATGAAAATTAGCTCTTCATTACAGTTTGAATACCTACATGCTTTTAAATTAAAAAAAAAAATGAAGATTAAAAAAATGAAATTTTTTTCAAAGTACAGACATCCTGCCTTATACACACCTGGGTTCTAAGTATCCTTAGCTGAACTATTCCTTCATTCTCTTCTTCCCTCATCCTTTCTGTAGTGAGCTGCAGGCGTCCAATCAAGTTGATTTTACCCCTTTTCTGAACTTTTGCATTTTTTCTATAAAAAACATTGAATCAAATATTTTACAGCTGAAGGCCTTTTGACATCATACTACAGCAATAATATCCGAGAAAAAAGATTAAGAAATATTCTGAAGATTACTCTCCAGAACTGTTTAAAGGAAAAGTAACAAATAATCAACATACAGCTTTATTTAAAATGAATCATGATTTCCCCAAAACACAACAAAAGCTCAGTTAATAATGTATGGGTGACAACATTCCCTGTAATAACAGAGCTAATATAATTTATACTACCATGAAAGTGCTTAGATCGTCGGAAGATACATGGGCTGCTATTCAGCATTATCATCTAAATGGATCTTAGGGGAAAAATGCTTTGTGTGAATAAAGCTTCTTTAGAGTTCAACAGATGTTTAAAGATGAAAAGCAATATAATCACACACCAAAATGTATCCTTGACAAATAAGAAGTAAGCATCTCCACTTCATTACTATGTTTAAGAAACAACTAAATGGCGTACCCCTAGAGTGATGTTTTAAATATAACGTAAGGAAAATAATTATTGTGCTAACAATAAATTAACACCAAACTTCCAACAAGGTATTTTTACATCAACCACCGTCGACCTTACATTAAGCTGAATTCCTGGTTCACTGAGAAGAGAGTGCCTTCTGTAAAGTCTTTGGGTGAGCTGACTTGAGGTTCGTACAGTAAAACCTGCCGCTTGAGCTTTGGGAAAGCTACTAAAGACTACGAAGAATAAAGAGAAAACAATTAACATCGATCAATGGTACGGAATACTAAGATCAATTCTCCAACATGACTAAAAGAGGGGAGAACAAATTATAAGCACAAAATCACAATTCAACTTTTATATGATACCTCGATGACTTTAACAATGTAAATGTAGAAACTGAGAAAAGAACGAGGAGAAAGAGTTGGTTGTGAGGAAGGAAGCAATAAATGATCTCTTTACAGTAAGACACGAGACCAGAGCAACTGGTCATAGGCGATCACAGCAAAAGCAACTTGCCAGTTACACACCAGCTATTTCCCTCTAGACAATTATTATTCTGGAACTTTCAAGAGGTCTGTGGAGTAGGAGTAAAATGTAGCTATGAGCAGGAGACTAACAAGTACATTTTGCAGGCCCTCAAAAAGACCAAAGTTTTCTAATTCTTACATTTTTGGTCATCATAAAAATCTCTGAACACATTCTCAGCGTGAAATCTGTGGTCACACTCCTCACAGATAACGTTTAAACACCAACTCAAACTTTCATTTTTTTTTTCCTTTCTCGTCTTTCACCATCTTTGTAACTTGCTTATTTTCAATGTCTTTTTTACCATGAATACCTCATCTGTGCATTAATACCTCATTAGTGTATTTTTTCTTGATTAAAGGTCATTTTCAGAGTGTTTTGAATTCATAAATTTATTGTAAGCAAGCCATCAATATTTCCTGCTTGTGACTGGATACAACTTTAAAAACAAAAAAACATAAAACAAACCCATAAAGTCCTTCTAAGCTCAGCATCAGGGAGTTCAGTTGCAAGTTTTAGATTTTCAAAGCTGATTTTCTCTCTGGGTCTTTGGTTCCATGCAAACAACACAGCCAGCTGAAACGTCGTTACCTCCAAATCATACTGACCTACTTCATTCTTAAATGTTATCTATAACAGACAAAATAACATAAAGATGAGATTCTCTTCAGGATGATTACCATCTCTCTCCTACACTCTTTCTTCCATGAGATTAAACACGGAAAAGACTGCCAGCCGTCTCCCAATAGCCACTCTTCCTTTCTTACATGGTAATCACAATTTGAGCACAACTTCATGACTGCCCAGAATAAAGGCTCAAATCCCAGCTCTCCCTGGGGCAAAATGTGGTCATGTGACCAGTTCTGCCCAATGGGATATGAGTGGAAATGATGGGGCAACTTCTAGAAGTTACTCCGGAAGTAACGTATACTCTCATCTTTCCCTTCCTGTTGGGCTGGAGGACAGGCACATTGTGGATCATACTGCATTTGCAGACAAGAGCGACATCTTAAGTGTGCTGACACAACCAGAAGCCCTTGTCCCTACAACTCCATGGACTGGATCCCCTAGAGCTGCCCAAACTTGCACATGTGAGACAAACAAAGATCTTTCTTGAGTCCTGGTACTTTCAGTCAAACCAATATCGGAACTAATACACCATCTACTTACAATTCCATTTGACATGAGATGATGCCAATGTAATTTTCTACCACTATGATTTTTTTTGTAGAATTCTTCTACTTCAGGTATCAAATCCTCCAGTTCAGTAGGAAGTGAGACAAAGACTTTCTCAGAGCTCCTTGACCAGGCACCAGCATTTAGAATTTTTATATTAACTGAATCAGCTATAGGCAAGAATATCAGAAAATATGAAATAAATAATCTTGAAAATGTGTAAAATTAAAAAGAAATATATATGTATACTGGGTGAGCATTGGTGAAAAATAAACAAAACCCTAAAGATTTTGTTAAAAGTATCCTTTAAAAAAAAAAAGAAGGATTAGAGGGATGCATGGCCGGCTCAGTCGGGGGTGGGGAGCATGCGACTCTTGATCTCAGGGTCATGAGTTCAAACCCCATACTGGCTGTAGAGATTATACTTAAAAATAAAACTTATAAAGAAAAATAGGCGGGGGGGGCGGTGTGTGCCAGGGTGGCTCAGTTGGCGAAGCATCTTGCCTTCTGCTCAGGCTCCCTGCTCAGTGGGGAGTCTGCTTCTCCCTCTCCCTCTGCCCCCCGCCCCCGCTCATGCTCTTTCTCTTTCTCTCTGTCTCAAATAAAGAAAGGGGGGCGATGCCTGGGTGGCTCAGTCGGTTAAGCATCCAACTCTCAGCTCAGGTCTTGATCTCAGGGTTGTGGGTTCAAGCCCCCTGTTGGGCTCCATGCTGGGTGTGGAGCCTACTTATAATCAATCAATCAATCAATAAAATCAATCTTAAAATAAAAAATAAGTCTCTTCATGTGACTGGATCTGAAACATGTAAAGCTCAGGCAGTGAACTGTGGCTATTTTGAAAAAATAAAAAATAGGGGTGCCTAAGTGGTAGAGCCGGTTGAGCATCCAACTCATGGTTTCAGCTCAGGTCAAGATCTCAGGGTCATGAAACTGAGCCCTGTGTTGGTTGGGCTCTGCGCTCAGCACAGAGTTGGCCTGAGATTCTCTCTCCCTTCCCTCTGCCCTTCTTGCTCATATTCTCTCTCTTTCTCAAATAAATAATCTTTAAAAAATAAATAAAAAATAATTTAAAAATACATACATACATAAAAATAAGGATTAGCAAATCTAAATTCTGTTAAATTCTGTTTTGCTGGATGTCTTCAAGGAATGTGGACTTTGTAACATCTTTGTATCTGTTACTGTTAGGGTTCATTTTTAATATACTGGAAAACAAAAATATTCTCTTTAAAAAGGTGTGTATATATATATACATATAAATGTGTGTACACACACACACACACACACACACACACGTAATTATAAAATAATACCTGGTAAAGCCAATTTATTATTTTTGTGCATTTCCTTAAAAGCTTGGTTCAAATCTTCAGATACTTTTATGTCCTGAAACATTCTAGCAAGCTTGTTTACATAATCTGCTGGCATACCAACTTCCTATGAAAGGCAAAGACAAAAGAGGTAACAAACAATAATATATTATCTGATATACTATTAGGAAAAACTTTTAATGGAAAACTAAGTCCTGGATGCTTTAATATAAAATCATTCCCCTCTTATTTATTAGAATACTTATATTGTAATACCTATTAAATTTGATTCTTAAAAACTAAATGAGAGAGTACAGGTCACCGAGGCTTTCTCTGCATGATTCCAATATACATGAATCAGTCGCCACAGTATAGTTCAGTAACACCAGTCCCTCAACAACCCAAGTCAACTCTCAGTTATCACCATATATTAAATGTGAGGAATGCATAAAGTACAAAATTTACTTCTCATCATGACCAATCACAACACTTTTTTTCAAAATCTGTTAGTCATCTGTTAATCCAGTTTACCCACAGAAAGCAAAGCATACAGTTTTGTTGCATCCTTGCCTTCCAGGGAGAAATCCACTTGACATTTTATAAAAATGGATAATCAAGAGAGCTAAGTGGGCAATGACAATGACAAAAGCATACCACAGAAATAAAAATAAAGCTGGAAATGAAAATAATCTAATAGAACATAAATAGCATTCTAGAAGAGCTGACTGAGGTCAACTTGCCAACGCTGAAGACTCTAAATATACAAGCATAGGAACGTAAGGTAAATTATCTTAAGGTAAATTTACTGAAGGTAAATTATCAACTTAAGTGAGAAAGGAGTAGTAACAAACAACAACAACAACAAAAACAAGACACCCCAGGAGAAGTGACACCAGCAAAAACTTTCACAACACTGAGAGCCCAAAAAACCACAGGCTGGAAGATGACCCAAACTTACAGGGAGTCTAACAACTCTTCAAGGCACACAGAAGATGCTCATGCCATATTCTAAGTCACACGACAAGAAGGCCTGGGCTGGTCAAACTACTCTTCACTTACAGGACAGCCTTCCTGAGATACAACTCATCCACCAGAACACTCACTCTTTCAGAGTGTACAATTAAGTAGGTTTTAGTGTATTTACAGGGTCTCTGTGGATTTGGCCACTGTGGACATTTTGTTTTAGTGGAATCTCATACTACATGGTCTTTTGTAACTGAATTCTTTCACTAAGCAGCGTTTTCCAAGTTCACTCATGTTGTAGTGTGTGTCAGTACTGCTTTTCTCCTGACTGCTAAGTATCATCCCATTGTATGATTAAACCACGTTTGGTTTATCCCTTATCAGCTGAATGACATTTTGGGTTGTTTCCACTTTGTGGCTCTTATTAATAATGCAGTTTTGAACATTCACAAACAAGGTTCTTGTGTGGTCATATGCTTTCATATCTCTTGAGCAGAATTACTTAGGAGGAGAATTGCTGGGCTGACTCTATGTCTAACTTCTAAGAATGGCCCAACAGTTTTCCCCGGTGGCTGCACTGATTTATAGTCTCATCAGCTGCACATGAGGTTCCAATTTCTCCTCTTCCTTGCCAAGACTTGTTGTTTTCTTTTTAATTTTAGCTACCATAGTGGGAATAAAGGAGAGTGGGAGGAAGGCCGGAGTAATGACTAATGATGTCCAACATCTTTGAAACATGCATTAGCCATGTGAGTATCTTCTGGGAAGAAACGTCTATTTTAATTCTTTGCCCATTTGTAACTTAGCTGTCTTTTTACTGTGGAGTTGTAAGAGTTCTGTATGTATTCTAAATACAATATTGGACATATGAATTGCAAATATTTTCCTAACTAATCTTAGGTTTTTACAGAAAAATAGTACTTTAGTTCTAAAAGTTTCCTATGTTTTAAATTATAGTGTACTAAATACATACTCATTTTACAAATTTTTTTCCTATGTAAGATAGAGTTTTTAATGTTTTAACAGAAATTTCTCAGAGTTACAAAATAATTTTTCCCACTGATTGTTAACATTAAGATCATTTTGCACACTGTCAGTTTGCAGAGTAATTTTACTATCCTACAGTATCATGCAAAGCAGGGCAATCTATAAATGTATATTGTGAAATATATATATATAAATGAAGGAGATATATATAAAAGACATATAACTATATATAATATATAATCTTATATAACACAATATGTATCTTAACACCATATATATACATAAAAGACATTCATTTTAGTATAACTCAAATTCCATTTAAGTGAACTGGCAGGAACAGATTTAAAATACTTTGATATGAGAATTTAATCATAATTAAATTAGCACTGATTACCCTAAGTAAGCCATCATCTTTTATGTATTGGTTCTTTTAGCTTTATATAGAAGTCTTTATTTACAAACATCCCTACAGTTAAGTATTTAGTACTGAAAACACCTTAAAAATGCAATGATTTGTCCCACAGCCCATTTAATAAGGTCAATTCAAATGAAAGTGGAAATACAAAAGTGCAAAACATCAGAAGCAAACCAAGAGCAAAAGTGTCTCACTAAAGTCTTGATTAAGAAAATATATTATATATCACTTTATTTTATATCACTGATGCCATTCTCTTATAAATCATCCCCTACTTCTTTGACACTAACATCACCAAAATGTATTACTTAATAAGCAGACATAAGAACTATGTGTTATATTAAAAAAATATATATTAAAAAATTTACTTACTCTTAGCCACTCTACCATATTCTCTTCAATTTCACTATCAGCAGAGATGTCTAATATAAGACGTCGTGTCAAATGAGCTTTGTGGTATCTCATAAAAACGTCTTTATTTTGTACGTATTTAAGTACCAATAGCTGTACAAAAAACAAAGTTACTTTCAATTCATGTATATTCTTAGCCAACTCTCTCATTGAGACCTTTCCATACTCCAACATCAAAATCCAGAAATTTATATATACATATATAGATAGAAGCCTACTGAATCACCCATCTCTGAAAAATGACCAGTCCCCATACCCTACACTTTACTACTTTAAAAGCTAGCAAATTTGAGACTGTAATCAAATAACCTTTTAGTTCCTATAAACATCAATTTTTCAGATTTAATAAATAATAAAATTTTAGATGAAAATTAAGGGTTTTTCCCCAAATTTCTCTTCTATATAGCCTTTTCACTTTGATCTGACACTAATCTTCTAAGTCTTTTTGTCTATATTTTCTATCTTTACTTCTTATTTTTTTTTCTTCTTTGTATTCCTGGGCTTATAGCAAATTACACTAACAGCCAGGAGACAAAAATGAAAGCAACGAACTCTTACCTACATTCACTCATTTCTAGTTATCTATTTTGAGCTCTCACAAAAAGAGAGAAGTGACAAACCCCCAGTCTCTCTACTGTCATTCCAAACACCATCAGCGGCATTTCCCTTTTCTTTGTCCTTTAATAGGAGCTAGCATTGAATTCCTTTAAAACAATCAGGAAGGGGAAGAATTAAATACTATTTCCCTTTTCTAGAAGCTACAGAATAAAAATTCCCAGGAAGAGAAATAACTGCCCTACAGAGATCTTATACTGTAAGATTTCACAACATTAGCTGCTATCACACAAAGTCTAATAAGCACAACACAAATTCAAACTAAGGTAATTAAAATTTTTGAAATTTAAAAAAATATATACCACTTCTTTAAGCTTTGCTTCAATCTCTTCAGAGGTTAGTTTTTTGCTTAACGGTGTTTTTCTTAGCAACATGTCACAGTAATTGGCAAGCAGCTCAGGGCATTTTGATTCAGGCTGAGTTTTTAATCCCACCCTAAAAAACAAATTAAAAGCAGTTGATAAAAAGTGAATGATATCTGCAAATATTTTTTCTAAAGCCAATTTTTCACAAACTTCTTAGGTTGTATAAACCCAGTGATCAGGGCTGAGACTAGGATGAGCATAAATGAACAACAAGGGTGCATAATTTAAGGAGGCACTTACTCTTAAGTTCCCACAGGTGCACCTGCAGGATGCCGAGAGGAAACCTACATATATTTTGTACCCTGGGTGCTGCCCTGCCCTGCCTCTAGTGGTGGCCTTGTCAATGATCTTTAAAAATTTTTATTCAGGTACTAACTTGCTAAATACTTTTGAACAAATTGTGTAAATCCTTGCATATTTTATAAGTTAACATTTAGAACTTTTTGTTATTAATATGTCAGGAAAAAAACTGTTCTTTGGAATGTATCCAACGTAACCTAAACTCCACAGTTATGTGATACCTACCATCAACCTTTTTAGAAAACTAAACAAACTTTTCTTTTCTTTTTTAAAGATTTTATTTATTTGACAGAGAGAGCACAAGCAGGGGGAGCAGCAGGCAGAGGGAGAGGGGAAGCAGGCTTCCCGCTGAGCAGGGAGCCCAATGCAGGACTCGAACCCAGGACTCTGGGATCATGACCTGAACCGAAGACAGATGCTCAACCGACTGAGTCACCCAGGCGCCCCTAAACAAACTTTTCTGAAACAATGAAGAACTTGCATCTCTATTTTACTTTGCTAACAAAATTTAAAAACCAATGTATTATATTTTTATGCTTGAAAGTCTTGCGTTTTTTCTTTTTTTTTATAAGATTTTATTTATTCATGAGACAGAGAGAGAGAGAGAGAGGCAGAGGGAGAAGCTGGCTCCCAAGGAGCAGGGAGCCCGATGCGGGACTCAATCCCAGGACCCTGGGATCATGACCTGAGCCGAAAGCAGACACTCAACCATCTGAGCCACCCAGGCGCCCTTGCATTTATTCTTTATCTGGCTTCTCTAAATTATAATTGTAAATAAATTAAAATTCAACATTTTAAATTTTGTGTACATAAAGGCGCCCTTGCATTTATTCTTTATCTGGCTTCTCTAAATTATAATTGTAAATAAATTAAAATTCAACATTTTAAATTTTGTGTACATAAAATTCAAGTGTTATTTTCCCAGAATTGAGTTATTCAAATTATTTTAAGTACATAACTTATCAAAACAAAATAATTATGTTGTGTCTGTGTATATAAAACATACATAATATCTTAATGAGGTAGATGAAACTTTTTTCCCTCCTACTTAACGAATCCAGAAATTACAATCAATTTTATTTCTACTTTTTATTTTTATAACTGTATGTCTGTCCTGAAAAATCTTATTCACATAAGTAGATGGGACTGGAAGAAGTTTTTCTGATGTTATGCCACTCGTTGAGAACCTCCTGAGTTATTTGCTTAAAAAATACATACAGATCTAACAAAAAAGGTTATTTTTAGTAATGCATCAAATTAGCCATCAATTGTGTGTAAAGCCAAGAATTGGAAACCACATGACTTGCAAAAGGATCTGACATCTAGTTATCAGAAATTCATTTTCTGTACATCAATCCCAATGTTTCAAAATATTCCTTTCTTATGCAACTTGGAGGCTTTTTCTGTCTCAAGGCAACACACCGCAGTAACAAGAGAGAGAGGCACGCCTTTCTCTGGAAAGCAGGGAAGATTAACTGTGGGAAGAAGTGGAAAGGGCAAATTATAAGGTAATTCCAGCAGAGGGCTCCAGCGTAGAGGAGAGCAGATGGGGAAGGAGAGGCCCAAGAGCTGATTTCCAGCGTCCACACTGGCGGACTCCGGAAAGGTTTCTCTGCAACCAGAAGACCACTAACTTACTTCCCCAGAATTCCTCTATTTCTTCCCATCTATTCACGCTGACAATGCCTGGCTCCTGCAGGAACAGATGCCCTGACTGCAGTGGTCTACCCGTCTCCCTCCCTCCAATGTGCCTCCTGAGAAGACAGGGGTCAGCTTTTCAGTGTCGCTCCTGTGAAGGCCGAGTGTCATTTCCCTTCCGGGGGCTGTTTCAGAGCTTGTTTGTTTGTTTTCAGTTTTTAGCTGTTTCACTGTGACATACTTAGGAATGGTTTAATCTGCATTTATCCTGCTTGGGATTCAAAGAGATGCTGGAATCTAAGAGTTGGCATCTTGTATCCATTTTGTAAATTTCTGGTCAATGGCTCTTCAAATATTGCTTATGTCCCCCTTTTCTGTTCTCTATAATTCCAATTACATATTGCTATAGATATTTTACCTTTCCTCAGGTAACAATTTCCACCTATTTGTCCATTAATATAAATTATTTATTACTTATCTATTTAAGCTTATTATTACTAAGATATAATTCATATACCATGCAGTTCATCCATTTAAAGTACACAATTCAGTGTTTTTTAAGTATATCTACAAACTTGTACAACCATCAGCATAATGAAATTTAAAAAAAAATTTTTAGAGATTTTTTTTTTTTTTTTTTTTTTTTTGGTCATAAAGAGAGAGAGTGAGTGAGCTTGCACAAGCAGGGAGGGAGGCAGCGGGAGAAGCAGGCTCCCCGTCGAGCAGGGTGCCAAAGCGGGGCTCAATCCCAGGACCCTGGGATCATGACCGAAGCCAAAGGCAGACGCTCAACCGACTGAGCCACCCAGGCGCCCTAGAATAATGAAATTTTAAAATATTTTAATTAACCCCAGAAGAAACCCCATACACATTAGCAGTCACTCTCCAGCTATCTCTCCCTCCCAGCCCCTGGCTACAAGTCATCTACCTTCTGTCTTTATGGATTTCCTTATTCTGATCATCTCAATAAAGGGAACCATACAATATGTGGTCTTTTGTGACTGACTTCTTTTACTTAGCATAGTGTTCTTAAGATTCATCCTCATCATAACATATACTGGTAGTTCATTTCTTTAAAAAAAGATTTGCCTTTTTATTGTGGTAAAAAGATTTACCATTTTAACTTTACAATTTAGGGGCATCAAGTACATTCACAATGGTCTGCAAATATGACCACTATCTGTATGCAGAACTCTTTCACTGTCCTAAACAGAAACCCTACACCCATTAAACAATAACTTCCTACTCTCCCCACCCCCAGCCCGTTAATGTCTATTTTATTTTTTTTCAATGAATTTGCCTATCCTAGAAACCTCATATAAGAGAATGATAGAAAATGTGTCCTTTTGTGTGTAGCTGATTTCACTTAGCATATTCTTAGGGTTTCATTCATGTTGTAGCATGTACCAATTTCATTCCATTTTATGGCTGGATAATATTGCATTGCACAGATATACCACATTTTGCTTATCCATGCATCAGACAATGGGCACTTGGGTTGTTTCCTTTTGGGGAAGGCTATTTAGAATAAAGCTGCTACAAACATTCATGTACAAATTTTTGAGACGGTGTATGTTTTTTTTCTCTTGGGTATATACCCAGTAGTGGAACTGTGGGTTACATGGTTAATTCTATATTTAACTTCTTGAGGAACTATCAAACTATTTTCAAAGTAGCTGCATATATACATCCATATATGGATGAAACATATATGAACCCACTCTCTCCACATCCCCACCAACACTTGTTACTGTCTTTTCAATTTTAGCCATTCGAGTGGGTGTGAGTGGTATATCACTGTGGTTAAGCTATTGATCTTAATTATTTTAAAGTCCTTATCTGCCAACTCCAATATTGGGATCATCTGAGCGTCTGTTTCTAAAATGGTTTTTCTCTTAATTCATCATAAGTATCTCTGCCTTCACAAGCCTGGTAATGTCACAGTGACTATTGGGCACTACATATAAAAGCATCACAGAGGCACCAGATGATGTCATCTTCCATTAAGATGGAAGTGGGTTCCCGCTCTATTCTGCTATGGAGAAGGCCAATCACTTTAATCCAATCAGGGGCTGGGTTGCAGTTTTGTTAAGAAACAGTCCACGTCTGGTACAATCAGCCATTTTTCACAGAGCCCTAATTTCTTTCAGTAGACAATAATATTTCGTGGACTAGATCTGGTGCTAGTTGTGTTCATTGCTTTTGGCGTGTCACTGCTGCTAGGCCCTCTCAGTGGACAAACTTAGAGATACACATACTCATTTACAACTATAGTGTCTGGCCTTGTTTCTTGTGGATGTATTTCTCATCCTAATGAGGCTCTAATATAAGTCTGACAACTGAGAATGAACAAGGTCCTTGAAAAACACACCTGACCACAACTAAAACTAGGTTAACTAAGAAATCTAAAGAGGCTGAACTTGGGATCAACATCTGCGCATAAAGAAAACCCCAGGCCCAGATGGTTTTACTTATGAATTCTATCAAACATGTAAGGAAGAAGTAATACCAATTACACTAATTCTTTTAGAACGTACAAAAGGAGGAAGTAACTCACAATCCTTCTTAAAAAGCCAGCATAATCGTCATACCAGAAAAAAACAAAGACATGACTAAAATGAAAATTATACAGGGCACAAAGACCAGAAAAGAAAGAGGTAAAATCCTTCATGAATATAAATTAAAAAAATCTAACCAACATTATTAGCAAACTGAATGCAGGACTATATAAAAAGAATAACACACATCATAACGAAGTAGAATTTATCCTAGGAATTCAACCCTGGTTAAATGTTTTTTAAAAAACCAAATACCACATCAGAAGAATACGGAGGAAAAACCTTATGATCATTTCAACCCAGAAAAAGCATTTAATAAAAGTCAACACCCATTCATTATCGAAACTTTTAACAAGCTAGAAATAAAAACAATCTGATTAAGGGCATATATGAAAAACCCTCAGCTAACTTTGTACTTAGTGATAAAATATTAAAGGTTCCCCCCCAAGCCTGACAAAAAGGACAGGGCTGCCCACTTTAACAACTTCTATTCAACAATGTACTTATGATCCTAACCAGTGTAGCAAGGCAAGAAAAAGAAATAAGTGGTATAAAGATCAGAAAGAAGTAAAACTGTCTGTATTCACAGATTACATGATTATTTACATAGAAAACTCTTAAGAAATCTATAAAACTACTAGAACTAATACTTTTGACAAGGTAACAGGATATAAAATCAGTATACAAAAATCAACTGCATTTCTACATACTAACAAAATACTGGAACATCAAAAGCGTTCATGGAAAAATAGAACAAAATTAAACTACTCAACTGACTACAGAATACTACTACTCAACTTAGTACAGAACTGTATTAATTAGGACTATGTGGTAATGGCCTAAGGATACCCAAATAAATCAATGGAATAAAACAGAGAGTCCAGAAATACACACATATTTTTAAGTCACTTGATTTTTTACAAAAGGCACCGAAGCAATGCAGTGGGGATGGTAAGTATTTCCAACAAAGGATAATGAAACCACTTGCTATCCATATGGAAAAGGAAAAAAAATCATTAAATTTAACTCCCTACTTACACTATAAATAATAATTATTTTAAGATGGATCTTAGAACTAAATGTGAAATCTAAAATTATAAAGCTTACAGAAGAAACAAAAAAGATTATCTTTGTGTCATGGGGTAGAAAAAGACAAAGGTTTTCTAGACAAAACACAAAAAAGCAAAAACCATAAAAGAAAAGCATGTATCTCCCAAAGAGTCTATATATAGAATATCTAAGAACTTTTACAGGTCCCTAATTAAAAAAGGAATAATGCAGTAGGAAAAAAAAGACAGGCAAAAAAATGGAATACTTTATAAAGCAAAATATAAGAAGGCCAAATAGTATAAGAAAAAGGGCTCAACAGCCATAGTCATGAGTGAAATGGAATTACAACCATAACGAGATAATCACTACACACATCTAGAATGACTAAAATTAAACTGACAACACTAAACATTGTTAAAAATGAGGATCAACTGGTACTCCCTTGTTTTACTGGTGGGAGGGTAATGCAGTACAAACACTTGGGAAAACAAACCACTGTGCTTTGCAAAAACATGGATGAATCTCAAAAACACTGTGCTGCACTGAAAGTTTACACACAAAAGTACATATCGTATGATTCCATTTATATAAAGTCCTAGATCAGGCAAAAGTCATCTACGTTGAAACAATCACAACAATGGCTGCCTCAGGAAGGAGGCAGGGGTAGGGCTGACGGAATGGGCATGAGGTAATTCTCAAGGATGATGAACACATGGTACATCCTAACGCATGTTAGGCGCATGTGTCAAATCTCACAAAATTGTACACTTAGGATGGATGCATATGTCAGCATGTAAATTTTATCTGAGAACATAAATCAACACCAAGGTCAATTAATGACTGCATGCTGAAGTGTTCAGGGAGTAAAAGTTACTGGTGCCTGAAACAAGTTTTTTAAGATTTTATTTATTTATTTGAGCAAGAGAGAGCGAACCCGCAAGTGTGTACACAAGCAGGGGGGCAGGGCAGAGGGAGCAGCAGACTCCTCACTGAGCAGGGAGCCCGATGCGGGACTCAATCCCAAGACCCTGGGATCATGACCTGAGCTGAAGGCAGACGCTTAACTGACAGCCACCCAGGGGTTCCCTGAAACTTCTTTTGAAATCCATTTAAAAAGCTGAATGATGGATGTACAGAGAGATACATATTTGATAAAGCAACATAGTGACAAAAATTTGAAAATTTTCATTAAAAAATGCTGGGAGCAGGGGTAAATGAGGAAGACCTTTCTGTATCCAAATGAAGAGATTTTGAAGACACAGTGTTATGTATTTCACACATTTCACAATGTATAAAGAAAACAAGACAAATGCCTCTTAAACTATGTCAAGTTACTATAATGTTGTATGACCCAGGTATCTTCCACTGTAATATCACTCAACTTACACAGCTCAAAAAAGACAAAATGAAAATGATTAAAATAAATTCTAAAAAATTACTTTTCATTTTTTTTAAGTTAACATTTTTTTTTTTAAGATTTTATTTATTTATTTGAGAGAGCGAGAATGAGAGACAGAGAGAGAGCACATGAGGGGGGGAGGGTCCGAGGGAGAAGCAGACTCCCCGCTGAGCAGGGAGCCCGATGTGGGACTCGATCCTGGGACTCCAGGATCATGACCTGAGCCGAAGGCAGTCGCTTAACCAACTGAGCCACCCAGGCGCCCTAATTACTTTTCATTCTTAAGAAAGCTATTTTTCAAGTATTTTAGCATTATATATAAATTTTGTTTAAAATAGCAATTCTAGGTGTTCAGTCAGTTAGGCAGCCAACTCTTGGTTTCAGCTCAGGTCATGATCTCGGGGCTGTGGGACTGAGCCCCACCACCAGTTCTGCACTCAGTGGGGAGTAGGCTTGGATTCTCTCTCTCTCCCTCTGCCCCTCCCCACTCCATGTGCTCTGTAAAATAAATGATAAATAAATAAATAAATAGCACTTCTTGGGGCATCTGGGTGGCTTAGTCAGTTGAGTGTGTCTGACTCTTGATTTCAGCTCAGGTTATGATCTCAGGGTCCTGGGCTCCAGCCCCACGTTGGGGCTCCCTGTTCAGCAGGGAGTCTGCTTGAGAGTCTCTCTCCCTCCCCCTCTGCCCCTGCTCCCCCCAAGCACGTGCACAGGCACACATACACTCTTTCTCAAATAAATAAATCTTTAAAAAATGTATCGATTTTTAAAAAAAGATTGTATTTATTTATTTGTCAGAGACAGCAAGCACAAGCAGGGGAGCAGCAGACAGAGGGAGAAGCAGGCTCCCTGCTGAGCAAGGAGCCTGATGCGGAACTCGATCCCAAGACTCTGGGATCATGACCTGAGTTGAAGGCAGAGCTTAACCAACGGAGCTGCCCAGGTGCCCCTAAAATAGCAATTCTTAGCTAGAAATTATATCAAAATATTTTTCCAATTAACCTTTATTGCTTCGTACTACTCTAAAGGTACTATAACTAGCTCAGGTTTATCAATTTTTAAATTTATTATTTATCCATTTTAATTCATTAAATTTTGATTTTTTAAATGGCAATATACTTACATTAAAACTGACTGCCCTCTTTTATTATGGTGAACTGAGTTATATTCTATGCTTTTATATTAAAGTAACTTTAGTGACTAACAAGGAGGAAAAACAATCACGTAGAGATTCTGAAAGATTAAGAACATTTTTCTACTTAAAAAAATAAGATCAACATTTTTGGTCACCAAAGGAGATAATATGAAATTAAAATTTGAGACAGTTTTTAATATTCAAAGGGAGCAAAAACCATAAAAGTAAAAAAACAAACAAAAACAAAAAACCAGCAACAAAAATCAAACCTAACAGATTTAGGATGATAGGGCACAATGCACACCCAACACTCCAAAAAAGTTAAGAATTTTAAACGTGACTTTTAAAAACTTACCCTTTCTGCTTCAAAGGTAATTCAAGTTTAAATATGGTAGCATCATTAACAACTGCTTTATATGCCTGCAAAGAATTTACAATGAAATGAACATTAAATATTTAAAATAGTTTGATATTTTATTTTATTTATTTATTTTTAAAGATTTTATTTATTTATTTGACAGAGAGAGACAGCGAGAGAGGGAACACAAGCAGGGGGAGGATCAGAGGGAGAAGCAGGCTCCCAGGACCCTGAGATCATGACCTGAGCTGAAGGCAGTCACTTAACCAACCGAGCCACCCAGGCGCCCCAATACAGTTTGATTATTTTAAAGGTGTCTGTGGCCTGACAGAAATTTCAAGTCCTGACTTTAGCATGCTCCCTCCCACGTCAGAACCATCATTATTCTCTAGCAGGGTCTCAGAGCTGCCTGACAACCATACCATTGTCTCTGTGCATGCACTCTCCCAGAACACACTTCACACATCATCTTTCCCTTCAGCCTCCCACATTTCCTCCCCCAGGGAGACGTGCAGCTGAGGATGCGGCTCCCTATTTTGCTAATAAAACCAAAGTGAACAGAATTCCTCCGATTTCTTTTATGTCATCTTTCCCTGTCCACTGTTCCTAGGCACACAAACAAAGCGTTATTTAAATCTTAACATTCTCTTGCCTTTGCTCACCTCCAGCTCCTGCGTCATTTATCTCCCTAAGCTAAACTTCCTGGACGAATTACCTAACACATGGTCTCTGTTCTCTACCACCATTCCTACCGGAAAAACCCTCCACAACCAGGCTTTTGCATCACTGCTCAACCTAATAGTTCTTGCCAAAGTCACTCACAACCTCCATGCAGAAGACAATGCTTAATCCCCACCTTACCAGACACATCAGCATTTTATTTTAATTTTTTATTTTTATTTATTTGAGAGAGAGAAAGAAATAACGAGAGAGAGAGCACGAGCAGGGAGGAGAGAGAGAAGCAGACTCCCCAGTGAGCAGGGAGCCAAACGCAGGGCTCAATCCCAGGACCCCAGGATCATGACCTGAGCTGAAGGCAGACGCTTAACCTAAGGCTGAACCACTTAGGGGCCCCATCAGCAGCATTTTAAACCAGCACATCATGCCCTCCTCCCGAAAGTGCTTTTTCTACATGTTGTCTACAACACTGCACTCTCCTGGTCATTCCGCTCACTCTGCTCTCTCTTCATGAAAGCCAGTTCTTCATCTTTCTCATAACCAAACTGTCGGTGCCCAGGCCAGTCCTTGGATCCCTTCTCTTTCCCATCCTCACTCACTGCACTGGTGATCATGGCCAGCGTCAGCACTTTAAATGCCATCCATATGCTAAAGCTCCCAAATTTATTATTTCAGGTTGTATTCTCTCCCCTATACACCAAGCTTGACATTGCCACACAGATGTTTAATAAACATTTCAAAGTTAACTTGTCCAAAACTGAGTTCCTCATCTCCTTATGGCCATCCCTCCCAAAACCTGCCACCTCTCCTATCATCTTCCCCATCTCAGCAAGCATGTGCTTCTAACTGATCAGAACAAAAATCTGAGTGTCATCCCTGACTGGTCTCTTTCTATCACATTCTACACCTGATTCATTAGCAAAGCTTGTGTAGTTTGTCATAATCATTATCCAACCGATTTTGATTACCTCTACCAACTATCATTCTGGGCCAAGCCTCCATCATTACTTTCCTGAATTACTTAAATAGGTTCTTAGCCAATATTCTTACTTCTTCTCTTGCCCTCCCTTCAGTCTAGTCTTTTTGCAGCAACCAAGAGGTCCTGTTAAAATATAAGTCATATCCATTCTGTTCAAAACCTTCCAATGACTTTCAATCCTACTCAGGGTGGAACTAAATTCCTTACCATGGCTCAGAGTCTTATCTCTGACTTCATTTCCTACTCCTCTCCCCTCCCTGGATCCACTCAGGCCACAGTGACCTTTTTCTCTTTTGTTCCTGGAATATGCCAAGTAGATTCCTGCCTTACAGCTTTTGCATCTGTTGTCCCCTTTTGCTGCATACTCTTCCCTCAGACAGCCACGTGACATTACTTCTTAATCACTTTTTTTAATTTATTTGACAGAGAGAGACAGCTAGAGAGGGAACACAAGCAGGGGGAGTGGGAGAGGGAGAAGCAGGCTTCCGGCTGAGCAGGGAGCCCGATGCGGGGCTCGATCCCAGGACCCCGGGATCATGACCTGAGCCGAAGGCAGACGCCCAACGACTGAGCCACCCAGGCGCCCCTCTTAATCACTTTCAATCCTGATTCAAGTGCCCCTCAACGAAGCCTTTGCTGGCCACTCCATTTAGTATTTCGAATTAACTCATATTACCTCCATCCTCCCTTAATGCCTTTCCTACTCTCTCTATCTATCTACCTACCTAAAAATGGAGTGAGAGAAAAAAAACCCTACTGGAGAAAGTTGATGGTCTTTTTAGAGTTACAGAAAGAAAAAAAAAATCTAACTTGGGAAATAAGAAAGATGGAAAGTGAAAAAACTGATTCTAAATTCTAGTGATAGATTTATGACATTTAAAAAGATAAAACCTGGGGCGCCTGGGTGGCTCAGTCGTTAAGCGTCTGCCTTCGGCTCAAGTCATGGTCCCAGGGTCCTGGGATCAAGCCTCACATCGGGCTCCCTGCTCAGCGGGAAGCCTGCTTCTCCCTCTGCCTCTGCCCCTGCTTGTGTTCCCCTCTCGCTGTCTCTCTTATCAAATAAATAAATAAAATCTTTAAAAAAAAAAGATAAAACCCTGGGGGGCTCAGTCGGTTAAGCGTCCAACTCTTGATTTCGGCTCAGGTTATGATCTCAGGCTCGTGGGATCGAACCCTGTGTGGGTCTCTGCACTCAGTGGAGAGTCTGGGATTCTCTCTCTCTCCCCCTCTCCCCCCCGGCCCCCCCCCCCCCATTCTCTCTCTTTAAATTAAAAAAAAAAAAAATCTTAAGAAGATAAAACCCTAAGGATAATACCATGGTTCATTATTATCCCGTATTAGTAAGGACAGGAAAAAAGGGTCAGAGAAGCAGGATGAACGTGACATGATATGAACGTGACATGATACCCAGGAGTCCTGTGAAAAGGGCAGAGGGCAGAAGGATCAACTCTGCTCGAGGGCAGGACGTGCAGGGAGGCGGGGTACCAAGGACATTCCAGAAGTGTGCTTTGAGGGGGGTCTTAAAGGGTGGATGAATAGGAATTCAATATTAAAAAAACATTCTCCAAAAAATGAGGGAGAGAGAAATTTTCTAGCTAGATTCTAGTTTGTAAGCATACCCAATTCTTACAAAAACATGTAACAAACCAAATATAATAAAAACTGTTGTCCTCCAGATAAAAAATCAGAGTTGCTACTTTTAGTTTATAATTTAGTAGCATAATGGTGCAAGTTTCTTTTTAAAGTAAATTATGACAATACTGTTAATATACAAGAATATATACCTTATCTCTTGCAGTAAGAAATCGCGGATCATCTTGAAAAGCTTCTTTGACGAGTTTACTAAATCTATTAAATAATGTAAGTAACTGCTCAACGTACTTCTCAGAGTCCTAAAAATAAAATGTTTTATACTCAGTTGAGTTTTTTAAAAAGAAAACAATACCAAAAAATGAAAAAATATAAACGAAATTTTAATACACTATAGTTCCAAAATTTGGGAATTCTCTGAAAAACCTTTTTCTTGTTATTAAAAGGCATCCCAACATTACTGTTCTGTCATCAATTACTATTTTAAATACCCAATCCCGCATTTAAAGAACAACCCTGACGCACATCCACCAAGGACACTCACAGTAGTAATAGTTTCAGCAGCTGCTACCATATCTGCCAGGCCAGCACTGATGATATGTTCCTCCAAGTCTTTCAACATTGGCTCTATCCCATTGGGAACTTTGTCCATCAATGAAAACATTAAATGTAATTCTGAAGTGACAGAACACACTCATGTCATCATCTGATCCATCAAAATAAATTTCTCTTTGATTTGTATCTTGGGTCTAGAATGCCTAAGATAGTAAAAGTCTGGAGAAATATTAGTTGGAAATTGAGAACCTTAGTAGTATTCTGTGGGTATAATTAAGAGTTGTTATAATAAGTACTATAACTTACTGATCCACCTTCTCTGACAAAATTTATTTTTAAAAGAAACTCTAATTAAAAGTGATCACACAGCACAAAACCTAACTCCTCTTAAAAGGTGAGTCATTTGACCTTCAACTCAATGGACTATTTTATTTTTTAATTTAAATTCAATTAATTAACATATAATATTAGTTTCAAGGTACAGGTCAGTGATTCATCAGTCTTATGTAATACCCAGTGCTCATTACAACACATACCCTCCCCGATGTCCATCACCCAGCCACCCCATCCCACCTCCCCCCTCCCCTCCAGCAACCCTCAGTTTGTTTCCTAGGATTAAGAGTCTCTCATGGTTTGTCTCCCTCTCTGATTTTGTCTTGTTTCATTTTTTTCCTCTCTTCCCCTATGATCCTCTGCCTTGTTTCTTAAATTCCACATATCAGTGAAGTCATATGATAATGGAGTATTTTTAAATCTAAGAAGTACAAAAATTTACGCAGAAGGGTAGTGTATTTTATAAGGTAGATACAATATTGAATACATAGCACCATATCATCAAGTGGCAAAAAAAAAAAAATCACATCATCAGACTATCCAAAGTGATTATAAAAGTGTATTAGAGATAATATAAAACTGTATTCATAGGGAATTTTTCAGTTTATAAAAGCACTTTCTCCTGTTATACCATTTAATTGATCTTCACAAAAATCTTACTGCACAGAACTGGTTACCACTAAATAAATTCTTTTGAAGGGAACCCAACACGGATTTAGAAATAACTCTATTTGGCCTAGCATACAAAAATCCAAGTATTTCATTTATGCCAATGAGCTTTTTACTACAAAATTACAAGTGCATGAACCTAAATGAACTGAAATACATACTTTAAATGCAACTAGAGATTAAATAGGACCTTTGCAATTATACACAATGAAACCTGGACAGGAATACACCGAAATGTTAAAAGATGGGTATTAAGGAGGGCACGTATTGAATGGAGCACTGGGTGTTATACGCAAACAATGAATCATGGAACACTACATCAAAAACTCATGATGTAATGTATGGTGATTAACATAACATAATAAAATAAAATTTAAAAAAAAAGTTATCTCCAAGTAGTTAGAAATATAGGTAACTTTTACCATATTGGTTGTAATGCACTCGCAACCTCCCAAAATATAACTTTATTAAGAAAACATGTCTGTAATAAAAAAGTACACTTGCAGAAATCTTAAATTATAATGTATTTTAGGGGAAAGGGATAAAGATCATTAACATGGAGTGTTGTATTACTTTCTAAAAATATTCGCCACAAAGTTCCACACAAAAGTCAAATACCTAGTTCTAGTCTCTCCCAAATGTTTATCATTTAAATGAGTCTTTAAAAGCAGAGCCTTACATCTGAGAACAAACTGAAATCTACCCCCATCCCCTACACACAAGTATAGATACCTAACAGTGGAATGTTTAAAATGTAAATTTATAACCTTCTTTACAGTACTGCTGTGTTAAATATTTTATCATTTTCTTTAAGCACAGTTTACTGTAACAAATATACCTATGCAGAAAAGGATGATCTAACAACAACTTATTAAAAGTAATCAGCTTCAAAGATACCCTCTTAAAAGATTATGAGAACTTTATGTGATGTTTTACCTACTTTCAGTTTCATTTCGCTTGATCATGCCTTGGCACTCTGCTAAGATAGTCTCTTTAAAGGATGTCACCAGGGCATTTACACAGCATTCCATGAGCTGAAATATATCAAAAATTGGTCAAGGCTAATATAAGCACAAACCTACTCCACCCCACTTTGCCTTTTTAGCTCCATAAAACCATACTGTTCAACAACAGCAAAAATTAAGTATAATGAAAGTAGATCTTACTTACCTTCGCTACAGGAGCACTGAAGATGGATACTCTATACTAGTTTACCAAGGTATATTTACCCCAAGAAAAAGGCTACAGAACTTACATTCTCTTTAGAAATTTTAATAGAAGTCCCCAAGGAGGGGAGGAAAAAAAACTGAAAAATATACAAAACAAAATGAAAAAAATAAACTTTGATGAATTCTTATCTGGAGAGAACATGTGTTAAAATTAGATTCTAAAATTCTAAATACAGTCATTCGACAAACCATCACTGGACGCCTACTTCGTGCAGGCAGCAGAGAAGTGGTTAGGAGACAAAGAAGACTAAGATACAACCCCTGCGTTGCAGGAGGAGCACTGTCTAACAAAGGCTAGGGGAGAAAGCAAACATAAACTAATAATACAACTCGGGTAAGTGGCAAAACACACACACACACACTCATACTCATGCCCAACAAACGAGAAAACAGGCAGAGCAACTAAATACTTCGTGGGGTAGTTAAAAAAGTCTCATCCACAAGACGCCATCTAAATTGAATCTTGAAAAATAATTACAAGCCCAAAATGGATTGAGTATTCTAGGAATAAGAAGAAACTGAATATGGTAGGCAAGAGACAGAGAGTGGAAGAGAAAACGAGAAAGGGAGGCTGGAAGCAGATCGTAAAGGAAAAATCTATGGTTTGGGATTTTTATTCTATAGGTAGGGTAGGGAACAAAGAACCAAAGGTTTTAAACATGAGATAAATGCAATGAAGGTCTACTCCCCCTAAGAGCAGACTGGTCAACAAGGCTGCTGAAATATTCCAGGTGACATGGCCAGGGTCTGGTGTTCTAGGCGGTCCTCAATAGAATCCACCCACCCCACCACTGCTCCCTCATGTAACAGAATTACTTATTCTTCTTGCAGGCATCAAGTAAAATGAATAGGTCGTGAGCACTCAAGCACAGTACACTAAGGCTGATATGTATCTTCTGAAATAAAGATCATCTGTCTGTACTAAGGAAGGGAATTATGTGTGTCTTAAAAGTTCTTTGTTAAAAATTCTCCTTGGAATTGACATAATGCTGGCAATGACTGAAGCTAAACTTAGGTAATGGGGATTCATTATATTCTGCCTGCTTTTTAAATGTTTAAAAAATTTCGTAATAAAAAGTTTTTCTCAGGTCCCTTTCTGAGAATTATGCTAACAACTTTAAAAACCGTGGATGTCAATTTCCTAGAGAAACAATACACAAAACGTGCTTGAGAATTTCTGCCTTGCCAAGGTGGGAAGGTCTGTCCCAACTCCTGAGTAATCTCCCCCGGTACCAGCTCGGGACCACACAACTGAGCACTCCTGCCCACGGCAGCGAGGCCAGACTGACAACAGGTGAATCTAAATACATTGAACTCAGGGGGAAGAGAGAGAACGTGCAGTGAGAATGAGCCCCAAGCCTCTGTCCCTCCATCCCCAGTTTCTATTTCACTGAAAAGTCACAGCTGTGTGACTGGGTAGGAGTCCAACTTCTGCAAATCCCAAAAATCCAGTGTGTGTTTCAAGCTGTTGTTCTGAAATGTGTTAATGGCTGTAACCAGCTTTCTTTAACAACACAGAACAGAATGGAAAAAAGCAGAGTATGTCATACATAATAACAGTGAATATTATTTCGAAGAACTTTTGTTTCAGATATGTGCAAATAAGCAGAGTGTATACTAAGCCACAAAATAAGATGCCTTTCTTATTGTGGGTTACAATGAGGATTAAAAAGAGAGGACAAGATAATTGAAGAAACTAAGCAGAATCTAGTAAGTCTTAGATGACAGGAGCTAGGGAGTCTGTTGAGGCAGTTTCTGGTTTGAGAGGCTTAACTATTATAATAAGAGGTATCTTTTAATGAGCACTTAGTCTGTACCAAGCATTGTGCTAAATGCTTTACATACATTATCTTATTTAACCCCCATGACCGCCTTAGAAAGTAGATATTTAACACATAAGGAAACAAGCTCAGAGAGGCTAAGTAACTTGCAAGTGTTACACAGTAGTTAGTGTCACATGAGGCCAGGTAGGTGACTCCAAAGACTACAACTTCTGTTACTACATTAACAGAGCGAGTATACATTTAGCGATGGCTACATGCTAAGAACTGAGTTAAGTGCTATAAGGAATAGAGAAGTATAAAACATGGTTTATACCTTCAATAATCTTACAGTCCAGCTGGGGACATGTAAGTACACATCTAAAAATCTGTGTATAATTCTCATATAACAGAGATACATTGAAAGAAGTTCAACTCGCAAATAAAGCAAAGATGTGGAAATAAATACATCATTATGACACTATAAACTTCACAAGGACAGAGACTAATTTTGTCCATAGCTGTGTATTCATGGCCCCACAACAAAGCAGTCTATAATTTGCTACTAAATCTAGTGGTAGAAACAACAGGTACAGTGGAATTTCAAGTAAGAGGAAACTGATGAAGTCTACAGAATTTGCAGTGACTTTATCACACGATGGACTATAAGGATTCTGTAGGATTTAAACAGGCAGAGGAAAAGTAGAAAGTAAAACATTAAGAAAACAAGTAAAAAAAATTCATAAAAATGAATCCAAGGGAAAAAAATGGATAGGAAGAAATTTAAGAATAAGGAACTATTTATTGGAGTACAATGAGTCTTGCTGGACAGTATTAAGTTAGAAAAATAGGTCAGAGCCAAAATATGAAGAGTCTTGAACATCAGATATAAGAAATAATGATACTATGGTTTCTGAATAAGAATAATGAAAGTGAGGGCGCCTGGGTGGCTCAGTTGGTTGGGCGACTGCCTTCGGCTCAGGTCATGATGCTGGAGTCCCGGGATCGAGTCCCACATCGGGCTCCCTGCTCGGCGGGGAGTCTGCTTCTCCCTCTGACCCTCCTCCCTCTCGTGCTCTCTTTCATTCTCTCTTTCTCTCAAATAAATAAATAAAATCTTTAGGAAAAAAAAGAATAATGAAAGTGATGTTTATGAAAGATTAGCCTGAACTCAAAAAAGAAGAAATATAATTGGTCCATAATAAGAATAAAGATGTCTAGCCTTAATAACTTTTAAAGGCACGTAAATTTTCTTTTTAAATCTACAATACTAGATTGTCACAATTAATAGACTGACAAAACCCAGATTAGCAAAGATAAACAGGCACATTGTTGATGGGAGTAAGAATTACTGCATTTCGGGGCGCCTGGGTGGCTCAGTCATTAAGCGTCTGCCTTCGGCTCAGGTCATGATCCCAGGGTCCTGGAATCGAGCCCCGCATTGTGCTCCCTGCTCCACAGGAAGCCTGCTTCTCCCTCTCCCACTCCCCCTGCTTGTGTTCCGTCTCTCCCTGTCTCTCCCTCTCTCTCTCTCTCTCTCTCTCTGTGTCAAATAAATAAATAAATAAATCCTAAAAAAAATTACTGCATTTCTGAGGATCGGTTTGGTATTACGTAGCTACTTGTAAAAGGTGCATACCCCTGGCTTCATCATTTCCAGTAAATTCCATTCCAAGAGAATGCCCCATGTGTACATAAAAGTGTTAAAAAGATAAAGGCATGTAAGGATGTCCCAGGAAGTAATATTCATAAGGAATAAACTGTAACAATAATTAAAATGCCCATTAGGTTAGGTGTATTTACGAAATATGTATGATAAAATACAGGCATTGAAAGTAATGTTACAATACACCTCTGTGTTATATAGGGTAAAATATGCATGACATCGTAAATTTCTTTGAAATGATAAAAGGAAGGAAGGAAGGAAAGGGAAGGGAAAAGAGAAAAGGAAAGGAAAGAAAATGGGCAAAAGGAGCAAGAAAACAGAATAAAACGACGCTCGCAGCTGAAACCAGAGGCTGGCTGTGGGGGCTAGGGTTCGCTGTACTATTTTCTCAGAAACACTTTTGTAAATATTTGAAAACTGTCATACCCAGGCTTTTATTTTTTTAAGTAAAGAGATTAATTATGCTCTAAATCCTTGTGAGATGAAAAATCCTTTAGAGAACTATTTCACTTGAGCAAAGAGAAGAACAGGAGACTGCGTCGTGGTTTTCCCCTTGTTGCAAATGAGTCTTGTCTTAACAAGAGGGTCAGCTCCGTGAGGGCAGAGACCATGCTACTCCTTTCATGTTTCTTTCCCATCATTTACCAAAATACTACATAGTCAACCCTAAATATATACTTGTTATTTGAAAAATATGTCTCGAAGGGAAAGGGTAGTGATAAACCATCTCTCTCACCTTGTATTCCCTGTCTCCTTTTGCTAGCTTCCGTGAAGAAAAAAACTTTTTGCCACATGCCATCAACTCCTGTATTTTGCCTGAGATGAGCACAACTTCTAAATCCATAGAAATCTCTCCCCAGAGGTCTGCAAGGTGAAACACTTTAACTATCAATGTGCTTGATGTTTTACCTTCCTCTATAGCAAAACTCTTCAAAGATGATGCCTGCCATAAAACACAGCAGGCACTCAGTATTTGTTGAATGAATGGATGTATAGGTCTGTGAAGATGAAAGTGGGACAGGCAGGCTAATTGATGGAGTAAAGTCCCTCTTTTACTGGTATTCAATTTGCACAATCAATTCTACTTCACTGAAATTTACTACAAAGCAACAAGAATGGTTCTAATTTTCGTTATTTAAATCTGTACAAGTAATAATTTGCTTTAGCTCAACTATAAAATAGGAGGTGAACTAAAAATTATCCGAGGTTTCTCCACTTTACGACTTTACTGTATCATTATAAGGTCTTTAACCATATAAGGAGTCTGTAACGTATTCAAGAATTATTTTATTCTATGCATGGTAGGTTATTTTCAAAATTAATTTCCCTTGGCCTTTTTAGTTTGGTTAAGATTTATTTTACCATTATAACTAGTGGTACTTGCTTCATTTCTGAACTATTTACTATTTACACAGTAACTATACAGAGCAATGAAAACTCAGACTTACTCACCTTGACTTTTCCGAAATCACCCTCAATATATTAAGATACTAAAGGTTAACAAATACTTACTTTAATGTTAATAATCTATGACTTGTGACCTGGTTGCTAACTCAGTTTTTTTAATCAGTGTTTTGTATGGACAGTAAGATAGTTCCTATCTGTCTCAGAATCAGCAACTTTCTCCAAACCTGAGCCCTAACAGTAAAAACTACCAAGCCAGTGTTTTATTAAACTCTGACAACACACGTGGGCGTTACCCCATTTTACAGTTAGGAAAACAGATTACAAAGACTGAATAACCTGCCAAAGAGCACACTGCTGGTAAAATGACAACAAAGGGATTCAAATCCTCATCTGATTCTAACATGTATGCCCCTACCTACTATATAACACACTCCTCGGTCAGTGCCTTGGTCACTGTGAAGAGATGGAGACCTGCCACCACCAATCCATTCTTGATTCCATTACTCTGCTGTATAAATAATCCATTTTATTTTAGTGTCACTCTGAAGACAGGAACCAGATCTATGTTATTACACACAACTCAACTCACACAAGGCCTAGCATATTTTAAGTGCATAATAAATACGAACTGAATGCCCTCAGGAAATGCCAAGGTATGTAGGACAATCACCTAAAATACGAATAGCCATAGAAAAACTTTTAAAGTTATTTTAGTTTAAGTCTTTTTCTCACTTTTTTCTTATTATGTTTCACCTTTTCCTGTCAGTCATGTCTCTTCAGCAGACAGCTCGAAGCCTCTCCTGGTTTCACACACTGCTGCTCATGCGCTACAGGACCATCCAACGATAATCAAGCTTACGAGAATTGTGTGCATAACTAGATCTGAGTGGGGCTACGTGGCTCTCCCATAAGCAAAACTAGAACCGCGGGCCTCTAGGCTTCTAACCCAACACTTAGCCGCTCGGGACTCTTGGACTGACTTTTCAGGTTCTCCACTGAACAGCAAGTAGCTCAAGTTGCTATAAGGGCTGTCCTCTGGATAAGTCAAATTCTTCTATATCATACATACTTCAGACACATACACACTGACACTGAAATACGCTCGCACACGTGGGCAAAGACACACACACAAAGCATCAGACCCAGGCTTGGGCCCTCAATTTGAGCTGGGTCAGTTAGAGCTAGGCTAATTAAAACCTTGGAGCCAGACTCTTGTCTTCATTCAGGTCACACACCGAAGGAAAAGCTAATCATGGTCACCAGGTCAACAACAACAACCAAAAAGACGAACAGCTGTGGAAGATAACAGAGCTAAGAGTAGAAAAACACACATGGGGAAAGTTCTCACAACGTTCCAAGTTCCTAAATCCAGATATCCTTCATTTTAGTGTTAGCCTTGCACTTTCCACACTGGATTTTACATACTAACACATTTGCCTTTTTTTGTTTGAGATGGGTTCCTGCTCCTCGCCACCAAGAGTGCTACCTACGTATGTGTAAGTGCAATACATATATAAAAAATTATGTATCAAACTTTGCAGCTCTTCTTTATACACCCCCAGAGTGCTTAGCATTATCCTTAGGAACTCAGGACCCAGAACTGGACTTCATTAGAAGCCCAGCTTCACCAGGTCCCAGCTGTCTGAGGCCAATCTCCTACAGTTTCTGACCCTCAGTTTCTTCACCTGTAAAGGAGAAACAATGACGGCACCTGCCTACTCGTTCTCCCTTTGAAAGACATCCTGAATCCCTCCACTTATATATCCGTCTCCACTGCCATCAACACCTCTCATCTCAATTACAGTTGTCATCCAAACACCCCACTTCAACACAAATGTGAAAATCAGATCACAGCTCTCTGCTTAAAACCCTTCAACAGCCCCCACCTCACTGAGCTCCTGCCCCCTCCCCTCACTTACCACACCGTGGCCACACTAACCTTTCTCTGTTCCTGAAACAGGCTAAGCTCATTCCTGATTCACAGCCTTTACACTCGCTCCTCCCTCCACTTGGGAAGCTTTATCCCAGATCTTCACAAGGTAACACCCCATCATTTGAGTCTCAGCTCCAGTATCACTTCCTGAAAAAGACCTTCCCTGACCATATTCCATAATGCAAAGGCGACAGTAGAAGCATTACCAGCACCAATGCACTCTCCACGGCATTCCTCTCTTTTATAAAAAATCACCTACACTGGGACACCGAAAGGACTTGGTACATACTTCCCTGGGAGCGATTAAAAATATAATCAGCTGCAGGGGCGCCTAGGTGGCTCAGTCATTAAGCGTCTGCCTTCCGCTCAGGTCATGGTCCCAGTATCCGGGGATCAAGCCCCGCATCGGGCTCCCTGCTCAGCGGGAAGCCTGCTTCTCCCTCTCCCACTCCCCCTGCTTGCGGTCCCTCTCTCTCTGTGTCTCTGTCAAATAAATAAATAAAATCTTTAAAAAATATATATAACCGGCTGCTTGTACAAGCATAAAGATTTGAGAGACAAACGAGCTGAGACAGGGCTGAACAAAAGGAAGAAGTAAAACTCCACCATTTACAGATAACAGTATATTTTATACAGAAAACCATAAAAATGCCACCAAAAAACTGTCAGAATAAACAAATTCAGTGAAGCTGCAGGATATAAAATCAATATACAAAAATCTGTTACATTTCTTTACACTAATTACAAACTGTCACAAAGAGAAATTAAGGGGCGCCTGGGTGGCTCAGTTGTTAAGCATCTGCCTTCGGCTCAGGTCGTGATCCCAGGGTCCTGGGATGGAGCCCCACGTCGGGCTCCCTGCCCAGCGGGAAGCCTGCTTCTCCCTCTCCCACTCCCCCTGCTTGTGTTCCCTCTTTTGCTGTGTCTCTCTCTGTCAAATAAATAAATAAAATCTTTTTTTTTTAAAGATTTTATTTATTCATTTGAGACACAGAGAGAGAGAGAGAGAGCATGAGCGGGGGGGGGGGAGACAGAGGAAGAGGGAGAAGCAGCCTCCCTGCTGAGCCAGGAGCCCGACATGGGGCTCGATTCCAGGACCCTGGAATCATGACCTGAGCCGAAGGCAGACGCTTAACCATCTGAGCCACCCAGGCGTCCCTAAATAAATAAAATCTTAAAAAAAAGAGAGAAATTAAGAAAATTCCATTTACACTTGGATCAGAGAGAATGAAATACCTAGGAATAAACTTAACCAAGGAGGTGAAAGACCTGTACACT